>NC_142506.1:53539469-53842500 GCF_057876585.1 Rhinolophus sinicus
TCACCCCAATAAATTTAATAAAATAAAAATTAAAAAAAAAAAAAAAAAAAAAAAGAAAGTCAATGTCGTGGGTGAGGGGGTAGGGGGGAGGCCCCTGCAGGGACGAGCAAAACCCATGTCTCTCTCTGACAACCTCTGTTTGTTCCAGGATCATCTTTTCATACTGTCATCTTTGGGTTTGATTGCATGGCTCAATTTAGGAGAAACATTTTAACTTTCCCTTTATGCTCTGCAAACTAATGACAAGATAAGTTTTGAGAAAGTAGCTCCCAAGTAAATTCCACTCACAGAAATATCTAAATTTTGAAATTGTCAGCTGTTGTGCATTGCTGGTGGGAAACGTCCAATGGTGCAGCCACCATGGAAGATGGTAGGGCGGTTCTTCAAAAATTAAACATGGAATTACCATATGACCCAGCAGTCCCACTCCTGAGTGTATACCCAAGAAAATTGAAAGCAGGGACTCAAACATATACTTGTACACCCATGATTGTAGCAGCAGTATTCACAGTGGCCAAAAAAATGGAAGCAACCCAAGTGTCCATTGATGGACAAATAGACAGACAAAACGTGATATATATATATATTATTCAACTATAAAAAAGGAAGAAAATTTTGAAATGCTACGATATGGATGAACCTTGTGGACATTTTGCTAAGTGAAATAAACCAGTTGAAAAAGGACCAACAGATAGTATATGATTTCACTTACATGGTGAGATACCTAGAATAGTCAAACTCAGAGACAAAGTAGAATGGTGGTTGCCAGTGTCTGCGGGGAGGGCATCGGGGAATTAGTGTTTAATGGGTTTAACAGAGTTTCAGTTTGGGACAACGAAAAAGTTCTGGAGATGGATGGTGTTGGTGGTGGCACAGCAAGGTGAATATACTGAATGCCAGTGAACTGTACACTTAAAATTGGTTCATCATATATATATTTTACCACCGTAAAAAACAATGTGAACTGTTATCTTGCATTGGTGATTTTTTTCTGTCAAATCCTGGAAAATCTAGATGATAAAATTCTCTTCTTATGGTCTGCTGGTTCTGGAAAATTAACTATGGTTCTCCTCTTCTTTTCAATGTCATTTGTTCTAAGAAAACAAAAGATAATCATGTTTCCCAGGCCAAGCACTCCTGGTTAAATGTTTTCATAACAAAACAGCAAAGTGAAATTTAAAGCTTATCTCTCCCTGTTACCTTGTTAAGTCACAAAGGAGCAACGTTCACATCAGGTTTTATTCTAACAACTGGGGTGTCTTTAATTGTGTGTTTGGGGTGCACTAGGGGCTTTGTGGACCTAAGGCTGTGGAAGTGTTCAGATTCTAGATGTCTGTTGAGAGCTGTCTTTTTGAGGGACCCCTAAATTAAAGGCCAACCTCATCCCTTTTGTGTGATGCTCGAAAAGTGAGAACTTCAGAGTCTCTCCGCCACTGTGCCAAGTTTCTTGACAATGTACATGCACTTGATGAAGGAATTAACTGAGGTGTGGCTAGGCCAAGGCTGGACTCTGATGACGCACCTGGCACCTCAATGGCAGAGAGAGATTTGGAGAAGAGACAGGCCGTGTACTCTTACCATTTGAGAAACTGAGCTTCGGGAAGCTGGAGAATTACATCTGCACTTGAAAGTGTCTTCTTGCTTTTGAATGAGCATTTATGAGTTTTTCATGGACTTTAGAGAAGAGTACACAAATAATACTAATATGATTGTTAAAGCATTCCATGCAGGATGCTGGGTAATTTAATTTTTATAGTAAGAGAAATATGGTAATTCCTTCTGGATAAAGTTTTGATCTCCTCTTCTACCTTAGTTTCTATCCCAATTTAGCTTTGGAGAAGGCCTGATTCCTCATCATCATGGCAAATACATTTTTCAGGCTCACCCTCTTGTTTAGCAGTTGATTTGGAGTTTCATTTTGCACAGATTGCTTGATGCAGAAGACAGTTATGGAAAGGGAGGCCATCTCTGAGCATGTCGCATGGGGTTAGAATTGCATCGATTTTGGTGAAACAGTGACACTGTGAACTCAGGATATGGAAACAACAGAATATTTTCTTTTTCACTTTTGAAACTGGACTTTTTAGCCTGTTAACCCAGTTTAACTGGCTCAGGAGAAAAACGTTGGCCTGGGTGCCTGTATAGCCAGAAAAATAAAGATGCTTGTAATTAAGTATTGGTGTTTTCTCAAAGAGCCAAAATCTACCCATAAGAGAAATATCAGTCATTTCCTCACTCTGTGGTGTGTGTGTTGGGGGAGAGCTGTAGATTTTAATAATTGTTTGATCATGGTTATTATATAGTCTGAACATAATATATAAGGCTCCAAGGCATTTAGCATATGGGGGAAAATGAAAAGGGGACTAGTTATTAAAGGCAGCTGCTGGGGAGGCCTCAATAACTGTTGCTTTTTATGGGCTCCGCTAGGATTTCATGTAGGAACCAGTGTGATCTGGGGAGATTTCTTTACATGCAACCTTTATACAGCTGCTGTTGCATTCCTGTAGTTGCATTTGACGTATATCCGCCATAGGTTTCCTTCCCCCACTTGCAGTCTAGGCAGATAATCCACTGTTTTTGCATGTTACATTTACTCAAGTGAGCAAAAACTTACGCCGCTGGCAGTATCTTCAAATGATGTCTCTATTTTCCTACGACTTATTTGGCAGCCAGTTTGGGGAGTCTTCCTCTTTCTAGGGGAATAACATTGTCCTTTTGCCCTGCCTCCTTTGCACCATCATTTAAACAGGGGATGTGCAGAGGTGGGGAGTAACTTTGTCCCCACCCGATGTTGTGAGATGTGCTCAGTGGGTCACAGTCTTTCAGCTGCACATTGCTGGAATTCCTTAGGAGAAATGGGTCATATAAACATGAACCTGTGATTTTTTTTTTTTTTAAGGATCGAGTGCCTGCATTTTCACTTCTTAAATCCTTGCCTTTGATCTTCCCAGGCGGACCTTCTTTGCCCCTTGGGCTCTCCTTTAATGCTGAGAGAAGGAGGCAGCCTGTGTAGGGCGCCCTGGGGAAGAGGCATTTGCTTGTCATGCTCCTTTGTGGGAAACGGAGCCCTTGTCTGGAACCTGAAGGTGTCTTCTAGGTCCTTTCAGGGTGTCTTTCTGTGGAAGGAGGATCCTGGAATTATTTCCGTCCAGTGTTCTTTTTGCCAGGTTTTTGGACCTTGTGTATTATGGATACAGAAAGCACACAATGATGTCATGCTGCCTTTTATGGCAAGTCCCCTTTTAACAGAACCGCTGTTCTCCTCTGGCTGAATCTGAAACCTGTCAACTCCCACTGTGCTCTGATCAGGATGTCAGTAACTGCCTCTTTGCTTGGACCCTCAGCCCCTTACCTGGCCTCCCTAAGTCCATTATCTTTCCATTCCTAATGGCTCTACACACAAGTTTCATTGTGTTTTCCAAGTATATTTTCAAGCATAGCTCTTATGTTATCACCAATCAGCTCAAAGACCTCCACTGACTCGCCGTTGAATGGTGACCTTGGTGTAAAGGTCTCCTCCCCACCTTTCTGAGGTTTATCCCCTGCATGTGGACTGGGCACTAGTCTGGTTGTTTTTAAACTTCAGCTTGTTCCAGAGTCAGTTGGAAGACTTGTTCAAACATAGATTGCTGGGCCCCACTCCCCAGAGTATGTCTAGGGCGGACCTGAGAACTTGCATTTCTAACAGGTTCCTTTGAGAACCACGGTTCTAGCCAAGCTAGACATTTGTAGTGTAACAGACCTCCACTTCTCCCTGAAATTTCTTTTTAGTGCTTCTTCCTTCACTTTGAATACTCTCCTTGGCTCATTCTACCCATCAAAATCCTGAACGTGCATCAGCGCTTTCCCCAACGCACCACCCTTTTAAAGGAAGTGATTGCCCACCCCTCCCAGCAGCTCTGAGCACACCCTCCTTTGGCCACAATCCTATTACCGCTTTCACGGAAACCTACCATGTGCTATAGTTATTGATAGTCCGTTTTAATTTCCCCTTCTGCATGGTAACCTCTGGGAGGAGCACAATATAACTCCAGTGTTTGGTGGAAAAACAATTTTTTAGATAAGAAGCCCTACTTCTAGTTGATTCTGTTGTGCAGTTACAGATTCTGGCAAGTGCTCTGAGACTTAAAGGGCAGGATTATATCTTTCTTATTCACATTTGAAGCCTCTGCAGCGCCTGACTAATTCCTTTCCCATAGTAGGCACATAATAAATATTTGTTGAATGAATAAGAAGTCTCAATACTCAAGATGTTGCAGGCCTGAGACATAAGGAGCCACCCTACTTCTGGGCCTGTCATCCTCTTATAAACCGTGGTCTTCTAGGAGAGCATTTATTATTTTTAATGGACTGGTGTGTGGCATAGTTTAAAACTATTTATTATCTCTCAACACTTAGCCGTGAATAGTGCCCATCAGGCAGGCAGATCAGAGGCGGGGTGGGGCTTGCTGCATCCCCAGGTTATTACTTTTCCAGAGCAGAAGACTTTGAAGAGGGCGGTGAAGACTGATCTTTTATTTTACCTCAATATAATTAGAGTAACCTTGTTCTTTAAAACACGCGCACTTCAGAAGTTGCATATGGCCGGTGACTATGGCTGTGCATCTACCTCTCGGGAAGGTTCGAGAAGCAGGGACCAGCAAGGGAGAAGAGGTGTATGTGTTTAAGGATTTATTTTTAGTACCTGACTTTAAAATATATATAAACGTTAATTGATGCTCATCGTAAACTATGAAACAGGACAGAAACAGATAGAGCCCAATGGTCAAGTTCCCCTGGGGAAGCATATTTTTATAATTTAAGGTGAATATGTAGAGAGCTTTTGATGTTTTAAAGCCTTGAAAGGGAAGTAAATGACATGCACAACATAGACAGCAATAGCTGCAGTTTTGTTTTTCAGGGTGGGCACCGTTATGTGTTTTTTTTTTGACATCCTCACAATTGTCAGCACCCCCATATGTACCTGAAGTTCACAGGTGTGTTTCAGCTTCACAGTGGAGTATTTCCCGGTGCTTTCTGGACGCAGCCAGCACTCTCCTGAGCAGATGCCCTTAATCAGGCTGGGGGAAAGAAAAAGCGAAGGAATGAAATCTTCTTTGGTGATTTTATCCCCCCCTCTCTTCTTTCCTTCCTTCTCCCAGCGGGTCCCAGTGAGTGCTTCCACAGTGCAGTCTCACGCAGGAGCTGGCTAGGCATCAGGAATACAGCGGTGGGCAAAGCAGACCCAGGGCCCGCCGTTCGGGGAGCTGACATGAGGATAGTGGCTAGGGCAGTCTCTGGAGGCAGGCGGCCTGAGTTCAAATTCCGGATCAGGCACTTACTAGCTGTGTGACCTTAGACAAGTTACTTGTAGTTCTGGGCCTCAATCCCCTCATCTATAAAATGGGAATGATAAAAATACCTACCTCAAAGGTTATTGTAGGGATTAAAAATAGTAACGCATATAAAATGATTAGAATAGAGTCTAATATTTGGTAAGTGCTCAGTAAATGGTCGTTATTGTTTACAATTGGGGTAGGGACAGACATTAAAGAATAATGAATACATATGAAGTTATAAACAGATAAATTCTATAAAGGAAAGATGAAGGATGCTATGAGAGAGTATATAACAGGGGATCCTAATTTCGAGTGGGAGTCAGGAAGCATATGAGCGGCTGGTGGTGAGAAGGAGGCTTGTGTGGCAGGGGACAGAGTGTGAGCTGAGACTAGATTCCCAAGCAAGGACAGACCATGCGTGGCCCAATGGCATTGGTTCACTTCATTCATGTTAGAGACGAGGAAATGAAGGCCCGGAAAGATTATTGCTTTTTCCAGGTCACAAGACTGGTGACAGAGCTAAACCAAAACGCAGGTCTCCTTCCTCCTAGAAAATCCTTCCCCCTCAAACTTTTATCATTTTCAGTTCTTATCATATGCAAATCTAAATGTCCTTAGATTTGTGGCTGGTAGAGTGGCAGGTCCTCATACCAAAAGAGGGCAAAGTGCTAAGTGAATATAGTATACTACGCCCGACCCTCATGCATGCACATAGATGCTTCCTTCCCTCCTTCTTTCCTTTCTTCCTTGAGGTGGTGGAGCCCAGAGCTGTGTGTTGGATCGTAGTGGATAGCTGAATTAGGGATGATTCAGGCCGTTCCTTTGTTTTAAGATTTAAATGATCTGATCCGTGTGTCTCTTTATGCATGTCCCATCCATCCATCCATCCATCCATCTATCCATCCATCCATCCGTCCATCCACTTGTTCATTCATGCAGTCCACAAATATTTGTTGAAGGGCAGCTATAAATCAAGCATTTATGCAAAGTATTTTTGATAGTCAACCAACGGAGCCTGGTCTCTGCCCTTGTACAGTTTACAATCTATCAGTAATAAACCGACAGCCACTTATCATGTGTCTATGTGAAATGTGCTCTCAATGTGCTATGGGATTCAAAAAAGTGTGAGAGGTGGTCTAGCTCCCACGAGGAGTGTACAGTTTTGTCGATCCCACCAGGCTGTTTCTTTACTGGCTTATTTACTTTTAATTTCCAAGATAAGGGCAGTGACAATCCCACATCTCATCTCCTAAATCCCATGGTCACAGATGCTCAGTGAAGGATTGGGACACTATTACAGCAGCACATGGCAACCAGTGAGGAACAGAATTTCAGGAACCTTTTTTTTTTTTTTTTAATTTCCCTTTTGGTCTCTTGAGTCTGGTTGATCTTGTCTAGAGCCCTGATAATCTCCTAGACAAAATATTTAAATCTTCTCCACCTCCAGGGACTTTGAGGAAGGAATATTGTGGCTGAAATCCTAAATATTTTGGAATATAATTAATGCAAATGTTACACAGCAGATGCTGTTTACCACAATCTTTATCCCAAGAGAACGTGTCAGTATCTTTGTATATGGAAATGTACATGTGGACTCATACGTTTCTCCAGTTTCCTAATTCTGTATTCCTTTCCCCTTTGAGGCTACCCCTTACTTTCCTCCTGAAGATATATTTTTGTCTTTGATTTCAGAAAAGGGTGAAAAATGATCACTGCCTGACTGATACAGACTCCAATTTTAATTGTTATTTCTTCCAGTGGAACATGCCTTTTTATAGACATCAAAACTTTAATCCAAAGGAACGGCTATCTAATTGTTGAATTTCAGATGTGTGCAGGGCTGATTTTGGGGCCATACGTAGGATTTCCCATACATTTTTGAAGTCACAGTGTGTAGGTATCAGCATAACACTGGCTGCATTGGTGAGACTGTAATGCTGGGAATTTTTTCAAATAGGGTGAAGGCCATTGTGCTTCCTCAGTTGTTGCCTCTTTATTCTTATTTTGTGGGAAAGGAAACCAAGTTTAAAAATATGTGTATTCATCCCACACCATGTGCCCAGTACCCTCCCTACAGGAACCCCCGAAAAGGAAGCATTGTTATTCCATTTTACATGTGAAGCACCTGAAGATCCCAGCAGTTAAGGTACCTGCTAAAGGCCACATGGCTAAGAGCTGGTGTTGGGCTTGAGACCTGGGCTCTTCTGTCAGTATCACCACTGCCTCACCTTGAATTTCAAGTTATTACAAGTGAAACATAGAAATAGGCCAGGTCAATTCCATCTTGAAATAACACAGTGGTTAGGATATAGATAATATTATGCTAGAAATAAAACAATGCTGACAAGAGAGCAAGCACAGTTACTTGCCGTAGTATTTGTTGGTAGAGAGGAAATGCAGAGACCTTTTCAAGTGCCTGGACGGCGTTGGTACTGGGTTCTGCATTCTTGGTGTTTTCAGATTTGTCCCATCTGCTGTCTAACCGTCAGCCCTGCCCAGGGTTTCCTCTGTGACCACTGGAATTCTGAATTCAGCAAAGGTTATTAGCCACCTGGATAATTGCACCTTTCCAACTTTTAAGACAAGCAGCTAGAGGCAAACTACCATAAATGACTTGTAATTCTAGGTCTTAGATCTTTGCTTGAACATAAAACCAGCTTTCCACTTCCTTAGATTCACAACCTGAAGAAATCAAAGCTAAACATTACCAGAAGTCATTATCTGCTATTTAAAGCATGTTGTAAAATGGAAACATGCTGTCTCCTTTTTAAGGGTGAGTGGGGTAAGGGCACCCATCCCTCATTTTGCCAGGCTTCCGTAGGAACTTTTATAAATAGGGATACATGCTTACCCCTAGCTCTTTCTCACCACAGGGCTGGGATTGTCTCCGAGGAGACAGCTTGACTTTGTGCTTCAGGGAGAAGAAGCCTTGTATTTCCTGTTGGGGTTTTAAAGTTGCTCTTGTGTAGGTTGCTGCTATTTTATAAGCCTGCCTGAATATTGAAAGGCGGGAGGCCTGTTGGTCTCTGTTATGTTGGCCGTGGGGCATTAGAATGACAGAGCAGCTTTATTTAGGATTGCTAGGCAGGCCATATGTACTCAATTATCCCATTTTGAATGCCTTGGTCCTTTGTACTCCATCACCCCTGCAAGTCCTTCTGTGCAGGCTGCCACTCACTGTTATTGCTAAGACCTGGGAACGGTTGTCGGCAGGGAATAGTCGCTATGTATCACGGGTCCCTCCATCACTACCCACCGTCCTCCCTGCAGAATGTAACTTCATGTGTACTTCTACTATAACTCAATTTGCTCCAAGAAAGTAACGGAGAAGTTCATTTACACTGACGTACACAGACTAACAGGGTTGAGTGGAAGGAACTTGGGCTTTGAAGTCTGGCCGACCTCGGCTCAAACCCCAATCTAGCTGTCTGAGCTTGGAAAAGTTACCTCACTTTTCCAAACCTCAGTTTCTCCATTTGAAAGTGGGTTGAAGTTCCAAGGAAGCTGATTTTGGTGTCTTAAGGAAAATGGCCAGGGTGACCGTCGCTTCGTGTGTGGGTTGCCATGAGCCTGGCTTCCGACACAGTAGATGTTTAATACATATCCATTATTTTCCCGTCTGCCTATTTTCTCATAGATTTTCACTCAACAAACATTGATTAATCATCCTTTGGTGTTTCAAGGTGCGTACATTTGAGTTTTATCTGGGAAAATGTCCTTAGAGTAAGGATTTCAAGCTGTCGCCACATACCATGGGGTAGATATTTACTGCTGCATGTGGAATGCGTTACTGGGACCCTCAAGTACCACACAGCGGCCATCTGCCCCCCTTTAAAGGTTTCCTTACCTGTATTTCATATTGAGTCAGGAAGTGGACTTTTTATATCCTCTCATAGTTTCCGTGATGCACGTTTTCCTGCTTCCTCCTGGAGGAACAGCGCGAAAGCCCCGTCCCAAGAGCCTAGCCTGACTCTCCACACCCCAACTTTTGGCCTCCCCTGCTCATGTCATTTATTCCTGCGACTCTGAAAACATTCTGAAGGTTTGGTGGCCATGTTCATATTCCGGCAGCCAGAGCCAAAAAGAAGCAGAGGAGGGTTGGTGCGTCCGTGTGACCTCAGGTAGTGAAAGAGCTTCTGGGTGAAGCTTTCATGGGACCCGATGTCAATCGGAGCTTTTTGAATGTAGTTAGGGAGAAGGTGCAATTCCCCAGGGGAGTGTAATCCCCAAGCTGTTCATGACCATACATGGGTCGCTGACAGGGAGTCAGCAGTTAGCTTACATCTTCACACAGAGAGCTTCCAGGTTTATTTCACATACCCTTCTGCGGTCGTTGTCACACCAGCCTCGGGTGCCAGTGACACAGGGAAATAATGTGTGGAGACTTGGACAGTGGTCTCAGGAGGGGCTGGAAGATACCTCAGGCCTGGGAAGGAGGGATACACAAAAACCACACTGGAGCCTTATGGATGATAATCGTTCGCATGTGAAATATTCCATCTAGAGTATAAATACTATTTGGAACATCACCCTAGAAACTGTACTAATTTGAAATCGTAATGAAATGCATCTTTTATGTTGTAAAGATCTCTTAAATTCCTCTTATGGCTCTGTTTCAACCTCCAAGCAAATAATTCCCCTTAAAATTTCAAATTTTTATCTTTTTCTTATAGAGGACTTTATTTGCTGAGGTATTTCTTAATTGTTCATTAACAGCCCTGATTGGGGCTATAAAAGGGAGTCAACATATTTAGCATCCTCTGTAAATTCAGGCCTCTTGAGTACCTTCTAGCACACAATCTCCCTAATATACTGGATTTTTGTGCACGCCCGGGTATCAGATTCTATTAAAAGGACCATTACTGTAGCTTATTGTTTTTGTAAATGCAGTTTATTTTAAGCAGAGTATGCCAGGATTATTTCTATAATTCATAGTGGTTATTATCATGAAGGTGTGTGCAAAGTATATTAATTCCTGTTCCTATAGGATAAAACAACTAAGGCACAGAAATAATCTGCTTTCTTGAATCTTCTAAGAATCTAGGGGAAATAGTGCTTGAAGTGCATGCTAATAATAATGGTAACAACAACTATAATACATGTATGTTCAACCAGCAGCTCTAATTACCATAAGAATGACGTAGTCACAAACTACATTTTCACAGTAATTACAGCACAACTGATACATTTGCTTGGGAAAGCAACACAGCCCTATGATATTGCTGGGGTACCAGCCACCCAAGCTTCCTGTGTCACTGCTTCCAAGATGGCTGCCTCCGTAGCTTGTTCTGGGCTAATGGAACAGAGCAGCCTTCCTGAGGAAACGATTCCGATTGCCACCCTTGGCTGTGCTCAAAGAATCAAGTGAGGCATCCAGAGTTGTTGACTCCTACTGTGAGCTCTCTTGCGTTTACTCAAGCTCAGTGTCCTGGGGTATCTGAGCCCTTTCTTGTTCTCCAGCTCCCTGTAAAGGCTGAAGGCATAACTCGGGGCAAATCTTTTGCTCAGGTGCAGAGAAATGGGGTCACTGGGTACAGAAATAGGATGTAAAGACTGCCTTCATTATACCTGCACCAGAGTGATCCCCACTTCTTCCCCTGTTTGCATCTGTCCTGGGCACCCCCATCCCCACTATCTTTGTACAAAGGATGATGAATTTCATGTGATATGTCTTAAGTTGATTTTTTTTTTTAGTGAGTGGGGAAGAAGAGTGGAACTAAAAGACAATTGTCAAATCAAATAATGTTTTTCCTGTATGCAGTAATGTGTTCTCGACATTAAAAGGACAACTTCAGGCTGTAGAGTAGCCTAAGGCACAGCTGCACATAGCGATGTAGGCAGTTATTGGTCTGTAGAATTAACCTCAATGGCTGCTTTGAGGAATAAGATGCATCCTTATTGAAGGAAGCGAGGAGAATCCTGGAGAGTATATCTGGACACCAAACCTCTCACCCTGGGGTGCGAGGCTGCCCTTGGCTGCAGCTGTGCCAATTTGGTGTACCTCGGGTCCGACCATCGCCAAGTAGGACCCTCTGACCGCAGGCCACTTCCTGCTCCCTCTTGGTTTGCTTTTTAAAAATTAAATATCTTAAATTAGTTTATAAAATGTTACATTTTAAGTGGTAAATTAAAATATCTTTGTGTTTATAAAAGTATATATGTGTGTGGGTGTATATATATACCAGGGGTGTCAAAAAAATGTATACAAGTGGACACTTTGGTCAATGTTGCTCAAGCAGTAGTTTGTCGTAATCAGAAGTGTCTGGACGCTGATGGGAACCACTTTGAGCACCTCTTATAATTGCGGAAGTCAAACGTGACTTGTATTCATCTTTTGTTATTGGTGTATATTAAGTATTACAATTTTAATACAGTTTTTGTTTCTTAAAAATGTGTATACATTGTTTGGCCCCCTCTGTATGTATATGAGGTGTGATCAAACAATATGGAGAATGTTTAAATAAAAAAATGTATTATAGTAAAAGACACATTGCATTAATCCCCCTCGAAATACTCAGCCTCGCTTGGAATACAGTTGTCTCATCGTTCTTGTCACTTTCTGAAGCAGTTCTGGAAGTCCTCTTTTGTGAGTGTCTTTAGTTGCGCTGTCATGGCTGCCTCGATGTCCTGAATCATTTTGACTTTTGGGGAAGAGCCAGAAGTTGCACGGTGCCAGATCTGGTGAATAAGGTGGGTGAGGACACATTGTAATGTTTTTATTCGAAAGTTGCCATATACCAGAAGCGATATGTGACAGGGAGTGTTGTCATGATCGAGGATGATTTACAACACACTTTAAAACACACCTTCTCTAACCGTAGCTCACAGCCCACTGCACTGAACAGTTGAAACTTGTCACACACTGTTACTAAGGTGTGATACACCACTTCTCATATTGAAGATCCCTGCCTTTCTGTTGGATGGTACTAGGCCTCAGCATTCACCATATGTTTTGATCACAATGGAAAGGCTCCATGTCACATATCGCTTCTGGTACATGGCAATTTCTGTCAAATAAAAATGTTACAGTGTGTCCTCATCCACCTTATTCACCGCATCTGGCACCGTGTGACTTCTGGCTCTCCCCCAATGTCAAAATGACCATGAAAGGAAAATGTTTTGAATCGATTCAGGACATCGAGGCAGCCACGACAGGACAACTAAAGACACTGACAAAAGAGGACTTCCAGAACTGCTTCAGAAAGTGGCAAGAACAATGAGATAAGTGTGTCAAAGTGAGGAAGATTAATGGCAATGTGTCTTTTTCTGTAATAAGTTTTTTTTAAATTTAAAACATTCACCATATTTTTCGATCACACCTAGCATATATATTCAATATAGAGAATATGGAAAAGTATAGAAAGAAACCAAGAATATAAAATCATCTATAATCCTGCTTATGCAGAGACCACAGAATTAAGAGTCCAGGTGATTTTGACCCGTGGAACAGTCACGTCTGAATCAGCATGATGGTGTATAAGTTAGGTGTGTGTTTTGCTCTGAGGGTCTGAGCCCTGCTCATCAGAGGGAGAAGCCTGTGGCTCTGAGGCCTAGCACAGTGCTGGCACAGAAAGGGAAGAGTAGAATGTTGCTGAGTGAATGAATGAAGCAAATAGAATACAATGCACAGAGTTAAGGCGAGACTTGCCATAGGAAACATGGTAGAATTTCTGGGGTGTTCGTGTTGAATGAAACCATAGGATGATTGTATTCTAAAGGGTTGGGGAGCTTTTCTCTCCTCTGTGCTAAGTTAATAGTTTCCAGTTTCCATTCCCCACCTTCCCACAATTCCTCCAAACACACATACACATCCATGTTGCCCACCATCATCCTTTCGTAAAGAAAAGTGGACATTTCCACCATGCAGTCGTCATTTCCACAGCAGGTGCAGACACCATCAGGTCTGCTGAAAAATGTAAAGCCGAAAGGAGCTGCCTTGGGGAGACACTCGTGGGTTCCCTTTTGAGCAGGTTTCTTTTCTCAACTGATAATTCTCTGTTGGCTAATGAAGGGCTCCTCACATCAGACCTCCCTCTTCTATTCTCACCTCTGTGCCAGGGACATTATCTTGGCAATTGAAACCAGAATGATAGATTGGCAGTGGGGCTCGACGTGGCTTGGGGTAAAATAACCAATGATTGCACAAAATTGCAGAAAACAGTTTTGAATTTTATTAGCGAGGTGCTCTAAACAACATCCTTTAGCCCGGAGTCCCGCTTCACAGCGAGTTCACGGGAGTTCACGTGCTGTAATTCACATTTATCTTCCCACACGGACAGCATCAGGTGCTGTATTCCATGACTGACATACGTTGGTCATTTTCAGGGGTGGCTCTGTCTCTAAGGATATAAAATAAACAGACTTGTTGGAGAGCTGCACTCATTGAGCCTCATCCAGGGGACCAGTTGGTTGCTTCTGCTGAAGCTTTTCTTTCCTGAGGACCCGTGACACCTGTACAGAAGGTCCTTAGGCTCGGGAAAGTGAGGAGGAGGCTGGGGGAGGAGGCAAGGGACTATATTTATAAAACAATATGTCTTCTCCTTTCATTTGCTTTCTCCCACCCAGGGTCCAACGTTTCCATGTTGAGCTGATTTTAAGTTACACAGCAAGGTTTCTAGGGTAAGGTTAGAGGGAAGGTGGCGGGAGGGTTTACTGGTGTGGCTACAGGGCTGTTTCCCTCAGTGTCACATCTCAAAGTAAGACATTTGCGTCACCAGCACTGATCCCTGGGAGCCTGGCTGGCCCAACTCCGACCTTCCTGATAGGTTTACCACAGAAACCTGTGACTGTTTTCATGTGTTTATTTAACATCTTGTGGCCACCTGCTCCCTGTTGGGCACACAGGGAGTATGAAGATGAAACCAGTGGTGGCCCTTGGGGTATTTATTAGATGCTGCTCCTTTTATTTATTTCCCAGCCAGATTATAAGCCCCTCCAGGCCAAGACCTTGTCTTCCCTGTTCTATCTCTGGATCTTCTATAGAACCCAGCACACAGCAGATACCTAGAGAACATTAACAAATGGATTGCTCTTTGCACAGGAGAAAAGACAAGTACAGGTGTACGTGTAGAACTGGAAAAGGACAGAGCACATAATGAGACATCTAGAAGGTTACAGAAAGGGCGGTGGGACTTAGACAACAAAGGGGCCCCTTCTGTCTGGGGGGAGCCAGGAAGGCTCTCTGGAGAAGCTGGCCTGGAGGGTGGGTGAGGGTCTGAGACGGGGAGAGCAGAAGTTGGCATTTCAGAGGTGCATTCAGAGAACAGGTGCACATGGGAGAAAGAATGTAAGGTGCCCTTGGCTCTGACTTGAGAATTAAATATATGTGTGAGGAGGTAGTTGGAGATCAAAGGGGAAATGCAGTTTGGAGGTAGGTCATGGGGGGTCTCGAACAGCAGGGTAAGGATGGGACGTGATTCACGGGCCATGAGGGTTTTTAAAGATTTTTGAATGTCAGGTCATGTGACCAGTCACACAGCGAGGCAGAGCCAGTGGCTTGTGGAGGTTGGAAGGAGAGATGTGGCTGCTCCATCTGGCCATTGGACCTTGTTCGGAATATGCGAGAACACAGGAAGGAAGACAGTCCTTAGGCAAGGCAGAGCAAAGGAACCCTTAGTGTCGTATCTTCAGTGAAGGTCCAATATTCTCTTATTCGAAGCATTTTATTTTCTTCCTCAGTGGAGTTCAGCATGATCTCATTTCCATTCTGAGGGCCCAGAGTCTGCATTGTTACTGGTCAGGCCAGAATGAAAGCGGGAAGATAAAAGCATTTCCAGAGGAGGTGGTCATCCTGGCTACACTCACAGAGCCGGAGAGCTGGGAGCCCTCGGGCGTGCACCTCAGGTCTTTAGTCACTTCATCCCTGCGTGGGAAACTCAGCAGATTCCATGTGGGCACTGAGGGTAATTCCCAACTTGTTCTCAGATGCTTCTGTTTGATACAGAAACCAGGTTGTTCCTGAACAGCTGTTTGGAGCAGCCAGGTCTGTAGTTTTCTTCTTCTGCAGAGAACCCTCCCTTCATAAGACTCAGAAGCCTGCCCACAGCTCCATCCTCTCTTCTTCCCCACCCGTGACGTTTGGTTATCCCTGGGTTACCACAGCCTGATTTGTTTCTTGAGACCAAAAATATATCCTGAGGAAATATGGCAGTTCTAAAGCTCACACCAAGGGAATGTTCGTCTGGCTTTGTGTTTTCTTGGAGTGATGTCTCCCAGCGATGGGCCTGAAAAAAAAGACTAACCATGTGTTGCTAAGCTCATATTCCCTTGTGAAGAAAAAGGCCCAGCTTCCAGCCAAACGGGGTCTGTCTTGGCTGGGCGTGGGATGGCAGCAGCCATCGCAGTGTCCCCAGAGATCTGGCCGAGGCCCTGTGTGGCCTTAATCATGCAGTAGGAAGTCTCTCCTTCCTGAGACCAGCAGATCCCCCATGCACAAGGGTGGTGTTGTCTCCAGCCCCACCACAGCCGTCTAGCTTTCTGCCTCTGGATGGGACCAAAAATGATCTAGCTTTGGAGTTCTGCTATGGAAACCCAAGGCAACTGGCAAGCGTAGTACTCGTGGGAGGAGGGGGTGGGCATTTTCTTGTCCTGTGGAATCCTGTGTTAGGTCTGAACTTGGGCTCTTCCCAATGTACCTGCGTCGGGGGCCTGCCCAGGACCTGCCCTCCACCCAAAGCCTTCCGAGATGACGGTCATGTTTTATTTGTTTATCATGTTGTTCATGATAATTTTCTTTATGCTCCTTTGTGTTTCTGAACAAGTTCATGGTAATTTTTTATAAAGAAAAGAATCCCCATTTTTCTTCTCTTCTTCCCTTCCTTTACCCACTAACAATGAAAGAACTTCCTGTCAGGAGCCATTTAGTTCCCTCTTGGGCACAATGTTTTCTTCTCTGTTTCTTAGAAAATGCAGCCTGACCTGTTGGCGCCACATCATATCAAACACTTTTATTTTCCGTTCGGCACAAACTCCTGCAAGTGGGCCACTCAGGTTGTTCCTCGTGGAGGGGGGACCTGGGAGAGAGCTCGAGGCTGGGGGTCAGTGAGGGGCGCTGCCCCACGGACACCGCTCCTCCTTGGCCCTCCCGGGCCTTCCAGACAAGACGGTCTGCTTCTGGGTAGAAATGGGAGATGGGACTGGACTCCAGTTCAGTGCTCTGTAGATGACGTTTGAAGCCTTCCATTGTAGAAGCACCTTCTCTACATCTTATTTGGAAATGAGAGAAGTGTACTGTTCAGCTCCATTTTGAAGGTTGGGAATTGGAGCCTAGAGGGATTAAGTGTCTCTCTCATAATAAAATAGGAAGGGGTGGAGCTGGGGCATGAAATTCCTGTCCTGGCAGGTCACCGCGCGGCGTCTCCAGCCCTGCTCCTCTCCTGTGAGGGGTACAAACCCTTGAAGTTCCTTTTTATCTTCTTCTTCATTCTCAGTGATTTGATTGCCCTGTCCTATTCGTCCCCCCCATTGACCAATAGGCTGTGATGCCGAGGATGAGTTTTGAGTGCAAAACCAGTGCAGGCTTTCTCTCCCCGCCCCAGCTGGGACAGAGCATGGCCCTGAATCCTCCTGGGTGCTCTGGGCTTGCCTTTCTCTATGCTACCACTGAAGAGCAGCAGTCCGGGGGGCAGTCTTCAGCTGTCCTGCCGTGTGACTTCAGTGTATCCCTGGCACTGCAGCCAAAGTCTGTGCACTTGGTGTAACTGCCTGAAGTCACGTGAGAGGTGCCACCGTGGCGGGACTGGCTGCCCTTGCGTGCATCGTCCTACTTTTTACCCCGTTGCTATTCCTCATGGCTGCTCTTTAGTGGAGTACCAGCACTTAATGAGTCCTTAATACCCATGGATTGAAGAACGTTATTCTACAGCTGGCGTTTTCCATGACTATAATTGCAAAAGGATTCCCGTCATCATTTCTGGGTGTTCTCCCTGAAGCTAACACCGAGTGAGAACTTAACCCAGTTAGTTTAAAGCTGAAGTTAATCAACAACATAAATGCATTTTTAGGCCTATTGACTGATGTCCTTTAAACTCAGTGTGGTTTTCCAAGGGAGGGAGGACCCCTCATGCAGCCAGAGCATTGTTTTTTTCAATTAGCCTACTTCAATTTTGATTTCCTTTTGGTTCAATTTAGGTCAATCTCAGATTTTTAAGAATGAACCTCTGGAGGGAAAGGAAATTAACTAGGCCCTAAGGGGGCCCGGTTACCACAATTAACCCCAAAGACAGACTCTCAGGCTGATGGGGGGCCTGGAGAGGGGCCATATGACCCCTTCAGGCCATCACCTCACATGGAGACCCTGGTGGGAGCATCCTCTTTTCTTACTTGCTGCCTGGTTAGGTAAACATTGCATGCTGCAGCGCCGACTGAGGATTTTCCAATTTCTCATGCTCTTTCTGTCTTTTAGAGTGGTCTGTGTTCTCTCTTCTCTTGAGTCGAGGGGTCAGCAAGCTTTCCTCCCAGGGCTCCCTGGTGGGGTTCAGGGATGGGAGAGACGGCCTCCGGCAGACCTAATACAGGGCTGAGGAGAAGGGAGGGGAGGACTGGGGAAAAGGGAAGTGGCTGGGGTGGCAAGACAGAGCCAGGCTGCCTTTTAGGTGGGGAGCAGGGCTGTCACTCACTGGACCTGGGGCTGTTAATCACCTTCAAAAAGTCGTTGTTGCCTCTCGTCATGATTAGAAAGCGTTTCTGCCGTGTGCATGCACATGTGGCCCTGTGCTGGGCCTTTTGATCCCCCCATTCCCCACTCCTGATTTAGGTAATGAAGGATGCAGTGTCCCGACTTAAAGTTCCACTCCGACTGCAGAATTTCCTGATTGAGGGTGGAGCCTGGGGCTACCTTGCGGGAACCATGGGGTAGTCATTATACCTGGAATGCAAATGTTTCTAAAATTTGAAATCTAAAATGCAGTTTCCTCCTTTCCGTGTAGTGAGACTCCCAACTCCTTCCGTGTCCCTCCGCGTGCCGTTGTTTTTTTCATCAAAGGAACCAGAAGTTGAAATTCTGTTACCGGGGAAATCTATTTCACAGGAAGAAAGGACACATAGATGGGACCTGAACTTCTGAGTTTATAATTTGGTGGAAACCTGATAAATGAGAGGCCCCTTTGAGACAGGTATTCCATGGTGGACGATCCCTGGTATACCTGGGTTTAACACGGCCCTGTGCACATCCGAGACTTAGATAAATCCGGTGTCCTCATGTATGTAGTCCAGACAACAGGTGCCCCAGCAGTGCCCACACCCAGAAATTGATTTGTAGTCTCCAAAAGATCTGGGCATTTTTCTTTCTGGAGCTTGATATATCTGCAGATATTCCTGACACGTTTCCAAAACCCAGACCTAAGTTAGAGGCCAGACACTGTATTTCATAGGGGCAGTTTCCATTTCATTGCCTCAGTTTCCAGTGGTTGGAATACGGCGGATATTCTGTATGAAGGAAGGAGTATGCCCATCAGAGGGCAACCCTTTTACCTTCTCCGTAAAGGAGCTCAAAGAATATATAGACACAAGTGATCGCAAAACCTTTTTGCATTCACAGCAATACTTACCCATCATTTAATTCTAACCAAAGCATAACATGTTTTTCCCGCCTAGTAGCACTCTCAAAACAAGTTATATTTGAGCAGAATTGACCAACAACTAAAAAGACATTTTAAGAGAAAAGCCTTTTCCCAGCTATGATGTATAATGCTCTTATGTTACCAAAATAACCCGTTTTACTGAATTGACAAATGCTGCTCTTCTTCCTATTGTCAGATGATATTTCAAATTTCTCTTCCCTAGTCTCTGAGGCCATGTGGAGTAGAAATCTTTGATACTGGTTCATATGGGCTTATTTTGATATTCTGACATGAAAATGAACAGTTTAATTTCCTCCACTTTCTGGTTTGATTTTTGTTTTAATCTTCTTCATTGGGTGTATCTGACCTTGATGTGTTTTCGTTCTTTCATATTCCTTTAATTCTTTTCTGAAATTATTGACATATAGCTTGAGTCTTATTTTCCTAGAATTTTCTAGACTCTCTTGGCGTTTGCAATTTGCATCTGTCCGTCTTTCACTCTCAATTTTAACTTAAATCAAAGAAGTATATTCTCAGTGCCGCACTAGGCCAGAAGCTCTAACAAAATATGGAGATGAGTAAGATGGTTTCCTATTCCTAGGAAACTTACGGTCTAATAGGAGTGCGGGAGAAGAAAGCAAATACATAAATAACTATAATATAAGACAGAATGTGGTTCAAAGAGAAATGCCGACCAACAAGATGAGAGTGCTTGGGAGTTCAGAAGAGGGAGGTACCATGTTTGATGGGCTGAATAAGGAACGGCTTCACGAAGGGGGTGACATTTAAGTTGGACCACTTTGGAAACTAATGGGATCCTCTATTCTTTCCTACTTAACTCTTTTCCCTTATCCCTTCCCTTAAGTTTCTCTTCCTTTTCTCAGACTAAAACGCTTTACCTGCTATTTATACTTGTCTCAGGCTGAGATGAAAGACGTCCTCAGGTTTGATTTACACTCGGTGCTAGATGGCAGCACCCATGGAAGGAATGGTGGCCAAGTAAGGGCCCGGCTCCTCTATGACAGCCCCGTGCCACAATGTGACATGGTCCGAGGAACCTCACTTTACTGGAATGTTATGAGGATTTGTGGAAGAATTCCTGTGGCGTGGATTCAGTTCCTCAGAAGGACAGTGCTCCCTGATTTTGAGCGTGCCTCTCTGAGCCTAGGGAGGCGATGGTGCTTTGTCACAAAGGACATACCTCTCCTCAGGGAATGCAGGGACAGAACTTTGTTCCCTCCATTCCTGAAAGCCAGTGGAGGCCTTTCCTCCTGTGAGGAACCATTTCATTTGTTAGTTCATTCGTTCGTTCGTTCGTTCATTCATTCATTCAACACATATTCATTCAGTGCGTGCTCCATGCCAGGCATCATGCTGGGCTCAGGACCACAGGGAACTCAACCTAGTTTCTGCTCTGGAGAGTCTCACAGTCCTTGAAGGATGTATTTGGGCCCCGGGAATCTGGGATAATAGAAATTGCACTTGTGTGTATCATCTCCGTATTTTTGCATTTCTGTAGAGACTTACATAATCAGTGTCTTTTTGGACTCATTCTGTTAATTCCTTGGATAATTTGAAAATGTACCCTTCATTTCGTCGTTTAGAATGGTGTCACTTTGGCATGACCTAGTCTTCCTTTCAGGGTTTCGTATTTCGTGGTTGTATTATCTGTGATTTCTTTTAAGAGACTGTCCTTCTCTTTGAGTTCCATTTTTATTGGTATGACTTGCTTAAAAAGAAAACTAGAACTCCAAACTACCAAGCATTGCATTGATAACCTAGGACGATGAACCACCATTTTTGTTTCTTCTTCAGTGAAGCTCCTTGCAAGAGCAGAGTATCTGTAACAAAGAGAAAAAAGCAGGAGAGGGATCTTGCACTTACACTCACCGGCAGGGTGAATTCAGAAGAGACAGACACCCCCTCTACCCCACCCTAACCCCATTCAGTCCTTTAGAGCGCCCGGAAGAACAAAAGGCAATTCACATCGTAGAATATTTCTTCTGTCACCACGACACCAAACTATTAAAAATAAAACTGTCCCTCAAGGCAAAACATTTCATTTATTTTCCTTTGAATGAGTAACTTGTTTATTAAGATGAACTAAGTGGCTAAATCTAGATTGTACGCAGGCAAGAAAAATTGATTTATTGCAGCCTTTTGGAAAGTGTGCTTTATGTTCTCTGGAGTCGTCGTTGGATTTTAAATGAAGGCGAATGCATTTAGTCAGACGGGGAACGTTCCTTCTGGAAATCGGCGTAAGCTGGCTCTGCAATGTGTGATGTAGTAGTTTGACCTTTGTTCTTTTGCAGATTGGTTTTTTTGGACTAAGCCAGGATGCTGAAAGGTTTAGCTAGGTTTAGTGATCTTTAGGGAAGACTATATTTCTGCCTCGACTGGAACGATAGTTTTTTGTTTTCTGTTCTTTTTAAAAACTGTTTAATGGGAAAATGTTTCACGTTTGCCTTTGTTCATATTTGAGACCATATATCACGGCATCCATCACGGTGCTGAGAGAGCTGGGGCTCCCTTGTGTCCTGACTCAACCCAGAGGTATTCCCGCCCATGGGGAAGGACGTTTGTCTCAGTAGGGAGGTGCCCCATTGCTGTCCGCTCGGCTGGGGACCGAGATGTGACTCACGTCTAATTCCCCTCTGATTGAGGCCCCATTTGCTCTAAACTGATGGAACTTGAATGGGAAAAAAAGAGGTGTAAATGGTTAAAAAAAAAAAAAAAACCAAAAAACCCAAAACCTATACCCAATGTGGCAGCAAAACATGGGAACCCTTGAGAACTAAAAAAATTTTAATTCTGAAATTTTTTCCCTTTAAAATTTGGACAATGAATAATAATTCTTACCCTCTTTTTCAGTTATAATTGTTTTAATGTTGCAACACACATATTATTTCTGATAGGTAATCTTGGGACACCCCTTGGATCCCCAAGAATCAGAGTGGTAGCCTGGTAAAAGTTAGGAACTCAGTTTTTCAGATGAGAAAACTGAACTTCAGCGTGGCTTTGTGCCTGGCCCCCGGGATGCATAGTTATAGTGACCAGTAATTGCACTTCTTCATGTCTCACCTGGTCCTCACCACCCTGCCAATTAGGTTTGAATAGCACCCAGGTTTTACAGGTGAGGACCAAGAGCACAGGGAGAATAACGTTTTACTAGCTGGTGGCAGAACTGGGACCTAGTCCGGCGTCCTTTCCAAAATCCCACGTTGGTGTCACGATGTTTGGCCATTTTGATTGGTCCCTTTTGCAAGGTGCCTCTGAAAGAGAGCCCACCTTCAGTTCAGTACATGTATATCCTATGCAGCGGTCAGAGGGCAGAGGCCATGGCTGGGACCCCGGAATTCAGGCTGTGAGTCCCAGGGGTCCAGATTTCTGTCTGTGTTCTAGTGTCACCTGAGTAGGGAAATCAGGCCCTGGGGGAAGACCATACCCGTGGCTTCCTGGTGGGGTGCATTATGGTCACCTCAGCTGGTGGGGTGGCATCTACTCTGTCTGGTTTGCAGGAGGTGAGCAGATGCAGGATTAACAGCTATCATCCAGGAGCTCACGTGAAAACGGAAGAGACTCCGTGGCTCCTTCTGCTCCCTGCTTACCTTTCTGCACTTCTGAGATAGGAGAACAGAGGAGGGTGAGTGAGAAAGAGCAGGAGGGTATTACACATGGGGCCTGACAGCTTTCACACAGTCCGCCGGGAGATCTGAATATTGACTATCTATGGACGAACAAGATCGGGGCTCCCTTTCAGCCCCGTTTCCAGCTTGGGGTGACCCCGGAATTCCCGCAGATGGGGACGCCTGGGAATGGACAGTTTCATCTGCATTTCACATGTGCATCTAGCTCAGAATTTTAATAAATATGCATTGTGCCTTGCTCTGGTGGGGTGGGGTTATAGTTCCAAACCTGTGAATTAACAAATAGGATGAGCCTTTTTAAAGGGGAGTTTGGGGCAGAAGGAACCACTAAAACGTTATTGGTTTATAACTGAGGCTGTTTGTATGTCTTGACAAGCTCCTCTCTGCCAGACCTGAAATCCTTTTCCTGGTTCCTGCTGGTGTTTCTGACGTTGCCATCGCTGTTTGGTTTACAGGGGTCCTTCCGAGACCACGTGGAGGGAGCACTCTGCACCCACACTGTTGTCTGGGCAGGTGGTCTTTCCTGAGAGTCACAAGCATCCTATTCAGCCCTTGGGTTTCTTCTCTATGTCCGTCTGAGAGGTGAAGGCTTTGTTCCTACAGGAGGCACCGAACACCTACTTACATGAGAAACTGAAGCACTCGCTCCCTTTTTCCAGAGTTGGTGGCAGGAGAGAAAGCAGTGACTCCCCAGCGAGGCGACTGGGCCTGCCGCGCTAGGTCTCTGAAGGCTTTTGGGGGTTTGGTGCAGACACCACCTCCTTTTACTCCTCAGAACAGCTCTGAACAGCCCGAACTCTGCTGTGCTCCATCATTAGCCTTTGTGGGAGGCTTCGTGGGGGATGAGAAAGCAATAGGACCGCAATAGGCCCTTGCCAGGGTCTTCCTGGAGAGCTTCTGGCATCTGTCTCAGCACCACGTTGTCCAGTTCACCCTGAAGACTGGTGGGGAAGTCGGGGTGTGTGGGAACCAAAGGAGAGAGTCCAGGGCGGTGTTTTCCTCCTTGACACTGACTTGTCTTGCCCTTGACAGTGTAGGTGAGCAGTAATAATAACCACCAATATTAAGTCGCCCTGACCTCTTTCATGGATGTTCACGTTGAATTCTCACAGTAACCCTGTGGGGTTTTCAGGGGAGAATGATTATTACTGGCTCCATTTTTCACCGACACAGGAACTGAGTCTCAGAGAGGTTAAGGGACCAAAGGATCAGAGTGTAGCATCCACTGTCTTCACATCAATGCTCCTTCCATTTCTCCTCTCGCTTTCGGTTCAGGAAGCCTCATCCCCCAGTTTGACTGGTAATTCCATTGTTTTGGAGTGAGAGTGGTGGGTGGTAAGGCACCAAGTGGAAAATCTCAGAGCGGTTGGTTATCTGCAATGGTAGCAGGAGGGTGAGGATTCCCAACTGAGCAGCAGGCCGAGATGGAGAGCATCTCTCACTAGTCATTATCCCGAAGGCTTACGCTTGTGACTGTGTCATGTTCCAATAGTGTGTGTGTGTTTGTGTGTGTGTGGGTGTGTGTGGTGTGGGCTGTGGGCGAGGTTGAGATATGTTCTCAGAAAATACTGTCTCTTGCAAAAAGAGGTTGAGATTTTGCAGCTGGTTTTCTTTAACTATCAGCAACACCAGCATTGTTTCAGAAAGCCACAGAATTTCCAAAAACAATGGAAATTCCAAGAGTGTAGGGTGTGGGTTTTGGGGCCTCGGGTGGGTGTGGACGGGCTTGGGGAGGGCGGACCACAGCCTGAGCCGTTTTGTCCTTCCTGCGTAACGAATTTCACATGGCTTCAGTGTCCTCAATTTCGTCTTCAGGACACTCAAGTTTAAGCCTGGGAAAGAAGGGGATCAGGAAGGCGCAGGCCCCAGGGACTAGCAGTGGCCATAAAAACCAAACATCAGCCCAGGACAGCCCCGTTTGGCGTGACTTTTACTGATTGCCTTCCCATCAGCTGGTGTCTGGGGAGGCACATGGTATCAGTTAAGCTGCAAAGTGACATTTGTATAAATAAGTTTGTTAATGGGAAATTAATTTTTTTTCTCTCCCATCTTAAAAAATGTGCAGTCTGTTCGCAAATATTTTCAAAATAGCAGCAACAGTAACGGCACACAGGGAGTAAATGCCGCCACCAAGACGTGTGAGGTCAAACCAAAGCAAGGAAAGGAAGAAAGCAAAGCCAACAACAGCCTCCGTGGAAATAGTTTCCATGTCCCCGAAAGCACCCAGGGGTCAGAGGTGGCCGACTTTCTCTGAAGTTTGAAGGGAAGCAAAACAATTTTGTCTTGCTCTTCTTTTCTTACTGCTCCTACTTTCCACTTTGCATTTGAATTCAACTTTTCCTTGGAGAAACTCAGTCAACCTTACCAAACAGCTCAGTAGTTGTGAGAGTCAATTCTGGGGTTTGAAGGAACATCTTAAAAATGCCCTTTTCATGCTTTGAAGCACACGGAGGTCAGGAGCCCTGGGTTCTAGATCTGGCTGTTCTATGAGCTGATTGGAATGTCTGTGGGTCTGGTCAGATGTGTGTTGTGTACAGGAAGAGCTTTGGTGCAAGGTAGAATGTTGTGAAGGCTGTGGGAGCTCAAAGAAGGTGAATAGTAACTCTTCCAAGTTGTGAAGAGTATAATTCTGGAGAAAACACTTAGTTCTTTCATCTGTGTAGGAGATGAGTGTTGTAATGGTTAAGAAATATTACATGCCAACTTAGTGAGGGGAGAACGAATCTCTGAAGTGAACAACGCTAGATACCAAGATATACTCTGGAGGGATTAGATGATTAATTGTAGAAAATGAACCTCTGAAAGGACTAGAAGAAAATGCAGGTGAATTTTTATTTGATCTCAGAGTGGGGAAGCCTTATCTAAACATGACAGCAAGGGAAGCAAAATCAGTGAGCAAGACTGATAGATTGAGTTACAAGTTACATATACAAGCATATTCATAGCATCATAAGAGCAGAACCTTAAAACAACCCAAATGTCTATTGAGAGGAGAATGGATAACTATAGAATTTTTCACACAGTGGAATTTTTGTAAACAGCAGCCCAAATTAATAACTACAATGACATGCAATAATATGTATAAATCTTAACAGTGTAATATTAAGTGCAAAAAAGATTACTTGCAACACAATACCATTTTAAAATTATTTACTTATTTTTAAATGGAGGTATCATTGATATATGCATGATGTTACACCATTCACGGGTAAAAGTCCCACTCCAATTGTAAACAGACCACTGGATGTCCATGTAACAGAGCATGAAAGTTTATTGATATGGTTTCAGGTTCCATATTGCAACTAAGCTTTAAGAAACTACCACCTGTGGGGTTTTGGTTTGTATCAAAGATGAATAGCCATTATTATCTGAAAAGACTACTAAAATACTCCTCCATTTTCACATGCATATCTGTGCATATATATTAATCACAACAGATTGAATGAAGAAGATAGGCGGTCCAACCTATATTCTATTAAGCCAAACATTAAAGAGATTTATAAAACTTAAAAAAAAAAAGCCTTTAAAAATTTTTTTTTGCTTGAGAAAATATAATTCTTTTTCTCAGAAATATGTTGTTGATTTGTAATAGCTTTATTTTATTGTATTTAAATGAATTAATACATTTTTGGAATTTCCTTATTTTAATTTCTATTACTATAAAATATAACCCACACACACAAAAGCTTTTGAATGTCCTCAATACTTTAGAGTATAAAGTGGTCCTGAGACCAAGAACTGTATCATTGAGTTCTGTAATGCACTTACAATATACCATTTTACTGTATCAGTACTTTATTCCTTTTTATTGTGAGTTTTACTTCACTGTATGGATACACCACAGCTTGCTTACTCTCGTATTGGTAGACATCTGGCTCTTTCCAGATCTGGGCTATTATGAATAAAGCTGGCATGTTCATTCTTGTACAAATCTTTCCTATGAACATGTTTTTATTTCTCTGGGGTAAATACCTAGACATTGAGTTGGACTCATCATAGTGTAGGTGTATATATTTATTGTGCAAGAAACTTCCAGATGATTTTCCAAAGTAGTTTCCCATGTTACATCCTCACCACAATGTAGGAGAGTATAACAGCCTTTTTGTAAGGTTCAAACAGCAAATCACACACGCACAGACACACGCACACACACAAGTTCAGAATCCATCTAGATGAGATAGCACTATATAAAAAGGAGAGCAAGGGAGGGACGAGCACACAAGAGTCAAGATGACAGTGATCTTGGAAGGCAAGCAGGATAGGTGGGATGGGGAGGACGGCATAGCTAGATGGAAGACACTGGAAAGCTCAGTTGAAGCGCTGTTTTATAAAACAAGGAACACCAGCCAGGGGACTCTTTCCAATGAAAAACGACTTCCCAGAATATCAGTACCTGTGGCAACATGGCCACGGGCTATATTTTACTGTCCAGTCTCTGTGTCCAGTCTTCTGAGGCTTCCAATTTCTACAAGGAGCAGGGAATAACCTTTTGCAGGAGGGCTAATGGAGAAAACATGCTTTTGCTGCTTATGTGGCTGGTCAAAGAAGATCGAGGCTGTTGCTCCGCCATCTAATAATTCCTATTGAAGTTGACAGCCACTTTTCTGTTGGGCTTCCCTCACCCACTTGAATCCTGGCTTTCCTTGCTGGGATTCTCCCGGTAGCTTCTAAGGCCTGTGCAAGTGGCTTGAGGCCAGAGAGAGGCCTCGCTTAGTTCTGATTTGAGACCCCCCCCCCCCCCCACTCCATAAGGAAGAGAAGGATTTAAGCCGGAGTTTATTCACCCTTAGCAAAACACAACTAGCTTTTATTATTATTATTTTTATTTTAGGACTTGGGATAAAAAGGCCCATAAAAATGAGAGCATAAAACAGCTCTTACTGAACAAACATTATGCTGATTTATTTGTGAGTGAAATCTGAACCATATGGTCTAGTTTCCCTTAAAACGTGCGAGGGGTTCAGGATTAAGGAAACAGCCACTTGGCGAACTTGTTTTGTGTTTCATTGAACACGTTGTGTTAAAAAACAACAACACAGAACAAGGGTACTCAGTGGCCTCACGAACTCTGAGCGTGTCCTGTGTGCGGCAAATTGCGCAGTGGTTTGTATCTATTACCTCACTTAAGCCTCACCACAGCCTTAGCCCACCGCACGTTCCCCACAAGGTAACACCAGCACGGAGCTCGGCCCTTTTGACCCGTAGGAAATGTGGGCAAGACAGGGAAGATCTGGAATCCGGGCTTTGTCCAACAGTGACAACGTTTTCTTCTAAAATGCCCTGACTGTGAAAGAGATGGAATTGAAAACAGGGACTTGAACTTGTGGCCCGCAGATGAGCTGATCTCAGATTCTGGAGAGCCAGCCGCACCATCTCTTGCACACGCTCTGAGAGCACGGTCTTCCTGACCATCAGGGGGCGCGTTTTCTCCCTTGGCCACACTTGCCTGGGAAGCTCAGCCCCCTGTATTCATGTATTCAGGGGTTGTGCGCATCCCTTTGAGTTTTGGAAAGAACGGGGTATTGCTGCGTCACGTGCTGCCCGTAATGCTCATGATGATGTCATTCTCATTCATGGGTTGAAGCTTCCAATTTGCTGTAAGAAACCTCAGAGGACCTGTCCTTTGCCCATGAAGGTGGCGGAGGTAAAACCAGGCTGTTTGTTTCTGCTGTCCTTTAAGAACCCTCACAGACATCCAGTTCTGTGTCACTGGTTTGCCAGGTGGCATTTTTCAGATTCTTGAAATACAGGCAGTTTGTTCTGAATGAACTGTAGAGAATGGCAGGCTGTGAACTCAATCAACCCCAAGAGTGGGCCAGGCCTGTGTCATTTTCTGACATATTCCAGGGAAATTGCCCTTTTAGTATTAGGTGACATTATTATCGAGATCCAGTTGCTGAGGGGCATGCATTTCTGGTTGAGTGGAGCCATGGACAGGTCAGAAAGGCAGGCAGGATATCTCAGTGCTGGGATAAGTCAACATTTACTTACCTGTTTGGTAAAGGAAAAAAAGAAAAGAAAAGAAACAACCCTTTTATTCCACAGCCAGAGGACTTCAAGTCTTCTGAAAACTCTCTAACGTTTCTAAAATACAGCAGAACCAAACCTTCCAGGTAACAATGGCACACGGCAACAGGGTATGTCAACGTGATAGGGAAACCCAGCCGCATCTTTGCATCCTGGCCTAAGGCTGTGGCCTCCATGCTTCCCTCCCTCAATGGCCTCTCCTCTTTCCTTCTTATCACTTTCACACAGACTGAGGATGATGGTTGTGTGTGGCTTGGATTTCTCATGTGCAAAGCTGCTGCCCTCTCACCTGGCTCCTTGCTTCGCTCCAGTATGTGGAATTTAAAATCAATAATGACAGGAGAATGGGATGAACACAGTTACAATTTTAGACTCATTTCCTGAGTCACTAAATGTAGCTGACTTTGTTATGTTTGGGTTAGTTTTCAAAAATCCTTTTGTAGTTTTTTTTTTTAATACTGATGTATTTATCCATGGAAACAATGACATAAAATTCTTAGGCCTACCTTCAAAAGCCATCTGTACTAGTAGGGTCATGTAAAGTGCACCTACCACTTACAACAGAGTCTATAGCAAGTGAGGACACCAGGAATACATCCCCTCTTGACTTTCCCTTGCTCCTTCTACCATCCTGGCAGCTTCTTAGCGGACCCTCACTCAGAATCTTGTCAATTCTCTTCACCTGTACTTTTTTATAACTGAAATCACCTTTGTATCTTGATGTTTGTAAGTAAGAGCTACCTCTTAAGTCCACATCTTCTCATGTGTTCTGAAGCAAGAAGCAAAGATCAGTTTCCCCTTTTGAATTATAAAGTTTCCTCTAGTTATAATTAGGACTAGAGGGAAGAAGAAGAATAGTAACGATAGCAACAAAACTGCCACAGTTGTTGAATGTTACTGTGTGTAGGAATTAATACTTTGTATTTCACGTCTACTACCTCACTTAATTCTCACATTCATGCTTGTAGATAATAATATCAGCCTCATTTTACAGCTGGGACTTAGCAAAGTTGCTTTACCCCTGGAGGTCACACACCTACGTACGTAGTAGATGTGGACCAGGGACTGAAGCCCAGGTTTGTCTGACTCCAGAACTTCTCCGACCACCACAGGATACTGTCTCATAGTAGCTGGAAAGCTTTAACAAAAGTAAATAAGGTTACATTCCAGTTATAGGGATTTAGTTTACTCATGTCTCTGGATATATTGTCAAATTCCAAAACTGTATTTTTAGGGAAGTCACAAATTCTCCTTCCAAATGATCTTTGAAGAGCAAGATACTCTCTGCCTAGAGTGATAGATGTACAATCCCTAAAGGGGCTACATTATGGTTCATAACTCCCGCTGATAAGGAGCTCACTGCTTAGTAACTTTCAACTTGTGAACTTCAGCAGGTTAGAGCAGAGCTATACATTAGAGGAAGATCCAGTCTGCTCACTGATGGTGCACAGTAACTTTGGTCTTGCCATCCTGTTGTTCATTAATCTGATGTATACTTACTGAGTTTGTGTAGATTTACTAACATTATTAGCCTCACCATGGTCTGTAAGTGATGAGCCTGTGACTATTGAAAGTGATAGTTAAAAAAAGTGTTTGATTATTCTGTATCAAAGTGTTATTTTAGACTTTAAACAAAGGGGCTGCCACCTAAATCTAAAGTTCTATGATTGTCCAGATTTCTCTATTCATTCTCCTGTTGGTCTGTATAAAGAGCAACAAAGAGAGCAAATAAAACCATTCATAACTCACAGCTAAAGTGTAACTAGGATACAGAGAACACTTTAAACTTCAGTTACATGTAAGCGGGGAAATAAACATCCCAAACCAGCAAAGCCAACTCCCCAGCACCCACCAAAAAAAGAGTACCATTTGTTAAGGTACTGCACTTTACTGTGCCAACAAAAGAGGGCACTCTTGAGTTAAGTAACTTAGCCATCCAAAAGATTTTTAGAAACACCTTATTTGAGAATGATTCAAAAATTTCAAGTAACATCTTTAAAAATTTAGTATAAAAGAAAACAGAAAATGAGAATAAAACTTTTCAGTGGAAGGAAGAGAATACTCCCTCGAAAACAGCAACAAAGCAAATGAAAACCCCTAATACCACCTCCAGTGAGAACTGACTATCACTGAAGAAGCATGTGAAGAAATGAAACAAAGCCGCAAATGTGAAATGTGAAAATCCCAGAATAGAAGTAAACAAAAAAATTGGAAGATGTAAAATGAGGGATTATGATAGGCAAGAGAGAAATTGAAGAAAAAGACAAAATCATCTCAGAAATGAAGACAAAATTACAGGTGTCCATTTTGATTCTACTGAAAATATAATAAAGGATATTGAGAAGAGGAGCAAGACCGGTCAAGACAGCAGAAATGAGATCAGGAGTTGGAAAGGATCAGAGAGAACATGATATATAGAAGACAGGCAAAGAAGATCCAACACACAAACAATTGAAAAAGAAAAAGCAGATCAATGGAGTAAAACTAACTTAAAATTACAACCCAAGAATGAATGCTTTCTGGAAACAAAAACAGATGAGAATCTACATATTTAACATGTATACATGTGTCCGGGAAAATTGACCCAGAATGCTTAAATTCTAGACATATCCTAATAAACTTAGAGGTTAAAGATGATAAAAAAAAAGGAGGGAAAGAAATGGAGAAGGAGGAGGAGGAGGATGAAAACATCCCTCTGGCCTCCAGGCAAAAATACCAACTCACTTAAAAAAGGAAGGAAATTAGGTTGGTATCAGATCTGTCAACTGCTACAGGCAAAGCATGACAACAATGTGACAGTATTTTTTAAAAGCTTGAAGAAAATGTGAGTCAAGGACTTTATATCCAGCTAATCTGTCCTTTAAGTATCAAGGTTATAGAAAAAAAAGTTTAACCGTACAAGAACTCAGGGAATACTGTACTTAGCCACACCTTCCTGAAGAATACACTAGAGGATTGGCGTCACCCAACTAAAAACTAACTGGAGACATTTGGCAAAATAACTGGCGATTTGAACAAAACAAGTCTCAAAGCTACTTTGAAAGAGGACCTCAGGTTTCTGAGATTAATTGGATGTATTCATTCATAAGATCCTTGTGAAGCACGTTTGAATAATAAAATAATAAGCCAGGTTGGAATGTTTTCACCAAATCCAGAATCTCTGCAGAGAGATTAGGATATGGCTTTTGAGGTTCTGGGTGCCAAACGTGAAGCAAGAGAGGGAGGAAGTGGACATAATTAATGAAGCTTCTGAAAGACCTGAAGCAGTCACTACAGGTGGGATTCATGGAAGAGTTTTCTAGAAAGAGAAAAAGTTTTGGATTTGGTAAAATTTTAGTGAGAGAAGGCACCCAAATGCATCTGAGTTCGCGGTTCTTTCAAATATCACATATTTTATGGTATTCAGGAGATAGTAGTCCTTAATTATAACTTAATTGTGTATATTATGGAGAAAATCTATGCATACCCCCTTTTGTTACCTAGACTTGGGAAGATCCTAACCTAGAAATGGCAGCAGATTCATGGCACACGTGCGGCTTCTCTTTTCCTCCTGAGTCATGTTGCACATTAATGATTGATCTTGGCGATGGCTCTCAATTTCATGGAGCCCCAATGAAGGCTCACAATTCTGCTCCACTGAGCACACCAGGTAGCCCTTACCATTCTCTCTGTATTTGTTATAAGTTGAGATATATTTGCTATCCCTGCCCTAATTGCAGGTCTGTGGTTTGATTACTTAGCATCTTCATTTCACTTGTGGCCGCTACTGGCATTACGGAACACCGTCTCTGCAAGCATTTATCAGCCGCTTAGTAAATGTGAAGTACCATTTTATATACTGGACGTAACAAAATGGTTAGGACCCATCCTGCAGGAGGTTTCCAGAGCCTAGGAGGAAATGAATGATTCTGTAGGATTTGCCTTACAACTATGTTACACTTCAGCATTGCAATGGTCATGAAATTTTCTACTTTGTAGAAAAATCGTGGACTCATATTGACCTCTAGTTTTAGGCACACCAAAGTGTGGTGCCCACTTCCTCAAGTAAAGTGAATTTCCTTGCCCTCTTTCTATAATACCTTGTTACCCAAAGTGTGGTCCGAGGGTCAGTGGCATGATTTCCCTCACCGGGGGGCTGAACAATGCAGAGGGCAGATGCCCAGGCCCTACACCACACCTAGTGAAACAGAATTGGCATTTTATTGACATACCCAGGGGATTCATATGGACATGAAAGTTTGAGAAACACTGGTATGTATTCAGCGAGAGCAAAGATCCATTATTGCTATCTGCCACTTTCCTTTCTCCTCAATCACACTTTGTTTTAATCTCCTCCTAACGAACCATGGACACATACTCCAAGTGTCAGTTTGTCTCATTGCCATAGTTTTGTTATGTGTATGATGGCAGTACTGTTATAAAATCTCAGTCCTGTCAGGATCTGTCTCGTAGGATGGCCGTGAGGATTTGCTGAAGTCGTGCATGTGTGCTGTCTGGTAGCGTGCCTGGCTTAATAAATACACGTTAGTTTGTGAATGACAGAAGTCATACTCGTTTAGTGGAAAATTGGGGACTTAAAAATAGCCCTTCAAGACCCTAACTTGTTCCTCAGTGGAGGAACTTCGGAACCTCCCAGTTGTTGGGTTCTTGCTTGATGCTTTTAGGTAAACACCCAATAATATGGTACCTGAAGCACCCCTGCAGGGCTGGGGGGAATCCACACTTGCACTTGCATTCACACACACACACACACACACACACACACACACACGTCACATGTGCACAGGGTCACAGCCCCGGATGAGCTGGGGCGAGGAGCTGTGCCTTATTAAATGCTCCATGGAGGCCTCCCAGGTCCCAGGACTGCTTTGCTGAGCCTGCTTGTTTCTGGGGGCAAGTGCACCTGGCAGGAGAGCTTTCCCAGCACGTGGGGGGTGGGGGGAGTGCTGGTGAGCCAGCAGTGTTTCCTGGGCCACGTGTGGGCAGGGTCCAGCCTGGCACTCTGGTGCTCCAGTGGGCGGGTTGAAGGTCCTCTCTTGGTGGGCTTGGGATGCAAATAGAGAAGTGGGGAGAGGACTCTGATTTATTCTGCGGGGACTTTCCCGGGTTTGACAGAAAGCTTCTGACTCACACAAGCTCAGCAGGGGGGCTCCTTTCCCAGGCCTTGCGACACCAGCCTGCTATTAAGTGTTTCTAAGAGAATAAAAGCCTGTTGTGTTAAAATGCAGGGCCCCCCACCAACTGGGTGGGCCCCTTGGCCTATCTGTCAGACACCCCGTGGCACTCTGGCTGGCTCCACAGGAGGTCCCGTGGCCTCCCTGTCTTTCAGAATTTAGGGTCTTCCTGAAGAGAGAGATCTATTTCCCCACACTCTTGTCTGTGAAATAGCAGCTCTCTTTGGTCTCCCTACTCTGCTCCCCGACACTGCCTGTGGCGGGGAGCGGACCCCCCTCTACCTTTCTTTGCAGGGTTGGTGTGTTCAGAGCAGTTGAGTGGCTTTCTGTTGTGCTATTTGAAATAAAGACAACTGGAGTACAGTAGAAAGCTCCTCCAGTAGTCTCTATGCGAAATGGGAACCATGTATACAGTTTAGAGGCATGTAAGTGAAACACAGGGTTTGTCACTTGGGTAGGTTTTCGAGCGGTTAAATACGAAAATGCTTATCTCCTTCCCCAAAACCCACCACTACAAGTTGCTTGTACACATTGTATAATTTGTTTTGCTGGACAAGGTGTGACTAGTAAGGAAGTTAACCATGTAAGTGCTGACTTCATAGCTTGGGTCCATTATGTACCAGCTGTGGGTCTTGGGGCAAATTAGTCTTAACCCCATTCAGCCTCAACTCTTTCTGACTGTAAAACGGGAAGGAGATGTTACCTATTTCATAGGCTTGTAGTGAAACGAAAGGATATTGAATATAAAGTAGCTTAGCACGATGCCTAGGATATAACTAACACTCGATAAATAATTAATTGTTAATATGTGAGCTATAGGATTTGTCATTTGAAAGAAGCTTGAAACAAATTTCTTTATAAATCTACTGGAGGTGCCAAAAAATGTATGCAAGTGGACACTTCGGTCAACGTTGCTCAAGCAGCAGTTTGCAGTAATCAGAAGTGTCTGGACGGTGATGGGAACCACTTTGAGCACCTCTTGTAATTGCAGAAGTCAAACATGACTTGTTTCATCTTTTGTTATCAGTACATATTGAGTTATACAATTTTAGTAGTTTTCCTTTCTTAAAATGTATACACATTTTTTGAAAGGCACCCTCTGTATATACTAACAATCAGCTCTGAATTAAATTTGTTTTATAAATTAGGGGTTTGGTATAGTGAGTTATCTTAAAGGGCTTTGCTTTGTATAACATGTGATACTTGGTGTTTTCTTTTCCTTTCTTATTTTTGGTTAAAAAAAACTAAACCTAGAAACACTGGAGGGTAGAAGAGAAAGTACACGATACGGAACCCCAGAATGGAAAAGTTGGGGGCGGGAACACCGAGTCTACTTGGCCGTGAGCCCCCGAGGGCAGGGGTGTGTCCATGTGGCTCATAGCACGTGGTAGGTGCCTGATAACTATGTGTTCCTAGAATAAACGCATGAGATCACATAGCTCAACACTCCCATTTCGCAGATGGGAAAACGGGGTATAGAGAAGTGAAGTGACTTGCCCAATATTCCTTATGGCAGAGGGAGCGCCGGGGCCTCTGGTCTGTGCTGATGATCACAGATGCTTCTGTGGCTCACACAGCAGCAGAATTCCTCTGAAACGAAGACTGTGACATCTCAAGTGACACGCTGGCTGGAGGCTTATCTATCTCCCTCCCTCCATCTCTTCACCCCCTTCTTTCTTCTTCCCAAGCCATTGCCCCGGCTGTGTGCTTTGCCAGTACCAGGTCTCGGACAAAGACAGATGTGACTCACTGGTCCCTCTGATACCATGCAGCCTTCTGCAGTCCGTCTTTGGGCCAAGCTGGTAGCAGGTGTGGGTGTTTCACCTCCCTTCTTTGTGGATGGATGGTACATTCCTATTTCTGTTAGCAAGCCTGCTCTCCTGCTGCCAATTTCAAGGTGCTATTGACTCTGGGCCACTTGGGTGGAGTTTTCATCACGGGGAAGATGCTACTCCAGCATCCAGGAAGCCTTGGGTACCAGTGACCCCTCGGCCGTAGTGAAGCTTGGGGGATCCGTGCCCTAGTGAATGGCGCTGCTGGAGCTGGGGCCCCAGGGCCCGGAAACATCACAGCAGAAACACCTCATGGGACCTCTCAGGTCACTCAGTTGTTTGGAAGCCGACACATTTTCCGCCAGTTTTGCTGGCAAATCTGTCTTTTGAACACAGTGCTTTGCTTTGGATTATTCTAGGGAATCTGCAAATATCTGTGCAAACAGGAAAATCATTATTTGAAAGCCATAAAACACTTGTCTTTTTAAATATACAAGTCATGGTGAGCAATTCTCAAACTGTGATGAAGGACTAATTTTTAAAATTTCCAGTATGTTGCATATTGACACAATAAAAAGTATACTAAAAATGAATTACTGGAAAAATTAAATATAAAAACCTAAAGACATATAAAATATAAGCCCCCGATTTTTAAAAATTATTGGAAACAACAGGTATGTTTTATATTCAAATTGCTGCAAAAGATTCTAAATGCTTACTCATAAGCGTTTATACTTATTTCTGGGCCTTAGTATACGGTCTGCAGACTTGACTTGAATAGCCCATAATATGGAGATATGGCTTCTTATCTCAAAGTTTGTTTTCTGCCATATACTAAGAAGCTTTTACTTTCTGCCCCCCTTCTCTTCCCCCTCCCAATCCATTAGATTACTCCCTAATCTTAGAATGACCTGTGTAACCCAAAAGCCCTTAGTGAAGATGCAGCGTGTGGGGGAGGCTGAAATGCTGCTGCTTCTGGCTGCAGTCGTGTTGTCCCCACTGAGAATGAGTCCCTGTTTCTTCATCGATGCAGATATTTAGCTCAATCCTACAGAAAATAATGCTATTATTGCACACCGCAGAAAAGCAGCTACCGACATGAGGCCAATAAAAAGAGCATGAGCTCATCAAAACGATCCTCTGATTCACTCCTAGAAGTGCTACATTTTAGTGATTTACTAGAAAATGAATTCTTTCTTTGCTTTGACTTCTCTCAGAAACTTGAAGGAAACGCTGTAATAGGTGTCTAGAACTTATGTTTGATCCTTGTTTAGGATTCTGGTTAGTACAATGATCTTCTGAATGTTTTTGTTTTTTTCACCCAAAAGTTGTGTTTCCTGACAGTGTATTTTTTTCCTTGCCACATAAAGAGTCCCTTCCTGTGAAAGTCACATCCTTCTCCAAGATACCTAGGAATTATTCTGATGCCTAGTGATTTCCTGAGTCTACTTTTGCAGCTTCCATTATCACGTTTTCTTATTTTTTTCCCCGTGGGGGAGGAGGAAAGCATGGTGTCATCATCGTAACTTGTAGAGTTGGGTTGCAACATCGCACCTTATTAGTAGGTCCCCTTCAAGGCTCACTCTTGACCTGCCGGCCTCACCTCCAGCCACTCAACATGCAGGCAGTCAATTGCTCTTGAATTTCCCATGCGAAGTATTCTAGAACCTCTGTGCAGAGAGAGAGAGAGAGAGAGAGAGAGAGAGAGAGAGAGAGAGAGAGAGAGAGAGAGATAATGAGAGAGAGATTCTCAAATCATAGATTGTACATGTTTTCAGCTTTACTTATTATTGCCAAATTGATCTCTAAGTTGATTGTTCCAATGGACACTCCCATCCTGTTTCTCCCTTGCCAACACTTTTTTAAAAATCAAAGTTTAAGTTTTTGCCAGTCATATGGGTGAGAAGTGATATGTTGTTGTTTTAATTAGCATTTCCTTGACTCCTGGTGAGATCGGTCATCTTTGCATATGCTTATTAGCCATGTGAGGTCCCCTTCTATAAATTTCCTATTCACATCCTTTGCCCATTTTCTCTATTAGCTGGTTGTTTTGTCCTTATGGATTTAGGGGTTCTTTGTATAATCTAAATCATAATCTTTTGTTGGTATGGTTATGCATGTGGCTTGTTTCTTCTCCCAGTCTGTTGTTTGTCTTTTCACTGTGTTTGAAGAGTCCTTTGTTGTACAGAAGTTTTAAACTGCAATATAGTCAAATTTATCCATGTTCTGCTGTATTGTTTATGCTTTTTTTGAATGTTTTATCTGAGAACTGTTTCTAAATATCATCCTATATGTTCTTCTAGAAGCCTTTTTATTTCATTATTCTGAGAAAGACAATTCAAGGTACTTCAGACTCTCTTCTTGAGAGATACGGAATGGCATCGTGAATACTGTGTTTTCCCGAAAATAAGACCTAACCAAACCATCAGCTCTAATGTGTCTTTTGGAGCAAAAATTAATATAAGACCCAGTATTATATTATATTATATTATATTATATTATATTATATTATATTATATTATATTATATTATAGACCAGGTCTTATATTATAGTGAAATAAGACTGGGTCTTATATTAATTTTTGCTCCAAAAGACGCGTTAGAGCTGATGCTCCGGCTAGGTCTTATTTTTGGGGAAAAATCGTAGCATCATGATATCTAGTCTACTGTAGAATCAGTAAAATCCATGAAAGGTTGAGCATTTTGCTTTTTAAGTTCTGTGACTATGGATGTAGCCCCACAGCGTCAGCCACAGTTGGGAAAGACTTTGGTTGTAGGCCGCTGGCCAAGTCTGGACCCCTCCTATTGTGTTGGCCGAGTCACAGAGGGAGGCAGACACAGAGAGTGAGGGGACATTTATGGAAGAGCAAGGGCATGGAGAGGCCCGCCCCTCCTCTGACTTCCAGTACAACTCCTGTCCTGTCTGACTTCTCTTCTCATAGTGCTGTCCTAAGCGTTCCTTAGAACCAGACTCCAAACTGCGTAAAAGTGTTTGTGAGGGACACGCACACACACTGACCCCACTGTGATTTGCTTTAGGCTTGGGCCCTTCTCCTCCTCTGTTATTACCAGTAGTGGTCCCTGTGTTCTCTCTGCCCCTTCCACTACTTGGTCCAGAGAGGGGCTTACAATGAGCGGTCCCTCATCCACTGCGGAGTAGAATCAGGATGAAATGTTAGCTCTCGAGAGTTTGCAGTCACCTCAGGACTGAGCTCCGTTGTTCCTTTTTACACGTTTGCTGCAGAATTCCACACAGGGAGCACAGACCCTCAGCGTGATCACAAGGCAGGAGTAGTGGGTCAATGGAAGACAAGAAAGGAAGTGGACTGTGGAGAGAGTTCACTGTTTAGCATGTAGGGTCCGAATGGTATGACCGGAAGTCTGCAGAAGCCAGAGCTGTCCATAGCTTTATCTAGGGCCTGTCCAAGCTATCTGGCCTTTGTTCCTAACTGCCCATCTGTCTGTCCATCATGGTCTGTGTTCCTGAGACATCACGTAGCCTGTCTGCTGCAGATCAAAGCCCTTGACGATGTACTGCCGTCACCCTGCGGTGGTACGGTTGTGCCCCCCGATGGGGACTGATGGGGACACTGGGCCTTGTCCTGTCCTGCTGAGGCGATGCTGGGCTCGAGTCCTGTTTCCTGGCACACGTGTCACTGGTGCTCAGGAGAGGGGATGGCTTTGGGAAACTCTTAATTCACACACCAGTCCATACCGCAGACCATTGAAAGGCCTGTAGAGTAACTTTGTGTAGTTTTATGGATCAGTCCTGGATGGATTTAAGATTTACAGAAGCATAAAGCACTTGAAGATGTAGCCTTGGACTTTTTGTTCTTCAGGTGTCACTGTTGAGAAGACCCCTCCCAGTGAAGTTCGGCCTTTGAAACCTTAGCGCAGGCCACTCAGATGCCACCTGACTCAAGGCTCTGCTCTTGAGTCAGGTGGCACCTGAGTGACCTGAGAATCATCAGAGCTTCCAGGGATGGGCGATGCCATACTCTTCATCATCCTCATCTTCCATTGCGTCAGCACAGGCTGCTGTTTACTGGTGGGCATATGGATGGCCATACTGGTTGTTACAACAATGGGAACACCCATACACGCGGTGGTTGACAGATGCTGTCCTGAGTCCACATCCCACCACCACCCAAGCCACTCTGCTAGGATTTCTGGGACCTCCCCACAGTAACGGGTGAACATCAGATATAGCAGGGGGTCTCCAGGACCCTGCTCAGGACTCTGGCTGGTTTACAGTCCAGTAGAGAGACAGGCAGGCAGACAGACGCTCCTCCACACCCCCACATATGGTCACGGACGAATCCATTTTGATGCATAGGGGTGGGTCTATGCCACAGAAGTTGTTAAATATCACAACTATCAAAACACCATAAAACAAAAATTGGGGCCCTTTGCTATGGTTAATAGAGTAAAGAATTTCATTGTATGCAGAGCTGTGTGCAGGGTTTTTGGGAGGCATTATAATAATAGATGGTGCGTGAAAAACTTGCTTGTCAGGGCAGAGCGCACACGCACACAACTTAGAAAAGCGATGTGTCACCATGTTGACTCTGATGCAGCAGACAGGTGTTGAGGGTTGGAGAGAAAAGACACGGCCAGACTGTCCCGAGTGTGAATGATTTTCCTTCTGTGTTCCTTGCCTGCCACTGGTGCTGCACAGGATTTTGGTAAATATTTTAAAATGTAATTGATGGGGGGAATATCCAGTAAGTGAATTTTTAAGGCAGGATGGGTCGATGGAGAGAGGAGAGAGGCGGATACTGTGGATGAGGAGAGGGCATGGCGGGGGTGCAGGTATTGGCCAGCATGATGGTGAGCTGGGCTGGGAGGTGGGTTGTGCATGGGCCCGAGGGGTTGACAGGGGTGCTGGCAGGTCCCTGAAGACTGGACATTGGGTTTTGGATTGAATATGAAAATCGATAAGAATGCCACAGTGAAGAACCGTCAGCCATTTCTTAGTTATACCGTGTTTCCCCGAAAATAAGACCTCACTGGAAAATAAGCCCTAGCATGATTTTTCAGGATGACATCCCTTGAACATAAGCCCTGATACATCTTTTGGAGCAAAAATTAATATAAGACCTGGTCTTATTTTTGGGAAAACACGGTAGGGCAGGCACCTTGCCCCAGAGCAGTTAAGACTCACCTTTTTGGAGGGCAGAGCAGGGGAGAGGGAGGAGCCCCTTCCTTGTCCAGTGTTTTATTACCATATCCTGCAGAAAGCTTTGCCCTTTTTCCTTTCTCTCTGGGTGCCTTTCGGAACTTCTCTGCACAGAGATGTCACAGCAGATGGCCACAGCGTGCCAGAGCTCACATCAGCCCTGGTTCCAATGCTCAGTGTCACTGAGGGGTGGGAGAGAAGGGGAAACCACTTCTATCAGTCACGCCACCAACAGCGCCCATATTGCTGTGCACATTCAAATGGCTTCATTATTCTTTTAACACCCTGGGTGACTCTGAGGCTTACAGCAAAGATGCATTGCTTGCTCCCCCTGGGATACCAGTGCTGGTCGTATACTTTTCTACCCCAAATAACTGAGCATATTGATGGAGATGCTGTGACCTACTTGGGAACTCCACTGCTGGCTTGGCAGTGGACGGATCCTCTCAGCGGGCTGAGAGCCAGCGGTCATCACTGACTCACCGCAGGCAGGGACACTCTCCCGCCTGCCTACCAGAGGGCAGACTTCTCTGCGTGGTTGCTCAGATTCCTCTAGATTCTCCAGGCGTTTCCATGACTGCTTTAGAACAGCTTTTCACATATGAAGATACATATGTTTGGCCAAAGACTGAACTCAGGATGTTTCCTGAACTTGAGAACAATACTTAGCAAATTCACTCAGTTTTAATGATTATCAAAGAAACATGCTGCTTTTGCATGCATGGGAACGTTGTTAGCTCCAAAAACGAAATCACAGTGAGCGTGAAGGGTTCATGTGCGTTTCACAGTGGGATTGGCTTAGATAATACCTTGTCCTGTTTTTGGTTCAACCCTCTGGTAAAAAAATCTCTCTTTAAGCTGATTATCCACAGTAGTTCAAACTGAGCTTGATTTGTGAATTTGCTTATTTTCTCTGTTTGGGGTGAGATATTTTGTCAATATGTCTGACATATCTTCTCCTATGGAAATAAAAACTATGTGACCCTTCAAGGAGATGAAGTGTAAATCAGTCGGGACCCCCAGTGGAAACCAGTTGTTGGGATGTGAATTAATTTCATATGTTCTATTTTTCTTTTTTAATTGAAGAAGGCTTTGTGGAGATTTTATAACTCTGGAGAAATTCCTGGTGGTTACTATGGAGAGAGATGTTTGAAATTAGAACATGGAAGGTGATGGTGCTTTAGCTTAGTAAGGTAAGAGGGCCAGAGGAGTGGGAAAAGCAGCTAAGGGCTGTCTAACATGGATGCAGCAAGATGAGATTTAATGGCCAAACAGAATTTCTGTCTTGTAGCAATGACATCTGCCAGCTCTCTGCTTTGTGGATAGAGGTTAATACTATTTTAATTTAGACCCAGAATTGATCGGGAAAGGAGCACTTCGTTTTGGAGTTTATACAGGACAGGTTAGAATAATACTAACATTTGGTCTGAAGGCAACCTTAACTAGTGTGTCTATAAAATGATATACTGAGACCTTGAAGAAATCCTATTTTCCTACCTAATAGAAAAGGTCCCATAACTGTTAGTGTTGAACATTATCCTTTGAATGTCTACCAATTTTTAAAAATTTTGAAACATTTCAAAATATTTAAATCTACAGGAAATAAAATAACATGACCCAGTAACCTTCATCCATATTTAGCATGTTGCCATATCTGCTTCAGATGCATTATTTAATGTAATAAAACATTATTATCGAAGACCTCTCACTTCCCCTTTTTCTTCCTCCATTGCCCATCGTCCTTCCCTAGCGATAATGGAAATCAGCCTCATCTGTGTTTTCAAGCCTCATCTATGTATGTGCTTACATAACTTTGTATGTAGGAGTATTAAATAATACTGTATATTTTAAAGTTATTCACAATAGTAGCACACTCTACGTATCATTTGAGAACTTGCTTATTTCAGTTGATAGTTTTAGGATTTATCTGCGGATTTCGTTTCTTTCACTGCTGTGAACTTTCTAATGAATGACTATCGCATGATTTACGTAGCCATTCCTCTTCTGATGGACACTGACGAAAAGTTGTTTTGAAACTTTTCACTGTTACAATTCTTGCACAAGACTTGTGCATGTAACACTTCGCACTTTCCTTGCGGCTTACAGGCTACACAGGACTTCAGCTTTGCTAGATGTAGCTCGATTATTACACAAGGTGGTTTCTCCATAATTGCACCATCACTCTATATTTTCAGACTCTGAAATTTTGTCGGTTAAATGAGGATAAAATGGTGTTTTATTGTTTTCATTTGCATTTCCCTGATTACTGGTGAGATTGAGCCTTTTTTTTCATAGTTTTATTAATCATGGGATTTTTCTCTTCTAAAAATAGTCTGTTTCCTTTGCCCATTTTCCTCATTATATTGTTTATCTTTTTAATATGCATTGTTGTAATTGAATTTTAGGGGGTTTGAGCATGTCTTCGTTGGTTATTGCATCAGGGGTCCCTAAGACTCCCAGATTCAGTGATTCCCTAGGGAGCTCGCAGAACACAGCACATAGTTAAACAGCAAAGATTCATTATAGTGAAAGGATACAAAGCAAATTAGCAAAGGGAAAAGGTGCATGGGGTGAAGCCCAGAGGAAACCAGGTGCAAGCTCCTAAAAGGCCCCGTTTAGTGAAATCACACAAGGTGATGTGCTTAATTCCTCCCTTACCAAATTGTGACAAGTGTGAAATGTTATCTACCAGAGAAGCTTCTTAGAGACTCTGTGCCCAAAGTTTTTATTGGGGGCTGGTCATGAAGGCACCCTCTACATAGCACATACCAGAATTCTGGACTCCCAGAGGGAAAGCAGATGTGGGGCATAAGCCACAGGGTTTGTGCAAACAGGTTAGGCGCAGAGAGCGACTCTTATCAGTTCTGGGGATGGTGGGAACTCGCCTGAAATCCAAGTGTGCAGATGCCAGCCAAGGGCCAATCTTGCAAGGAGGCCTTTCTGAGGACGAACATCTGAGGTCTGCTATGTTAACTCTTCTACACAGTTATAGTCATTTCAAATATCTTCTCCTAATCTGTTTTTATATTGTCTTTTGTCATAAAGGAGTAATGTCTATTTTTAATTCAATCCTTTACAGTTTTAATGTCATGCCAAAAAAAAAGAAAAAAAAGAAAAAAATCCTTGCCCACCCCGTTCATAAAGGGAGCTCCTTTTTCTCTAATAGATTTGTATATATTAATGAGATAGGCAGCAAACAGGCTGAACTCTTTGATTAAGTGTAATACTTTGTGGAGTCGGTTGAATTTTCTGTGTAGATTCTGATATTATCTGTAACGCCAGCCACCTCTTTCTTTTCAATCCTACTTATTGGTTTTTCTTGTCATACTCTTTTAGTTAGGTTCTCTAAATAAGGGAATGTGTTTATAATTTGACGATTAAATGTGGTATTTGCTGTGTGATGTGGGTAGATTTTCCTTTATTAAAGTAGGAAGTTTTTGTCCCCATTTGCTAATATTTTTAAAATTTTATGAATGAGAGTTAAAATTTATGAAGTCCTTTTTTTTTTACCTCTATTGAGGTGATCGTAATTTTTGTCTTTAATATGTTAATGGGGAGCTACATTAAGATATTTCCTAATGTTAAACTATTCTTACATTGTTTGCATTAAGGATGCTTTGGTTATTATTGTTATTATTATTTTTTTTATTAAATGCACTATGGGGTTTAACGTACTAAAATTTTGTTTAGGAGTTTCACACTTCTGTTCATGAGTGAACACAGCCTATAATTTTCTGTTCTTGTACTGTCCTGATCTGGTTTGGTTTCAGACTTTCAGCAGCTTTGTGAAATGAAATGGGGATATTTCTCTTTTTCTGTTCCCTGGAAGAGTTTTCATAAGGCTGGATTGATAAAATTTGGTAGAATTTGCAAAACTATTTTGACATGCGGATTGTTGTTTTGTTAAATTTTTAACCACTAATGTAATTTTTTTAAAAAGATGATATAGGACAGTTCAGTTTTTCCTGTTCATTCTAAAATCATACACAGATTTAAAATTTTTTTGATTATACTGTATATGGAATTTTCAGCCCTGCTTTTTCCCTTTAACATTATGGGCATTTCCTACATTATTAAATGTTCACAGAGAATATGACTTCATTACTTGAACAATGGTTTTATTTGTGTTTAACTTTATTTGTAGACGTTCATAGGGTTGCATGTATACCACACATAAGGCAGCATAACTAGCCGTGTTGGGCACGCAATAGGCACACAATAATTCCTGATAGGCATTGCACCCAGAACTAACCAGGTCCTGTAACTTTCCAGAGCAAAATGTTGGCATTTCCTCATGTTTTACAGCGTGAGGGTAAAGGCGATTCTATGAAAATTAACAAGAGGTGAGGGGGTAGGGCTTTCCTTTTTGCTAAAGGAAAAATAACACATTCCTTTTGAATGATGACTCAGTTTTGAAACGCATCCTGCCTAAGCTGAGGAGCTCATATTTCTAGGCTTGAGCAATTCTTGTTGAAAGACATTTGTAGTGATTTCTACAAAGTGCAGATAAAGATGGCAGGTTCTTAGTACTGGGGGAAGAGGAACCTGGAGAGGAAATATTTTTTCCCTTTTGTTGATCTCAGTTCATATGGCCTAGCATATGATTTTTCTTGGAGCTGTTTTTGTACCCCACATGGGGCCAGTGCCCTTGGCTGCAAATGCATTCTGAGAGATGCCACACGCTGGGGGCTACAAATGCGGCCGCCCTTGGTGGATGTAGGCCATGCCTGTTTCAGGTTTGCAACTGTTGGACCTTTTGGGCACTTGGCTTGTGACATAGCAAGCAATTACGTGTCTTAACAAAAACAAAACACTCTTCTCAGGTTTAAAGGTCTAAAAGCTTTCCCTTCACCTCTCCTGCCACGTGCCAAAATCAGGGTAGGGTCCAGCATCACTGAAGCCAGTATCCTTTGGAGGAGAAGCCTCGGAAAACTCATGTTGAGTTTCCTGATTGGAGCTGTGTGAAACCCATTTAGATTGAAATCAGAAACATGGTCAGGCTTGTAAGTTCTCCCTTTAAAGAGCTCTGGCAGATCTTCACATACTCTTTCTCAAAAGCACTTTATACACCCATGTCATGTGTATGTTTCCTGCTTGGTGCAATTACACAGCCTTTACATCCCACTGCCCACACGGGAGTGGACCGGCTGGCTCCATGCTATGCCAGCGTGCAGAAGACGGTGCTGCCAAGCTCGCTTATAAAAAGCAATTTATTTTCTTTTGAGACATTCCTGTTCTGGTTAGTTTAAAAAATTTAATTCTTTAAAGCACCTGCAGATTATATATGTAAAAATCTCACGGAGCAAACCATTAAAAAAAAAAAATCTGGGAACACGGAAAAATTCCTTTTTCCTTTTTAACAAGAGGGCACGTCTGAGGCTTTCTTCTCACTTTTTTGCCCACAGAGGAGCAATTTCTAACTGGTTAGACATGGTGCTTCTTTGGTTTCGCATAACCCGTTTCTTCATGGTCCTCAAAGTTAGTGAATGGTTGAAATATTTCCTTGAGAAGTCGAGAAGTAGACATGGGGAAACATAAAGAGAGTAAATGAGCCACTTAAAGTCATTCTATGACAAATTTGGGCCCCAGGTTACCATTGCTGTAGGCCAGGAAAATTACCAACATTTTGGGATCTGCTGTAAAATCCTGATTGGACTTCGTGTGTCCTGGGTCCATGAGGGCACTGCATGACATGTGTTAACTGCAAACATGTAACTGACATACGTATTCTCATGACACTTCAAGGCAGGTGTCAGTGTTAAATTTGGAAGAGACCTTTGCCTTCACCCAGCCCAACAGTCTCATCTTCCTGAGAGGGAGTTGAGTTCCAGGCTTAGTCTCAGGGCTGCAGTGCTAAGGTGAGTCATTGTAGTTCCTTGCCTGGGCTTCTCAGCTTCCCCCACTTTCTGAGTCTTTGGGGAGGTTGCTTGACTTTGCATAGGTCACGTGTGGAGTCAGAGAGTTTATCTCCCACATCCAGTGAGTACAGGGGTGAGTGTCTGAAATATTGTTTTAGCTCACCTCTCAACCAGTGGGAAGAGACGAACTTTCTTTTCTTTGTCCTTACCCAGCTGCTCTTTAGGGGACCGTTGTCTGAATGGCATTAAGATATCACTGCGGCTGTGTCCCCGATGGCGCAGGACAGGACTAGTTGTTTGTTATCGAGGCTGTTGGTCAGAGGGTTCTGTTGTTCACTCGTTCTCTGGAGGCAAGTTGAGACCTGGGGTCCCAGGGACCAGGGCTGCTGCTCTAGACTCTGCTGAGTTTTCATCTCCTTGTTTTCATTGTCATTTCCTCACGTTATCATCACAAGTGCTCACTGAATAGCCATACACGAAGCTGTACGACAGAACCTCGTCTCTGGGAGGCTGGCGTCCATCCACTAAGAGGCAGGACCAACAGGGAAAAGATAAACAGCTGCCGTAGGCTGCCTGGGCCAAGTGAACCATGAGATTCAGGTGACAAAGGGCACGGGAGAGGAGTCTCGGGTCCCCTGGGGAGCTGAATGGGGCTCACTCCTGCCTTGCGAAGCTCCCCTGGGCTTCCTTCCCTCAACACTGCCGTGGGCAAACAGTGGTGTTGGTGCTGGAGTGGGATCAAAGCTCATTCCCCACTAACCTGCAGACGTGAGCAGGTAAACAAATGGGAACCATAAAACCCAGAGAGACTGAAATGAAAGTTTGTCTCCCTGTGATTGGCGACTGGCCCCTGTCCAAATTCCACCTGCTCTGTGTGGAGCTGCCGCGTCTCGTTCCAAGTATCTTCTCCCAGCGTCTGACCCCGGGCCGCGGGTAACAATGCAGCGCTGTTTGCCAAGGATAACAGTGGCAGAACAGCTACAGCAGCAAGGCTTCGGGGCAGCAAGAGATCCGAACAGGCAGGGCGGGCAGAGGCTGCAGGGAGGACCGCTGACTCACTCTGAGACTGGAAGGTTACTTAACCTGTCTGTGCGCCAGCTTCCCCGTGTGGGAACCGGCTTTGGCGTTGGCATATTATTGATGGGCCCCCTGGCATAAAAGGAAAAAGCAAGGCTGCATTGAAATCACAGGTGGCCCTCATTTTTATGCCACAGCTATGTGTCAATCATATTACTGCAGCAGTCCTCTAGTTGCCAAACCTATGCAGCCTCGAGGGCAGGGCAGGTTGGGGGACAGAAACAGTAATAATAGATCAGGAGATAGTAGATCCTATGCTCCACCACTAGCCGGTGAGTCTGAGGAAGCTGCACAGCTACCCAGGGCCTCACTCTGCTTATCACTAAAAGAAAAAGTGCTGGTTTGGGTTTTTTTTTTTTAAGGGCTTTCTCAGCTCAGTACTTCTGGTCTGTGTGTCCAACCTGTTGGTGTGTAAACCCATTCAGTGCCTGCCCAGGTGATGGGACCTGAGGAGTAGAAAAGACGACACATGCCCTCAAATGTCCTCTCTCCCTGGCCCCACTGGGCTGCCACCTGTTGGACAAGGCCTGGGCCTGTCACCAGAATGCACAAGTGTTATCAGGCAGGGGAGCAGTGAGGGTCAGTTCTGATAAATACTAACACCCTCATCAGATTAGCTGTCTGGAGTCTAGGGAGTAAGGCCTCGGCAGCAAGCACACTGAGACTGAAGAGTGGGTAGAAAGCCCCTGGGCTTTCATTGAACCTGGCCACGGCGTGCACATGTCACCTCCTGAGACCCTGGTAATAAATCTCTCATAATGTTAAGAAACATTGTACAATGTTGGTAAGAACTGGAAAGGGATCTATTTAAAAGGGATGAGGTTTCTCTACTGCGTTTTCTTCAAGTGCAGCACGCTGGGGTTCAGTGTGACCCCAGGATGGGATGCTGTTTATTTGCTGTCTGATGGGTGAAGGGACATACTTCCTGCTGCTTTTTTGGTGGGGGTGGGGAAGAGCATGATGGACTGGTGAGAAGGTGAAATAAAAGTGTTGATGGAGGTGACTTGCAGGGTTGGCCTCTCCCAGTGGGTTCTTTGCCTGCCCCATGGAGTTCACTAGAAGCTCGGCCAACAGAATCAGGGTACCATGCAAGGTGACCTATAAGTGTGAGGCATTCTTGGTGGTTACTGTCACTGAAGAACATAATGGGATCCAGGCCATGGCAGGGATGGGGTGTAGAGTGTGTGGGTAGGGGCCATGGCAGGTGCTTGGAGGTTTATCTTAGCTTTTATGCCAGCTTACTGTGTGGCCCAAGGCAGGTCACTCAGCTTCTGTGGGATTCAGAGGTCACTCAGGTCACTCAGATTCTCTGGAAGAAAGGAAATGAGAATGTTGGACTCTCCCTAGGGAACCGGAAGGAACAACCAATAAGAACATTTTGATGTTTTATAAGGTTTTTAGCATAAGCCTTTCCATGAGGCCAATAGGATTAACAACTTCTAAGGCTTGTGTACTAGTTAGCTGTCACACGACCTGGTGGAATTTCCTTCCTTTGAATGGCAAAGAAGGGGGAAGTTCTTCTTACATATCTGTTACCTTCTGCCAAGTAAAAGTGTTAGGCTGGCATCTGCATCTTAATTATCTCTGTGTCCCCATGTTCTGGGCCTGGGTGGGGTAGGTGCTCAACCTAAATAAATACAGACCCAAGCCAAGACTGTGGAGATATACACAGATATATACATATGCATGCACACACATACATATGTACATATGTTTACTGGGGGTGCAAAAAAATGTGTACAAGTGGACACTTTGGTCAACGTTGCTCAAGCATTAGTTCGCCCTCATCAAAAGTGTCTGGATGCTGATGGGAACCACTTTGAGCATCTCTTATAATTGCAGAAGTCAAACGTGACTTGTATTCATCTTTTGTTATTGGTGTATGTTGAGTATTACAATTTTTAATAGTTTTTTCTTTTCTTAAAATGTGTACACATTTTTTTGGCACTCTGTAATTTGGTTGATGGACTTCAGATGCAACATTTTTGTGATTAGTTTATTAGCTCAACAGCTAACTTGTCTCCTACTCTCCTTTCTTATATTCTCATGGCTCTCCATAGATACTTACTAATGACTGATGGATGGAGCCTGATGTTAACCCTTGAATTTCATGATGGTTCTTGACATGCAAAGTCTGAAATCTGGCAACCACCAATCATCTCTGGATCTCACATTAAACTCATCTTTCTTCACAGCCGCTTGCCTTATGCTCCTTTGGTCACTGATAAGTGTGGTCACCATATTTTTCAAATATCCTGTCTGAACTGGGGTGTAAAATACTCCAGGTGGGGTACCTTATTCCCACTGCTTCCCATGTTGACACTTTGGTTATGAGTTTATATTTGTCTTTGGAGAGCCTTAGTTTCCTCCTATGTAATGTACATTCCTAAATGCACAGGAGTCAAGACTGACAAATCTTGAGACAGCCAGCTACCTATCAAAGTAACTGATTGAAGCAAAGACCAGGGGCTGCTACGTTTGATGACTTGCTGTAATTTTGCTTTGCATACAATTTTATTTCCTTGGTGAGAGCTACTTCATTACTTCCTTGTTGACTCTTCAGAGAAAAAGGGAGACACAGGGAAAATCTTTTAAACATCTGTCAGTGCTTCACTTTTTGATTTCTTTTCCGGGTACAGTCTCTAGTGAGGGGGTAACGAATGGGACCCTCTCAGGAGTCTCCCTCTGGAAGTACAATGGAATTTTTAGAAGGATGGAAGACAGATGCTCATTTCATAGACATATATACCATCAACAACAGTGACATTTCGAGCCATGTTTAGAGTTTAGTCAGGAAGAGAACCTCATCCCATTAACTCATGTATGTGTATGTTAAAGCACTTAGAGCCATACCTGGCACAAAAGAAAAACTCTGAGTACCTTTGTTCTTGTTATTATTAGTGCCTTCCTTTACTTTTAGTCAGTGTTCGTGGCAGGCTGCAGATAGCAGTGTCATATCAAGGGAACCTCAAGAGCCATCAGCCCCCTGCTTCTGCAGCCCCCGTAGGCAGGAGAATCGTTGGTGGGCAGGTGGAGCCCTTATTAATTGTGCTGAGTAGATTGCCTGTGTCCTGTGTCAGGTACCACTTCTTCTGACCTGTTCATTCCTCTGAATTACCCATGGGCTTCCTCCAATCTGGAGAGAAGGTGGAGGGGCTTGTGTCTGATGTTTTGCCTCTGCCATATATGCTCTGTCAAGCTCTAGGTTTGTGTTCTTGGCATGTTAGTGTTCCCTCCCCGCTCTACAGGCATAATGTTAACATGTTTGATGAACTGACATGCTCTCATGAGCAGTTCTCCGAGTAGAAATCTTTGCAAAGACAAAAGCAGATACAACTTATACACTGATGAATCTTTAGCACGTGCGAGGCCTGAGGTCGGCGCTGGGGCCAGAAAGCTGAGAGGCAGCTCTGATGTTGATTTTATCTGCATCCTGCCCTCATGAGCTTGGGTTCACGGGTCCAGGAGCTGACAGACTATTAGGCTTCCTGGACCCCTTGGGAGACACGTGACTTGTAAGACCCATTTCCTAAAAATACGTAATGATGGTGGAGGATTCTCTTCCTAGGATCAAGTGTCAGTCAATGAACCAGTCTGGGAGATCCCAAAAAGTTCATTTGGAAAAAAGAGATGCACAATGAGGTAACAGATGTCGTGATGCTCACTAACTGGCTTGGCCAACTTGAGTGACTGTTAGGTTGCTTGTTGTCTTGCAGCCTCAGTCTGCATGTGTCTGCTTAGCCTTCTTCTGTGGAGGCTTTTCCCTTAGGATCACCATCAGATTTTTCCCAGTATTTAGATGATTAAACTCGCAGATGGTGGTTTCTGAGTTATTATGCCACTGATTAAAGAATTGTTAAGGCAGATTTGTTTCTCTAAACACAAACAAATACAACACTGAGATGCTGGCCGAAACTTTGCTAGACACAATAGCGCATTGTTTTTCTCTTCAAGATGTGTTTCATTATGTCCTTGTGTTATAAAAAGAGCAGTGCCTGGCATTTATATTTTGACGTCCATCTCCGAAGAACTCTAAGCTCTTGACCTCAGTTTTCAAAAGACACTCAGTCTTTCCAGTTGTTTTTCTTTTTCTTTCTTTCATTGTCACCCACACTTAGATGGGACAATGTACGGAAAGCCGTGCACTGCAAACGGTGGGTGTTCCCTGAGTCTGTTCCCTGAGTCTGATGATTACTTTATCCGGAATCCAGCAAATGTATTAATGGTGAACATGCACAGTGCTTGCCCCACATCACTGCGTCTTTTCTTATTTTGGGGGCCAGCAGAGAACTGGGGTTCATTGTGGTCTCTTCCCTGTGTCCTATTAATGTTTTATGCAAAGGAAATGGAAATCACTGGTCTTGGTCTCATGCCAGCGGGTTTCGGATTATATTGTTCTTAAAAAAGTAAGAGCCCTGTTATTATTCGCTGATCTGATTTCATATGCCAGACCCTCCCCTCCAATATGTAAATAATTTATTAATTTAATAAAAGAGTTTTTATCAAGGTTTCTGGATACAAAGGCAATATACCAAATTAAGTTCTATTTATTTACTTCACCAATAGTTTGATAATGAAGAGGTGCCCAGGAATAAATCTAACAAATGGTGCAAAAACCTCTCTGTAGAAAATTACAAAACTTTTTCAAAAGACATTAAGAATTCTAAGTAAATGGAGAGCTCGTACCATGTTCACGATAGGATGAGACGATGTTGTAACATGTCAGTTCTCCACAAAATGATCTAAAGATTCAGTGCAATTCCAATCAGAATTACAATAGGCTTTTTGGGAGAAGAAGATGTGATACACTGATTCTCAAAATTATGAAAGAGTTGAGAGAGCTAATTACAAAGCTATAAATAGTTCAGACAGTGTGGATGCAGCACAGGGAGAAACAGATAGACCAATGGGACAGAATAGAATCCTAGAAACAGACCTGTACTGAGGAAGCTTGGTTTATGACAGATAGCATTGCAGACAAGTGGGAAAAAACAGGCTTAGTCAATAAATAATAATAAATCAAAAAAATCATACAGGACAGTAGTGATGGAGTCAGGCCCCTACTGTCACCATGTACAAAAAATTAATCCCAAGTGGATTCGTGTCTGAAATGTGAAAAGCAAACTCTAAACTCTAAACAACAGGAATAACTATAGGAAGGTATGTTTATGAACTTGGGGGTAGGGATTGACTTTTTGAAGAAGACACTAAAAGCATAAACCATGAACTTAGAGACTGATTAATTTGATGAACTTCAGTTCATAAAGTAAAAAATTGAAAAATTCACGAACTCAAAGAAGTTACTTGCTATATCTGTCTATCTAATCTACATATCTATATAGCTGAAAAAAATGTTAGTACTCAGAATATATATGGAAACACTACAGATACATTTTTAAAAGACAGATAATTCAATAGAAAATGGACAAAGGACTTGAACAGGCATCTCAGAGAAAGGGAACCAGGAATAGCGAGTAAATACACGCAAAGGTGCCTAACCATCAGAATTTAGGAACTCCAAATTAAAGCCATAATGAGATACTATTTCATACCAGCCAGCTTGGCAAAAATATAAGAGCCTGATGTTATCAAGTGTGGGTGAGGATTGTGGGCCTGTGGCAATTCTCATGCACCGCTGGCAGGACGGTCACTTGGCCTAAGAATTTTGGAAAGGAACTTGTTTTTACCCTGTTACCCGAGTAACGGGCTCACGCCCCGGTATAGGCTGTGGTGGGAAGAGAAGGAGCTTTGGAGTCAGAGAGACCTGGATTGGAACCCCTGTTCTGCCATCTTCCAGTTGTATGACCTTGAGCATATGACTTTGTGAGCTCCTTTATCTGTACAAAGAGGGTGACTAGAATGTTGTGTAATGATGGAACATTCATGGCACAGAGTAAACCTCATTCAACGGCACTATTTTTATGAACACCTGACTGAAGGGCAAGAGCTTCCTGTTACTGCCCACAGTGCAGATAGTAGGTGGGCAATACAGGTGGGTTTGATTTGGCTTGGCAGGGTCTCCACTACATGCCCAACTCATGTGATATGCATTTAATTCTACACAAACCTCCTTACCCACTGCCACCTCCACACCACGACACAAAATGTTCTTCACAAGTGAAATTCCCCATGCCCTGTTCTCACGCCACTGTGGCCGTCTTCTCTGCTAGAATCGGCTATAGCTTTGACCTTCAGCCAGGAGTGGGCACCTTCAGAACACAAAGGGTTATTACACTGGGACGATGTGTTGTTTCTTTATTACTGGCTGCCTGGAAGGCTTCTTGAGAGTTACAAAGCCGATGCTGCAGAGAAGAGTAGAGAGCAGAGGGCTGATGGATGGAGTCAGGGGACACCCCAGTGACCCCCTCTCGGTGCAGCAGTCTCGGAGATAAATTTACTCTTTTCTGAAATCTCATTTCTTTTATTGGTGTGTGCAGAAAAGCTCAACTATAGTTACCTGCAAATGCGGGCATATGCCATTGCTGTGCTCAGCCATATATCAGAGCCAGCTAAGAACAGACACTACTGGTGACATCTAAGTACTGTACATCAAAAGAGGAGGAAAATGATAAAGAGGCAGTAATTCCGAGTGAGTTTCCGATTCCAAGGGCTTGGCAAATTCTGAGGAGTTCTTAAATCGACGCTTTCAGATGAGAATAAATATTTTGACTGCTAAAATGTTTTGGAGTGAGATATTGGTAAGAGACATTTTTAGGGAGTTTAAAGAATGAATTCAGGAGATCGGGCCTGATGCTAGTTGACTGCATTTTGAGACCTTTCTGATTGCCAAGCTTTTTATTGCCCAACAAAGATTTCAAAGCTCATCCTCATGACTGTGAAGATCCTTAAAGAGTGACAATCAAGGCAGAAACTTTAGACCAGTGAGAGGGAGGTAAGAGCGTAGCCCTTTGAACATCGTTCCTACCTCACAAGTTGGGCCGTCCCACCTCTGGCCATTGTGACGCCCTCTTTCCAGGTGCACTGTTAAGACAGCTGTTTAAGTCCAAAGGTGCCAGTCAGCACTCAGAAATCGGAGCCCAAGAGGGTTAGATCTGGTCTGGGCATTCTGTCCAGGTATCTCCTCCAGTCCTCCAGCCTCTCCTGACTTGACATTTTAATTTCTCCTTTGTAAACACCATATTATAAATCCAAGTCTTTCTGAGCCAACACTAGGGTGTCCAAGCATCCATTTTGCCTGTGACAGAGGGCCTTCTTGGAACACAGGACTTTCAGTGCAAAAACTGAGCTAGACCTGAGCAAACTGGGGCCATTGGTCACCCCAACCTTGTATACCTGCTGCAGGAGAGCCAAGGCTGTGTGTCCATCTGTAGTGGCCCACCAAAATGATATGTCCACCAGGAGCCTCAGGATGTGACTTTATTTGGAATCAGAGTCTTTACAGATGTAATTAGATAAGGATCTTGAGATGAAAACATCCTGGATGAGGGGGGAGGGGTCCTAACTCCAGTCATTGATGAGTGTCCTTTGGAAGAGACAGAAAAGGAGATGACAGAGAGACACAGGAGGCCGTGTGAAGATGGAGACAGAGACTGGAGTGATGTGTCTGTAAGAGCAAGGAATACCACGGGTTTCCAGCAGCCTCCAGAAGCAAGGAGAGAGGAATGGCCAGAGTCTCACAGACTTCAGAAGGGAACAACCCCACCAACACCGTGATCTCAGACTTCCGGCCTCCCGAACTGTGAGAGAATGAATTTCTGTTGTGATGAGCCAGCAAGTTTGTGGTCGTTTGTTGTGGCAGCCCTAAGAAAGGAATGCAACACAAAAAGTGAGTTGGGGACCTGCACTGCAAAACCTGGGAGAAGAATTTTAGACGTTTTTGCTTTCGGCAGCCCAGTTTTTGCTGTCCATGGGTGGCTGTGGTCCGCATGGCTGGTTTGGTGGGGCGCTTCTGTTCAGTTATGCCCACCTGTGTCCCTTCGAGCCCCCAGGCTCCCTGGGAGGTACCCTGGGGCCTGCATTGTGGGGAGTATGCCAGGCTGAGGCTGTGGGCTGCAAATCTCTGACCTGCCTCAGCCAAAACCACTCTGTCTTAGATGAGTTATTTTTAGGGGATTTAACATAGGAGTTTGTTGTGAGGGGGAATAAAAAAAAAAAAGCCACTCTGCCACTTATAAAAGAAAATAAAAGCAAAAGAAAGTTCATGAAGTCTTGACAGGTTGTATTCTCTCTCCTTTCTCTTCTAATGCCATGCTTAACCCTGCCATTCTTGGCACCTTTCCAGGCAATGCCCTTTATGGGTACAGCAGCTTTTGCAATCACGGGGACACCATGCAGCTGTAATTTGGAAATGGAGGGGCTTGGAACGGAGTCTCTGGGAAGATGCGAGTTTAAAGAATCCCCAGTTCTTCAGATAAAATCCCAAGAAGTGGCTGCCTTACCCCTGCCCGTGAATCTCTGTTATAGATTCTCATCCCCCTCTCGCGTCCTCCTGCAAATATTCCCACCCTAGGCTGGTGCGTGAAGGGGAAAAGCATGGGGAGGGGGATGAAATTATTAAATACTGAGGGTGGGGGAAAGTAGGCAGGCAGGAAAATTATTTTAAAAGGGTTAGGGGAAAAGGGAGGTAGGGTAATAACAAAAGAAAAATCTGCACCTACATTAGAGTGCTATAATTTTCTCCAAGTATTGCCATAGAAATCACACTTCAGACTCTACGCCAGGCATACATTTGAGGAGAACAATTTACCTGTATTGTTCACTCCGTGTCATCAGCTTCCTCTTTCTGGAGTATCAGTCAGCAAGACTCATTTCATACATTATCATCTGGGTCTGTTGAGTATTCATTTCTTTTCACTGATTCGGCTGCCAAATGTCTTCTTTTCAAGTCGTGGACATCATTAAGTGTACTTTTTATTTTACACCGCTTATCATTTTCAGAGCTCCTTTATTTCATTACTTTGCATTCAGAATTCCAAGCCTAAATCGATCACCTTGACACAAAGGCGGGTCCCTGCTTTCTCTGTTTGGCATTAGCAAGTGCTTTCCTGAATCAGAAATGTCTTTTTCTCTCCAGAAGTCCAGGGTGGGAAATAGCATGCTTAATAAAAATCTTAATTTGTTAGAAGGAACGACAAAGATAAAAATCGGTCTTACCCTAGCCTCCTGTCCACTCCTGGCCTCAGCCTTTTGTGCTGTTTGCAGGGTCTTCCTTGCAGTCTCTTCCTTTCTTGCAAGGAGGGGAGGCTGGTACTCGGGATTGGTGGGCTGGGTTGTGAGAAACAGCCCCAACTCGGTCACATGCTCACCGCTCAGCTCTTAGAAAGTTAGCCTGCCCTTCTGTTTTCTCTCCTGTAAAATGGAGACTCACTGAATCTTTGGGGAGTATTTTGATGGACGAAGGACCAAGGAACCATCGTGAGAGGCACCCCATCCTGGGCCAATGAGTGAGCCTCAGAACAGTTGCACATGAAGCCCACAGTGGCTCAGGCTCTCCTCTGATCACTTCTGTTCAGAACCCACCTTCTTCTCCACATGCCTGCTGGCCGGCTCCACAGGAGGCCTCTGCCATGCTCACGAAGGAGCTGGGAGAACACTACCACTGATCCCATTGATGGGCCATGTTGGCAAATAAGATGCCCCAGTAATTTCTGAGCTATAAAGAACTCCTCATTAGCTAAAGCCAAGAGAAGGGGTTTTCTTTCCTCCTCTCCTTTGTCTCAGGTACTCATGGTCATCAGAGGAGAGAGTGTGTCCACTTTCTACATGACACATTGAGCCGAAGGCATTTAGAGGTCAGTGCCCAATGCTGTCATTCATCTGAATGGAAGTGGCCACATGGACTTTTGTCAAAAGCTGGCTGTTCTCATTTCGCCCCAGGGAATCAGTTCTCAACATCCCAGATGCTTTCTTGTTAGCGAACCATTGATGGCAAGTCCTCAGACCATCTGCTATTTACCCCCTTGGAAAAGAGGAAGGCCACCTGAGGGCCCACTGAAAGATTTGGTGGCCGTGGTGAGTTAGTTACAGCTGGGAGAGTGCCCAGACCTGGCTTGTCGGCACTCTGGTGCCTGTGCAGCCTCTCTCTCTCTTTATTGGAAAATATGTGTGCAAAAAGTGTATATAGTGAAAATATAAAGTTTAAAGAATAGTAGTAAAAAAAAACCTGTGTATCCTTCACCAAGCTTGAAAAATAGAGTATTACGTAGTACTTTGGAGGCCCCATATACAATGCTCCTTCCTCTTTATATTCCCTCAGTAGTAACCTCCATCCTGAATTTAATGCCACTCAATCCCTTGATATAAATATACTTTTTTACCATATATTATGTATTTAAATAATAATATTGTTTAGTGTATGTCCTTCTGAATTTTATATAAATGGAATCATGCAGTATGTATTTTTATGCAACTTGCTCCTTTTATAGACATTTTGAAAAAGATTTGTGTTGACTTAGCTGTAGTAATTTTTTATTGAGATTCATGATTCTTATAATTTTATCTTTGGGGAATCTTTGAGTCATGGCTTTAAAGGACCTTCTTCCGGAAAGTATTTATGTTTAATTTTTCTAGGTACCTGGGGTGTGGTAGGAAGTCTAGAGCCTCTTACAATTAGATTTTTAGGAGGATTTTTTTTTGCACAGGTGGTGTAAATTATGACTCCATCCCTAAATTTAGGTGAGGCTTTCTTCATTTCTTCATTCCACCTGGAGCCAAGTCAGAGAGGTGTGCATGTCCACAGTTTTCTTCTGTGGGGCAAAGTTTCCTTCTAGTTCACTCACTGAGGGTGTCTACCTTTGGAGAATCCTGTTTTCTGTCGACTTCTCTCATTTAGTTTTCTACACTTCTAAAAGTACTAGGTGAGGACCTGACATATGGCAATAAAACAGCAAAGCAGATAGCAAAGGGGTAGGACTCCTGAGAACAGGGAATCGTGTGGCAGCTTCATCCCTTGCAACTTGCTCGTGACAGATCAAGGTTGTCACCTGGCCTGTGGAGTACCTGTGGCTCCTTAGGTGGGAATGGGGAGGAAAAGGTAAAACAAAATTCAGACCCACATGTTTTAGATATTGCTTCTTAAGCCACTGGTGACCAATACCATAATTCTGCAGACAATGACTACAGTAAAATTTATCTCATTTTCAAGATATCTAGATACCGGGCATACTTACAAAAAAGATAAATTAGGTTGTGGCTATTCATAAATTGGATTCATTACTTTATAATGGGAGTTGGTGCAAGGTAAACTTAACTAGCAAAAGTCCAAAACCATGTGAAATTTCAAGTAAAATTTTTGGTTTTCTTACAACTTATCAGAAGTTTGTTTTGTTTTGTTTTGTTTTGTTTTGTTTTGTTTTGTTTTGTTTTGTTTTGTTTTGTTTTACATATACCAGGAAAATCTTTGCAGATTTGGAACTATTTTCTTTCTCTGTGGTGATCACTGTATATTTTCAACTATTTCATTTAATTTCTATTTGAAAAAATGTTTAGGGATTCACACATGGTTCATTTTATACACTTGTTAATTTTCATTACTTTATTTTTTTATTTTTATTTTTTTAAATTTATTTTCATTACTTTATTTTATTTTATTTTTTAAATTTATTGGGGTGACAATTGTTAATTTTCATTACTTTAAATCACTAAACTGTCACATTAGCAGAATTTATGTCTTAAAATTGGCCTGTGTTTATGTGGTACTTGAATTATCTCTAGTTTTTCATAATCTCTATAAATGTGTTTTTTCTTTCTCTTATTGGAATTTGGCTCTATTTTCAAGGCTGATTAAGAGATTATTGTAACCTGCTTTTTGATGGACCGATACTTTAATGAATTACAAAGATCACATTATTTTTAAGAGTCTCTGATCTGAGGATCTCTACATGCCTTGTCTTTTACTGATACGTGCCCACAGAAGAGGAAGGAATTCCTAACTTTAATGAAATGAAGGAATGTCGTTGAAAAGTAGCTGCTCCTTTTTATCTCCCCGTCTGTACTTTTCCCACCAGCTTCTGGGTTTTGATAATCATCTCTTGAGGATCCCAATCGAAATATTAGAAATTTTACAAAAAATCAAAGGAATGATAAGAGAAGGAAACGGCTAGACATTCCACCGATAAAGTCAATTTGCATGTCCCAAATTATTTTCTTTCACTGCACTATCCCTTCCTCCCACTCTATTTTAGTACTGACCTCCCACTCTGTTTTAGTACTGAGCATTATTCCTGGGAAGAACTTTTGTATTTTCTAGGAGTCCATCTGCTCTTACAACTTCTCTCCCACCTGAAGCCATAAGGTTCCATTCCGAGCCTCATAATTATTTTCACAACTAAATGTGACTTCACACACAGCCAATTATGACTTCCGTGGAGAGTGAGCAGTGTAAAATTATTAACCCCTTAGGCCTGGGGCCCCATTTCACACCCATCTCCTTAGCAACCCGTCTAAGACAGGGCAGTGAGCAGCATACATGGATGGAGGATAACATAGCACCCATTTTAATAATCTGCTCGACCTGTCTCCAGAACATAATCTCAACCAAAAATTATAGCTGACACCAAAGAGTGTTGAGCAAATTTTTCTGGCAAACATAGCACTCATGTGGAGAAAGGACTTAAGGATGTGTGCCTTAAAGAAGGAGGAGGATTGGGTCCACCAAGGATGAAGTCTTACCCTACAGTGATGGACCTCGGCCAGTAGGCCTGACTTGTAGAGAGACAGCACCAGAGAGTGGACGATGGGGTCCTGAATAGATTAGGTCTAAATGAGTTGATGCTAATTTATTGGGTTGTGAGGAGGAACCTAGGCATAAATTAGCAACACATAGAGGTAGATCTGTGAATTAATGCTTATAACCTCCCTATGATGAACAGCAACAAGAATAACCCAAAGGGCTTGATTTCTCACCCAAATGCCTGTAACTTCCATGACAACTGATACCTGTTTTCAGTTTACTGTTGCTGTTTCAAGGAAGGGAGTTTTTATGGACAAGAGAGTCAGTCCAAATAGTTCAAATATTTTTTCGTACCTGCCGTAGATATGACACAAGCAACTAACGTCATGGACACCCTTGTATTCGATGACCTCTGAGATGTGTGCTCCTTTTTAATACATGACTTGCATATAAAGGAAAGCTGTTAGAATTGGCGATGAAACATTGCTCAGAAGAAAAATGTTTCCCTCTGAATCACCAGTAATTTTTGAATCCTTACCACAACTGATTGATCAAGTCAGGCAACCTTCTTCATAAAGTGCCATGAAATTGAATTTTGGTTTAATCACAGATGCGGTTATAGTGTGGGATTTGAAAGCCACTTGTGTCCCTTGAACAGAAGACTATCATCGAAGAAATTACTGACAAGTCGTAGGAATCCAGACATTGTAGAGCCCTTCTATTACCCCTTTCAATTATTATTTTTGTGATTTTCTACTCAGTAAGTGTATTGACTTGAAAAACCATCTCATAAACATTTATTAGTAGCTGCTTTATGTCTGAGAGCAGAAAATTAGAAGGAACCAGATGCATCCACTTTAATTAATTGGTGTAATCAGGAATGGTATGCAACATCAATGGTGAAAATTGCTAACTTAAACTGTGGCTTTGTGGCTCGAACGAGTATTTGTAGTCTCAAAGTCTTTTTCTTTTTTGCCCCTTGAATAACTATTTAGTTAGAGCTTCTGTGTTTTCCTTCGCCATGTGTCTGATTTTTCTTTCCTTTTCTTTGGAGGGTGGAAGGGTGTTCAACTGAAAACTCTTTATGGAATGGTAAGTTCCAAGTTGCCAATTATTCTGCAGGAGAGTTGGGAGTTTATTCCCTGAGTTTTCTCAGTTCATTCAAAAGACCAACAAAGAGAGGACCAATATCAGGAGATGTACCTGAAACAATACGATACATGTTATCTAGATTGGAAATACAAGTAGCAACCCTCTGCCTAGAAAAATCTTTTCTGTCTTTCCTGGTTAAAATTACTCATCCTATAGATCTCTGCTTAGACATCATTTTCTCTGGGAAGCCTCCCCAAACTGCCCCTACTTCACCTTCAGTCCTACTTCCAACTCTGTTCAGCTTCCTTACCCGTCGTAGTACTTAGTACACTCTGTTTTGGCTGTATTTTCTTTTATTTGAGTTATGGGATTGTCTCTTGTTACCTGTATATCTCTAGCATCTAATGCAGTGCCTGGCATTCAGTAGGTGCTCAATAAAACCTGTGTTGAATGAATGAATGAATGAAAGAAAGTAGTGTCTGTCTCACCCATGTGGTGGGCTTTTCCATAATTCATTCATTTCTGCCTCCCCAGTGCCTACTTGGTGTATCAGTTATCTATTGCTGTGCGACAAACCATTCAAAAACTTAAGGACTGAAAATAACAGTCATTTATTCAGCCATGAGTCTGTAGGCGGGCACTGTAGGCTGGGCTCTGCTGGGCAGTTCTTCTGGTGTCACCTGGGCTCCCTCTTGTGTCTGTGGTCAGCTTCCAGGTCAGTTGGGGACTTGTGATCTTTTATCTTCCAAAAGGCTAGCCTGGGCTTGTTCAAGAGGCAGCTGAGCAGAGTTCCAAGAAAGTGAGTAGCAATGTATATGCTCTTGAGGCATCAGCTTAGCACTGGCACGGCACCACGTCTGCTGTATTTCATGGCTAAAGCAATCATGATCGCTTTAAGGCCAGTCTCGATTTAAAGGGAGGGGAAAGAGACTTCATCTTTTAAAGGGAAGAGCTGCAAAGTCACACTGCAGAGGGGCAGGAACACTGGGAAGAGAATACTTGAGGACATTTCTGCAAACAATCTACCATGCTTGGCAGAGAGCAAGTGGAAAAAAAAAAAATGCTTGCATTGGATTGAATCTGAGAAGTATTAGATTTAGCCAAAATCTGGGAAAGTCTTTCAAAGAAGATAAAGTTTCTCTTTGGTTCCATTCTACATTCCTTTTTTCATCCATCTCCTACTTCCTCCTTTCCTGTTACCCAAGTACTCAGGCCTTTGTGTTGCCTTGGTAGGCAGGGCCCGAGTCTTAGTCGGTTGATGAGTGTCTATTGGGTACTGAGCACGTAGGAGAAGCCAGACTCTATGCTAGGACGAGAGCAGTGAGCAGGTAAAAATAGTTCTTGTCCTGCAGTGGTAAAGATAGGTAGTTTGAGTGGGCATTACAAGTGAGGTTAGTTACGAAGACCAGTAGGATTGAGGAGAACAGATAACATCTGACCTGCTGAGGATACCTGTTTAAGCTGAGACTGAATGGAGAGGGCTAACCCAGGCGCGTTTATGAGACAGAGAAGGCTGCGTGCAGCGCTTTCCAGGGAGGGAGAACATGGGTGAAGGGAGGGGGAGGAAGAGAGCGTGCTGTTTGAGGAACTGGGAGAAGGACAGAAGGACTGGAGCCCAGGGGGCCAGGGAGGGAGGGAAAATGTGCAACTCAGGTCTCCCAGGGCTGGGCAGGCCGTGAAGACCGTGAAAAGTTGTTGAAGTGTTTTAAACAGGGGTGAGATAGGACCCAACTCACTTTTAAAACTCTTCCCGGGCCGTGTAGAGAGTAGATTCGAGGTGTGCAAGACTGGGTCTAAAATCCATTCCATTCCCAGTCAGCAAAACACCACTGCCCAGCGAGGTGTTAGGACGAAGGCAACTAAACTAATTCGACTAAACTGAATTTACACTAAAGTTACAGATACCCTTGTCAGTAATATTTGTTCAATTAAATCTTTAATGTGCACTTTACAGTCCGTCTGAACCCAAGAGGGGACAGAGGAGGGAGCGGTCACTACCCATGCAAAGATCCACCCCATTTCTTCTGCAGGGGAGGCGCCTGTGGCTCCAGGAGCTGCATAAATCCTCCAACAGGTCTGGATGTGGCTGGTCTCTGTGGGGGGACAGGGTTCGGGGGGATGGTGCCTGGTGCCAGCTCTTGGGGCCACTTCTCCCTCATGCCTGAAGGTTGTCCACTGTTTTTCTTTACCCTTTCATAGGGTGACATTTAAAAAAGTTCTCAACTTGTCAAGGCCTTTTCCTACCGTCGGGTACCTCGTTTTAGGGAGGAGCAGAGGTCTTCCTTCTGGCCTGGCCTAGTCGGAGCGTCTTTAAGGCCCGCTTCACAAGCCTCACGGTGTTGTGGGAATAACTGACAGATCTTTGCCGATGGATGGAGTCAACCAAGTGTGTGTCTACAAGCAGATGACCCCTTTTCGCTCCCCTCGGTGGTCAGTGGGTCCCAGAAGCAATGTGGAAACTGCCCACCTTCTTCCTAATGAAAATGCCCCTGTCCTGCCAGCAGTTCATTTACCGGGTGGCCCGAACACCTTACCCTGAATTGAGACTTTTCTTTAAAGCTCAGGTCCTGCTTATCAATCGTGTTCAATATTGGGTTACTCGCGGAATGGAGTCATTATCTTTAATGTTTAATAACCGTGCCACAAAGATAATATAATAAAATCTGAGAAATGTAATTTAGAGAGGCTTTCGACTCAAGCCTTATGGGGGTGTGTGTGTTTTTAATCTTTCATAATCCTTTCCCCAGGGCTAAGAAAAACCTTGTTTTCTCTCTGTCTTCTGCTTGGGTTGTGCCTTTTATTTTGTTCTTGTTTCTGTTTGGCAATGTCCTGATTGCTCTGTGTCTGTGATGCCTCAGTGTGGGGAGCTGGAAGCAGAGGTGACGCCAGAGGCTGATGGTGTCCTGAGCTGGGTCTGTGCTGCAGGAGTCTGGGGACGGTGGCTGGCTTGGCATGTTGCAGGGCTGGACTCGACTCTTGATCCAAATGAACAATGTGCCCAGGTCTTCTGGGTGATTTTACTGATTCCCCCAAGTCTGGGGCATTCCAGATAGAACCTAGCCTCACAGCACATGGATGGCTCTTAGCAGTGAAGAGATTCTTGGGGTAAAAGCCTGGCACTAAAGAAGGGAGATTTTGTTCTTTTTAATGATTCTATTTAGGAACGTGCGTAAAATTGAATGAGTCATTCTGATCTGTCTTCTTGGAAGAAGCCTCACTTAGAATTTGCAAGTTAAAACTCTGATTTCCCCTGGGCAGCCCCCCCCCCCCCCCCCCCCTAAGGCAGTTAGACTGTTTTGAGTTCTTCCTTTAAGGAATATAGACCATAATGGTGGCCCTGTTTTGTATCCTGAGGGGCTCTGGACAGGAAGTCTATGGCAAGGTTCATAAAACACTTAGAGCTTTTTTCAGAGAAAGGAGCCATAGAAATGTAAGGCCATAGAGTCTGTTGGAAACCTCCCACAGAGCTCCAGGCTCTCATTTCACTCCAAGTCATAAAGGGATAGGATCTGTAACAAGCTTCCCCTCCCCCGCTTCCCTTCTCCCCTCCCTTCCCCGCCCTTCCTCTTCCCTCCCCTGCCCTCTCCTCCCCCTTCCCCTCTTCTTCCCTTCCCCCTTCCCCCCTTCCCCTCCCCTTCCCTTCCACCTTCCCCTCCCCTCCTACTTTGTTCTCAAGGAAAGAACCAGAGAGGATCAGAGTCCAACTAAACATGAGAATACCTTCACTAATTAATCCTCATAGTCTCCATTTTATACCTTTGAAGGGGTAAGGTAACTCTTCTCTCAAAATTTTGTAATTTTTATTTTCCTTTTAATGAATTGCTTTATAGTGAGCTGACATGTCTTCTTAAGGAGTCAAAGTTAACAAGACTACCCTTGAGCAGCATAAAACTGAATCAGGTACATAGCAGGCATTTGCCTTTTCATTTAAAGCACTGGGTTTCTCTTTCAGGTCTGCTTATGCTGGGAAACGGGAGGGGAGACTTGCTTTCAGAGGAGGTGAGGAAAGGGGTTGAGACCCGTTCTTAAAGGAAGTGTTCTTCATAAGTCCAGGTTTGAGTTCCACGGATACTCTGGTTTTTGACTGCTCTGATGTCTTCTTAACTATTTCCTAGTCTCCTCCAACTCATGGGGGAAGTTCGCAGAGAGTTAGAGTCCAAAGCAGCACATCATACCAATCAAGGCATAAATAATGAAACACAGGCATATTAAAAACCTTTATTTGGAAGGCAGAGAAATGATCCCTCTTCAAACATTAGCTACCACTCCATATATTCTAGGGAAATGTTTATACACATCATTGGTTTAACATTGTCACAATTAATTAGACACTTCAGTTCCACAAATGGTCAATTCAGTCAGTTTCTTAATTGATTTTTAACAAAACTGAACCAGTCCACTGCTTGAATCAACTGGTCATTAGTGGGATGTAGGCACAGGCCTAGAGTGATGAGGGTAAATTGATCAGAGATAAATGGCTATGGTCAGACTTCAGGAAGATGCAGAGAACTCTAACCAGGGAGCCGTAGGAACATCTCCTGAAGTAATAAAATGAAATCACAATCCCCACCCCTCGAGATCTCGTCTGATTTCACAGTAAGTGGTGTTTTCAATCCATGTTGAAAAGCACAGGAAAAGATGTTGACAGATTTGAGTGCGTGGAGGGCCACGAAGGAGGTAGTGAGAGGGAACTTTCCAGATGCAATCTGGACAGTACAGAGGATGACTCTAGTTAGAGTTTTTTCAAGTCCATGTTGGAAACTTGACTTTTCAGGGACTTGAACTCGTAGAAGGAAAGATATCCATGAAGTATGTTTAGAAAAAAAGTTTCCATCTAGTTTTGAATGTACTGGATTTGCCTGAGAGACTTTGTGAACTTCATTCTGAAAATGGCTTTGCTCTGACTTAGTAATGGCTTTGGGGTGTCAGGGCACCTGAATGAGTGTGAAGCTGTTTTGGGAATGTAGGTTTGTCTAGAACAGCTCTGGTTCAGACTTGAACTTGTGGAGATTTTTCTGCCTCTGTGTTATTCATCTTTATACACCCCGGCATTTAGCCTAATTGTTGATCACAAGGTAGGTTGTTTCGTTTGCCCATAATAAATCTGAATTTTATTGTTCGCCAGCCTAAGACACTTGAGTTTATTCATTGAATTGGGCTCCATTTACTACTAGCACCTCTGGCTTTCAGGAAGGAAGCTTTAGGGTCCTGAAAGTTTTGATGCGTTGTCATTTGTTTTTGTTTTTTTTTCCTAATGGGCCGGGAAATTTACTCTAAGATCAGAGAACAAGGAGGGCAGGTGTTGGACATGGCGTTCCCCATTTAGGGACAAGTGACTAGAATCTATGTTGCTGACTGAAGTCTCTCCTGTCAGGCTCTGTGCTGAAGAACCATCTCAGAGCTGTCACCTCTTATTAAAAAGTTCCGAATCTCCTTGATTACAGGGCAGCACCATTTCATAGCTGAGGCAAGCAGAGCAGTCAGAGGCGTGAGTAGCCATCTGAGTGGGAATAATAAGGGTCCAGACAAAGGGACAGCCAGGAAATCAGTTGGATCTGTGCAGCGTGCACCAAGGTTAGTCCTGGGGACTGTTGCCTAGCGGACCTTCCCCAGAGCCTTTAGACTTGAGATCCTCTGCTGGCCCCACACGTCATGGGACAGTCAGGAAAAATACCCTTGCTTAGCAGCCAACCTTACCTGGCCCTGTCCAGCTACTGGTTCTCGCGTCTTCATCTTTATTAACTTTCTGTCACTTGCGCAGAATTCCATTCCCTCTCCTCCCTGTTAATTCACGCCCATTGCTCTCCTAAAGGGCCCAATCAAAGCTCAGCTCTTCCAAAACCTTTTTATGGCCTCGCCTTAGTACTATATAATTTTGTTATTTTCCTGCAGGGAACTTGTAAGTGCTCTTTAGTGATTTCACTTATATTTTTAATTCTTAGATAGCACACTGTGGAGTATTTGTTTGCTGAAGCAAGTGGAACTGACCTATACAAACTAAATTGCGTGAACCATACTATAGTAATGTTCAGATTTGGGGTTTTATTGGGTTCTCAAAGTAGCTCTGTGAGAGCAATTATTACTATCTCCATTTTACAGATGAAGTTCAGAGAGCTCCCCTGATTTAACCAAGGTTACGCAAGCTCGGGGAGGGGCAGAGTAGGATTTGAACCTGTAACTTCTGACTCTACGTCCAATACTTTTCCATGACCACACACTGCCTCTTAGCTTGGCTTTTCAAATAAATTCGGTCTTCAGAAAATTAGACTCACCCTAAAGAGAATGGAAGGCTTCCTTAGCAGGAAATATGCTTCTGAACAGTATGTTTTTTTTCTAGAAAATGGCTCAGAGTAAAAGAGTAGGCTCAGCCTACAGAAGTGGGATTCTCAAGATTTACTTACTCCTTTATGAAGAAGTTATCAAGTGCTTATCCCGTGCCAGGTGCCGTGCTGCTTGATGGGAATGAGAAGTGTCAAGGGAGCACGTGTTTCCTGTTCCCCCACCCCCACACCCCCAGCGCACGGCCTAGTGGTTGGTTTCCTGTGTGTCTGTGAATCTGGAACACGGATTCCTAATGTTCCAACTGATAGGCCAATGTGACCTTCATTCACTACGAGTGAGCTATACTATATAAAAAACTCGTTTCCACAGAGTTCTAATGGGTGAATGGGTGAACAAGTACATACAATGGAATATTCATCGATGATAAAAAAAAAAGAATGAGATTCTGAGCATGCTGCAGTATGTAGCATGAACCTTGAAGACGTGCTAAGTGAAATAAGCCAGACACATAAGGACAAATATTGCGTGAGTTCACTTATATGATAGGCAAATTCATAGAGACAGATTCCCAGGGGCTGGGAGGAAGGGGGACGGGGACTTACTGTTTAATGGGTGTAGGGTTTCAGTTTGGAATGATGAGAATATTCCAGAGATGGATGGCAGTGATGGTTGCAAAACAATGTGGATATACTTAAATGCCATTGACTTGTCCACCTAAAAATGGTTAATTTGATAAATTTCATGTTATGTATATTTTATCACACACAGAACATTTTCCAGAACACTGTCAGCTATACATATAAACACATTTAAGGCACGAGAAAGGTGGAAATGGTCATAGCAGTCTTGGGTAAAAAGGAGAGACCGCACAGGCTACCGGCTGGGTTTCAGAGTGGAGAAAGCATCCGGGGAGAACAGGCGTCTCATGTCTCACTGGTGTTCAGAGCCATCCTGGCGCCGGCGGAAGAACTGGACCAGGACCTGGTAGCGCTTTTACAGTTGATTGGCTAATGAGAAGAGCTGTTCTCAGAGAAACGAGAACATGTGTATTGGAAGGCAGCCTTTGCTTAACGTTCCACACGATCCAGGAGGCCAGATGGCATTTTGTGTGGTTTTCACAACTGTGATTTTGGATTGATTACTCAACCTGTTTGTGTTCCTAGCCCAGCTCCCTGCCTCCCGCCTGGCTTTTAGCTTAAGCCTCCTTCCCAGAGCTGGGTTTGAACAGTCCCAGTGCTTTTTGCTTTATTATTATTATTATTATTATTATTATTATTATTATTACATCAGTGCCAGCCTCTATTATCTTCAGACCTATTTGCCTGCCCCAGAGTCTAGCATAGAAAACAAAATCCTTTTTCCAACAGGTCTGATCAAACGAATAGCCTTCACTTTGCATTAATATTCAATTCTGGATTAATGTTTTTCAAGTTTGGATCACCAACTTGATGGGTTATGAGAGGACAGGTTTTTGATCCCACGTTGGCTTTTCCTTACCCGGCTGATCTTTCATCATCAGACGACATTTTTATAGGAAAGGCAAATTAATTTTACGTATAATGTAAGAAAACACCATCAAATAATAAAAAAGAAATTTGCAAAACATTTTAGAATTTTCAAAATACTTCCACATAAATAATCTCTTTCGATTTTTACAACTGTCCTGAGAAGGCATTGAACAGGTATCCCCAAGTCATGTGAGGAAACTGAGGTACAGAGAAGTTAAGTGGTATGCCCAAGGTTGCCCAGCTAACATTGGTTAGACTGGATATGGAGATCATATCTTCTGGGTCCACATCCAGAATTCTTTCCACCATCCCACTGTACCTACTGGAAAAGAAAACCCAATTTAGTGTAAATAATTTCAGCACTTAGCTACTTACCATTGTTGTCCTTTATTAAGTAAGTCATTGTGACCATTTGAACTTTGCAAGATCCTTTTTCATCCTCTTTGTCCTTTAGTAAACCTTGTGACAAGGGTCTATACTCGATCCATTTTAATAGACTGGCAAAGCAAGTCGGAGATTCAGCAGTAAGTGAGGAGAAACCCTAAGATAGAGGACTAGCTTGGGGATAGAAAACATGCTTTGGCCTCTGGAACTGGGTTCCCACTGTCCCATCAGGGAAACTGGAGGCTATCAGACGTTGCAAAGTCTACTTCCGTGAAGGCTTCTGCAGACTTCTAGTAGCTTTGGTGAAAGTATGACATCCTGTTGCCCCACAGAGATTCTGTTTTGGCTGCAGAGTGAGTGTATCTTCTTCTATTTCTGGTACTTATGCCCAGTACTTGATGTCACAGGAACTCAGTAACTGTTTAGTGGAACCTCTGAAGATATCAGTTTCTTCTTGTGAGGAATTACAGTCTATTAATTGGCTCCATGAAAATGCATTTTATTTTGATTTCCGAGATTGCTGGTTCATTACTTCTTCTTCCCCGACTTTAAAAAAGGTTCTTCATGTCTTTTAGTTCAAGTTCCCCTTAAAACACAACCTGTCATAGTTGAGGCACAAATGAATTAAAATCTCATTGAAATGGCAGAGAGCCATTGAGTCACATGGCTCTAATGTGACTTCTCCACTGTGGCTGCTCTGCGCCTCACCCTTCTCCCCTTTCCTGCAGGTGCAGAGGTGAGGCTGGGGCTCCCCGGCCCAGCTGCTCAGGGTTATTACAGTGATATATCTTGGAACTGAGCTTGAGCAGGGATCATCCTGTTTCCTGTTGGAATTGATTTTCTGTCCAACTTTCATTTCCTATCGTACATTCCTTTGGGGTGAGAGCGGCTTTGTCTGACAGAGGCAGGGCTTTCTCCTTTGGACGTCGGCCTGGGTTCTCTTCAGCTGTGTGTTTCTGTAAATGGACAGCCAGGCGGTGCAATAAAGTGGCTGCCCGGCCACACTCTGGTTGTTCTGCCTGCTTATACTCCAGGGGTTGGACGCATGCTTCTAGGACTTGGGCTGGAGTCCCAGGTCACCCTGTCACTTGCCCTGTATCTTAACTTGTAGGCACTTCTTCATGTGTCAGTTGGGCTTACTTCTCTGAAGTCTGCATTGGAGCGCTCTCCAGAAGAGAGGAAATGTTATATTGCTCTTATCATTTCAACTGTTTGCTGCGCAAATGAATCTGGTTCAAAACTTAACAGTCCATTGGTGACCCACGAAGCTGAATCAGGTCTCAAAGAAATCCCTAATCAAGCTGGCTGCCTTCCGGTGCCTGATTATTTACCAATAAACATTACGATTACAGCCTCCACATTATTTCACCGTTGTCTGCTTATGGGAAAACATAATCCTTAACACCTTGCGATGCTACGTAGAACCAACCCAGTTGTCACTGCACTTTCTAGGTCCTCAGTGTCCACTTCTGTTTCCATTGCTCCATTTCTTTCCCACGGTCACTGAAAGGGCTCTGGGATGCTTTAATCAAGTGGGATAGCAGTGTCAGTAAAATGCCATTTTATCAAGTTCACCAAGGACAAGGAATTTTGTTTGATCTGTTATTGCGACGTATGTCAGTACATCTTCAAGGCATTATTCTCCATCCCATTCCTTGGGTTTATGCTTCGTACCCTACATCAATCCATTTGCTACTTCACAATCAAGGCCCTGTTGGTTGGTGTGTAACCATAGCAACCGGATTATATCTGTCAGCATGTTATTATCAGTAGTAGTCAGAAAAATCTAATATAAATTTGCTGTAATAACATAAAGGGTGCCAGCCTTTGGGGCCTAAGTAATCTCTCATTGGGAGAGAAAGCTGGTGATGTGGTAGAGGCATTGAAGGACTTGTTTTGGAATTATCTCTAACACATGATGGTTGACAGTACACAAACATATCCCAGTGAACTGGGTCGTGTGAAAGCATCCAGTTTTATTTAACCACAGATTTGGATAGCATATTATCTGTATATAGGATTGAAGGAAGGTGGTTTCGTAAGTTCAGCAACAAAGAAGGCAAAGGCTTGTTTATCACTCTGCTCCTCTCCTTTTTGTGTCATGGAAGCAGGAAGAAACATTGAGGATTTTCCTGGTCTATCAGGGAACTGCGGTTATTTCTTCCAGAACATGAAGAAGTACGTGGTGGCAGAGATAAACCAAGAGATTTGAGTTCTGTTCTCAGATCTGCTCCTAACACGTCCCGTGAGCTCGACCAAGTTTCTTTACCTCGCTGGACCTAAATGTCCTTATCTATAGGAAGAAATTGTCAGACTAAATGTTCTTGAAGTACCTTTGCAGTTCCAACGTTGAACTCAGTACATCAGCTTACTTGCGTCTTTATGCAATCTTAGCAGAATTAATGTGGATTTGTGACTTGTTTGTACCTGGGTAGTTATTGCTCGCACACCTGAAGACTATCTAGCAGTAGTAGTTCCTTAAGGTGCAGTGAAGGAAATGTGTAATCCCCCCAAAAACAAAACTAGAAGCAACTTCTCTTTTAGAGCAATTGCTGTTAAAATGTACATAAAGGGACTCTCCGCACACTGGGCCCTTCTGCCCACTTTATGAAGTCCTGAGGTTTCAGGGTTACTACTGGCTCTTGCACCATGAAATGACATGCTGTTCAGCTGTGTGACAACATGCAAAGAGGGGACGAAGGGTGAGGCTGTGAAGATACTCATATAAGGTGCTGGCTTCCCCACAGAGTCAGTGTGCTGCTCCTCAAGTTAATGACTTCATTGGAAAGTTGTCCAATTCCACAATCTTTCCTACTCCAATGAGGATCCCTGGAGAAGCTACAGAGCAGCAAATCCCCCTGCACTAAGGGAAAATAAAACGGCATTCCGGTTCTAGGAGTTAAACCAGCCACATTATCTCGGGGCGGGGGCAGTTTTTGCTCTGTAGTTTGGAGAAAGGAAAAATACTGACAAACAAGTTTGGTGGGCTTTCAGATGGAGTTTAGTCTCAGTCTTGTGTGGTACCCGAGAGCTAAGTTTTGATATACTCCTTTGGTCTGGTTCCAAACTGGAGGCTCATACCTATGGCAGCATCTTACCCTCCTCTTTGATGAACCCAGGTACTAAACAAGACCAGGAAAAGGCCCAATAGTTGATGGCAAAAATGATGGAGAGTCAGGAGGATGTTTTTCTTCAGGAAGGTGTATCTGATTAACGATACGAAATGGAGTTGGTATTATTTTAGGTTCTGCTCTTGAATCCTCAGAAATATTTGCTTTCACTGTCCATGAGGAAGACGTATTCCTTCCTTTCTTCGCTCTTCCCTTTCTTGCTCTGGATATCCTTTTCTCTCCTTCTTTCTCTGAGAATCTGCTCTGTCTGATTCTCCATCAGTTTACAGACAGGCCCAAGTTGAAATAAAAATCAAGCATCACCTAATCTCACAAGGATCCCCTCTTATTGTCCTAACTCCCTATCCACTGCCCAGCTTTTTGAAAGAAAATCTATACTTGCCACATTCACTACCTCACAGCGAACTCTCTTCTTAATCTTTTGCAATTGGTCACAAATTCTTTACACTGTCCTGAAACTGCTCTATGAAATGTGGCCATTCACTTTCTGGTTACCAAATCTAATCACCAATTCCTAAGCTATTTTGTGACCCCTCATCGTTTTTGATTTTTTTCTTTAGAGCATCTGATAGGATTGATTATATTTGCATTGTGGAATTTTTTTTTTCCTTCTTAGGCTTTCCCTCAGGGTGTTATGATGAGTCTTAAATCAAGTGACGCACGTGAAGCTGTTCATATGGACTTAATACATATTAATTGCTACCGTTATTCTTCCTAGTTTTCATGCTACTTGCCTCTTTTTTTTTTTTCCTGCTGGCTTTATTTCTTCTCTGTGCTCCTTAAATACAGAATCTCCTTGCGCTTCTGTCCTTAGCCCTCTCTTCTCTTTTAAAATGTGCCCAGAGAGGATTTCCTGTTAAACTGATGAAGTTTAAGCTTCAGAACGTCTCACTCGCACCAACCGCTTCCTAGCTGTGCAGGACCCTTGCTATGTGTTCACAGGGCTGTATGTTTTTCTCAGATTTTCAGAGGTGAGCGATGGAACTGCCATGGGTTAATACCACCCCTCTTTGTACCTTGCTTTGCCCTCCCTCAGAGTTCTGTCGGATGGTACTGGAGTAGCTGTGGGCATTTTTGATGTTCTGTTCAGAAGAAGTTGAGCTGGAGACCCATTTAGTTTCCATTTTGTGGGTTATAGTTATGTAGTTTTCAGTCATTTCTATGTTTAAATGATTGCAGGGGGTCCCTGTGTAGACATGGCCCTCTCCTGCCCATGGTGCCAGCTTGCCCAGGTGCAGAAGTTGCATCGTGATATGAATATATTGTCTGGCACCAGAGGTTTGAGCAGAGTGGAGGAGAAAGGCACAAAGGCAAAAGCTAGGCTGTGGAAACTTTTCTAAACTATCAATTTAAAAAATAATCATCAATTCCAGAAAAAGGACTGAATCATATTTCTGTTCTCGCTATAAACACTGATATTACCAAATTGTTGTCACATGAAGAGAAAATAAAAAAATATACTGACAAAATATATAGGAAAACCAAATGCACAAATGACAAAAGAAAAGACAGATAAATTGGCTATATGAAAATGAAAAAAATTTGCCCCAAATAATACTATCGAGAAAGTGAAAAATCAACCTATAGGATGGGAGGAAATTTTGTAAATCATTTATCTTATACGAGACTTGTATCCAGGATATGTAAATGACTCTTACAACTCAATAGTAAAAAGACAACCCAATTTAAAAAAAAGAATAAGGATTTGGATAGATATTTCTTCAAGCATGATATACAAATGGCCAATAAATACATGATAAGATGCTCAACATCATTAACCATCTGGGAAATGCAAATCAAAACTACAAGGAGATACCATCTGTATCCACTGGGATGGCTTGAATAAAAAAGATGGACAATATGAAGTGTTGGCGAGGATATGGAGAAATCGATTCCTCACGCCCTGCTGGTAGGAATGTAAAATGGTGCAGCCACTATGAGAAACAGCCTGACAGAGCCTCAGAAAGTTAAACGTGGAGTTATTGTATGACCCCAAAATTCCACAACTTGGTATATACCCAAGAGAAATTAAAAAATAAAATTAAATAATAAATTAAAATTTAATAATATAATTAAATAATAAATAATTAAATAATATAATTAAATAATTAAACAATATAATTAATAAAATAATTAAAATAATAATTTAAATAATAAATTAACATTAAATAATAAATAAAAATAAAATTAAATAATTAATTAAATAATAAATTAAAATTAAAATGAAAAAAACAAAAACTTGTACACAAATGTCTTTGGCAGCATTATTTGTAATAGCCAAAAAGTGGAAACAACCCAACTGTCCGTCCACTGATGAGTGGTTAAGCAAAATGTGGTGTATCCACACAATGGAATATTATTTGGCAATAAAAAAGGAATGATGCAGTGAGTGATACCTGCAACAACATGGATGAACCTTGAAAACATTCTGTTGAGTAGAAGAAGCTAGAAACAGAAGACCACATATTGTATGATACCATTCTTATGAAATGGCCAGAATAGGAAAATCTGTAGAGAAAGTAAGTAGATTAGTGGTTAGGAGGGGCTGAGGTGGGGAGTGACAACTGACCGGTATGGGGGGGATGAAAGTGTCCTAAAATTAGCGATGGATGCACAACCCTGTAACTACTGAAAAACATAGACACGTGCACTTTCAATGGGTGAATTTTACAGTATGTGAGTTATAGCTCAATAAAGTTGTTTTTAAAATATTTAAAGTTGTTTAAAGTTGTTTTCAGAAGTAAAGTATTACATATGTGTATTTGTACTGTAAAATTTATCCATTGCCTTCTAAATAAACTCCACACTCTGCAGCTTGACTTTCAAGGCCTGTTATTTATATGGAGCATTTTTCTTCCTTCATCTATACAGTTGTAAACCTTACACATTATTCAAATGTCATGATTCATTGAATGGGATGTGTCTTCTCTATCCACATAGATACTCCCTTCGTCCCTCTCTCGCAGCCCCTAGCATAAGGGCCTTGTGTTGCATATCGTTCTGTAGTTGTTGAATTATCTACATCTGATTGAGGGCCATTTCAGGCCAGGGTGCATGCTTACCCATATAGCATCTCTCAGAGCAGCTGGCCCCTATCTTCTCTGGCTGGTATGTGATAAATTTTTATCACTTGATAGAATGAATGGATTGTGACATTATTAGAAGTGATCCTGGATGTGGCACTGTCTTTACCTACCTCTTTCCCAAGGGTCTTTCAAGAACAATGCAAGCTCAAACGCATAAAGACATTTTTGCAAACTCTTAAAACTCTTAACTGTGCAGGGTATTATTATTATCTGTCACCCTGGTAACTATTCAAATTAGTGCCAATTAACTTTTGGCGGCATGCTGAAGATTCCTTATCATCTACGTTCGTTTGTCAGATGAGGTAATGCACTTTTTTGGGTACAGTTGTCACTGAAGAGATTGGCAGCGTTTCATAGTTGTAAACAAAACTGTCTCGTGTGGGGGACCATGACAAAGAGGGAATGGGATGCCAGAAGCTCTGTGAAAACACTTAAATCCATTTTCGCAAGAAGGAATTGTGATCTGGTGAGTAAATTAGTGCTGTGCTCTGTTCCTCAGCTCCTCTGCTAATGAGTGAGCCCCAGAGGCTCTTGGTCCTGGGTGATAAACCCCTGATAGCTGGTCAGATTCAGCCGAAAGCTCCTTTTCTCTAGGGATCTTTGTTTAAAAACAGAATTCTTTCAGTAAATGTATTTATCAAAGGAAAAAGATTTCAAATCTACAAAAATGCACAGAGAATGATATAAGAGCTGCAACACCCATGTTTAAAAATGCTAGCTTTTTGCCTTACCTGCTCTGGATGTTTTCTTTTTAATGAAAAACATTTCAAAGACAGTTAGTTGAATCTTTCTTTCCCCTCCGAAACCCCTTTTCTTTCCTCCTCTTCAGACATAACTATTCTCCCACGAATCTTGAACTTGACTAATCTTTCAGTCCAGCTTTGATATCATGGTTAGCATTTGAGGCCAGTTTCTACTTCAAAACTGTGCGTCTACCTTGTTTCTATGATTAAAAATCCACGTTCGAGCCCATTAAATGGGAGTGTTCCCTGTGTCATTTTAAATCAACCTCCGGATAAGGCGAGGACATCACTTCTGGGTCTTTTGGCTGAGATCACGTGTGGGAATGGGAGGATGGTTCCAGACCAACACCTATCACCATGTTCATGGAATTCTGGGAAGAGGAGGCAGGAGGTGGTGTGGTCTTGTCTTTGAAATATGAAAGTTTGGTGACACCTGGGACATTTTGGACATGGCAGGTATGGTGCATATTAACAGACTATCGAAATGCAGATTAATCCAATTCAATAATAGTTTTTGGGAAATGACAGTGTGATAGGTATGGGAGAAAGGAAAATGGAATAACCTATGTGGGCATATGTGTGTGTATACACCTATGTCTTATTTGCATATATACCTGCTTCATCCAAAAATAAAGTTGAAATGTCTTTTTAAAAGATACGCAGTGGAACAACGAAAGAAGGACGAGGTGAGGAAATGAAGATGAGGATTAGAACAATAAATTCAAATCTAAGGGAAGATTAGCATATCAAATACAGGCTGTTAAGTGTGAAGTTCTTTCTAGAAGTGGCCTACACATTTGGTCATGAGCTTCTAGACAGTGAAAGAAGGTAAAGGCATCAGTGACACAATTTAGGGCCTGTAAGATAAACACACTGTTCCCCAAGGGAGAATAGTTATTTTGAGCACAGATGCCTGAGAGCCATTTTCCTGAGAACGTGGTCCTCACCTTTGATGGGATGGAGAGGAGCACTGAGCAGGACGTTCTAGCACAGTGTATGATGCTCTGGAGTGGCTGGGCCATGTGCAGGGAGGACAGCTGAGGGACAGAGTGTTATGTGCATCAGGAATGCCTGGTAACCAAGGGTTATTAGTGCTAATAATGCTGCCAATGACGCTGTGATGGTTAATTTTATATGTGAACTTGATGGGCCATTGGTGCCCAGGCATTTGGTCAAACATTATTTAGGTGTGTCTACGAGGGTGTTTTTGGATGAGATTTGCATTTGAATTAGTAGACTGAGTAAAGCAGATTGCCCTCCTCAGAGTGGGTGGGCCTCGTCCAATCAGTTGAAGGCCGCAATAGAACAAAATGCTGACACTCCCATGAGTAAGAAAGAAATCCCCCAGCTCGACTGTCTTTGATCTGGGACTTGCTTTTTTGTTTTTTTTCTGCCGTTGGACTAAAAATGAAACATTGGCATTTTCTGGGTCTTGTGCTTATGGGCCTTCAGACTGGAGCTACACTGTTGGCTTTCCTGCATCTTCAGCTTGCCAACTCACCCTACAGACCTGGAGACTTGTCAACCTCTATAATCACATGACTAATTCCTTATAATGTGTCTCTTTTATAAGAGAGTATGAATCGTAAGTATATGTGAGTCTATGGGGGTGCCCTATTGGTTCCTTTTCTCTGTAGAACCCTAATACAGACATTCTGTATGCAAAGAGAGATAGCATGGACCTCAGGCACTGGTTGTAAAGTTTCTTTGGGATCATAGGCTTTCTAACTGGTATCACTGAACAGTGGGAGGATTTCGTACTCTCTTACCTATTCACCTGAAGTATTCTTATAACAGTAACAATATCAGCAGTAATGTTTATGGCATACTTCTATGCACTATACATCTATATTAGCTCACTTAAGCCTCAGAACAATATTCTAAGGGAATTGAGGCACTCAGAGGTCAGGGAACTTGTCCAAGGTGACACAACTAGGGAATGAATGTAGCATTTCCAGGGCCCTAATCTGAATAAAGCCAATCTTCCATTTACTCTTCATGGTGAAAATAGGCGAGGGTCCTGTAATGGAAGCAGCTAGTGCCTCTTCTGCACTGTAAGGCTTCTCTGTGTCTGGGCAGGAAGATACAGATGTGTGTGGCATAGGCTGTTTGTTTATGTGGCGTGTGCGGGTGGCCGCAGGACCCCAGGATGGCGGTGAGAGAAAGCTGTCGGGCTGGGCGGGAAGACGCCCTGGGGAGCTGCTGTGACGTGAGGGAAGGTGTACGGCAGAGCAAATGCGAAGCGGTGACAGGAACCACTCATTTTCCCATGGCCGCTTGCAATTTAGAAAGCACTTCCTGGGGTCATGTGTAGGCCGCGAGTGTCGGAACAGGGCCTAAAATTTAAGTTGTTTGACACTAAATTCTGTGCTTTCCTCACTATGCCTCGCTCCTTCACCATTCCCACCTGTGCCTCAGGAATTCCTGTTGAGCGCTCTGTCTTAAATACCAGCTCGAACCTGAGGCGGGAGGGAAGAAATGGGGAAAGAGAGCACACTCAGAGCTTCTTGGAAAGCAGCAGTGGGAGAGGGACGCTAGACAGTCTTCTCCTTGTTTGGGAGTCATTCTTACTGCCTGATATTTTCTTTTTGATTATCCACTTGCCTTGATCCTAACCTCAGCTCAGAAAGAACATGTGTGACTGTAAGGCCAGAGTATCTTGTCACTGTGACAGGATGACCCACGCTGGGTCTGGAGGGTAGTTCTCGCAGCCTTTAATGTGTAGGTCTGTGTTTAATAAAGCTGTGGCTGAAGCTTAGGCTGGTCACCCTTGTTTTTGTCTCCTCCTTTCCACAATTTTTCATCAGCCCTTTGGGGGGGATTAGCCTTGTTTGCTCTTTCTGGAAATCACCCTCCTAAGTCGGAATCAGCCAAGCTGGATGGAGGTGAGGTTATAGGTATATTAGATTGAGGGCCTCCTGGGGTGGTGGGCTGGGGTGGGTGCTGGGAGAGACCTCCTGTTCAAGGCAGAGAGAGCCCAGTCTCTGCCTGCACAGGTAGCCCTACCTCCAGAGTGGAGAAGGCCGTCGGCCGACAGCGGGCAGTGGGATCGGAAGATCCTAACAAACCACTTCCCGGCCTGTCGCTTCTGCCGCCTCCCTTCCCACAAGGTAAATATTACTTAGACACCCAGCTTCTGATTAAAGCAACAAGATGGAACTTGTATCAAGGAGGTAACTGATGGCCCGTGTCAGGTTGTTGGAGTTAAAAAATATATTTTAATTTGTTTAGCTCTCTGGGGAAATTATCTGAGCCTACATGGTGATAATCAACTTTCACATGAGCTTTCAAAAACTCCTGAAATGATTCGAGCCACAAAATGAGATTTTTAATCTACATAAATACAGAAGTCCTTTGCTCCGCCCCCCCCCTTTTTTTATTTTTTAGAGGCGAGAAGATGAAAAAAATTCTAATACATTTCTTCTCCCCCACCCCCGGCACGGTCGTTAGCTGTGATCATCCTAGTAGCACCGTGTATAACATTTTTCACATACATTTCCCCTTTTTATTTAAAGTTTACACTAACTCTTAAGGTTGGGGGTGGTGGTAAGTATCGCTCCCCCTTTTTATAGAAGAAAGCGGGCCTCTGAGAGGTTATAAGATTTGCCCAAGCTCATGTGGCGGATGGGTTGCAGAGTCAGGATTAGAACCCGGTTCTTCTGGCAACAGGTGTTCTTTTTACCCGGCTTGGCTTATCTCATAGTAACGATAATAATGTAGTATTTATAAGGGAATGGAGTTTTCCTGTAAAGGAAAGTACCTGTAAGGAACTTTCATATTGACCCCACCTGCATCAGTCAGGATAAGCTAGGTTGAGTGGAGGTAACACCAAAACTCCAACGGCTTAACTTGGGTCCAGGTGGCTTTCCAGGGTAGTGACCCTCCACGTCTCCGAGCTGCTTTCATCTCCTGATCCCCCCACTCCCATGTCAGCATGAGACTTCAGGGTTGACATGGGCAGGGACAGGGGGACTAAAGAGTTGCAGGGACCTGAGACAGGGACAGGGGGACTAAAGAGTTGCAAGTCTACTTTTAAAGGATTCAGCCGGAAAGTGACAAAACTCAGTATAAGTTGCATGGCTTTGTCCAGTTGCACAGGGAACTGGGAGACCTTGTCTTCTGTGTGTCCTGGAAGTGGAGGGAAGCCAGCAATATGGGTGACCAGTAGCGGTGACTGGTGTACCGTCCACAGTCTAAAAGTCTGGACTGTAGAGCAGTCCCCCCCCACCCCCCCCGGTGAACAAACACCCTTGTCACAGAGCCCGAGGAAAGCCTTCATGCTACTAGAAATCACTTTGGAGGAACATCTAAGTATTTGACAGGTATGGGACAGATATAAACCATGAAACATCTCCTAAATGTCTGTGCGTTATGGTTCCAGGATGGTGATGCCTGTTTCACAGGTAACATTTTCCTGATTAACCTTCGATGAGTCCCCCTTGTCCTGAGGGAACAGTCAAAACTCCTTAAATTGATTATGGCCCATCTGAGTTACCCCTGACACCATCCCCAGTCTCATCTCCCCCGACTCCTCATGCTCTAATCCAGGACGATGGACCGCTTTTCAGTTTTCCCAGGCGAGCTCACTTACTTTTGCCTCCTGGCCTCTGCACAAGCTGTTCCCTCTGCTTCACAGTATTTTCCTTCCCTTTCACTTCCTCCTGGCTGACTCTGACTCCTTATCCAGGTGTCAGCTCAAGTATCATTTCTCAGGGCAGGCCTCTCCTGCCTGAGTTAAACCTCTTCTCTTGTGCTCTGTCAGCCCCTCTACGTAGCTGTATGAGCGATTGGATTTTTGTAACGTAGTATCCTGTTTACTTAGCTGTATCCCTACGGAGATGCCAGCCTCCTGGGGGTGAGAGACAGGGAGTGAGGGCAGGCTTGCCTTTAAGAGCTTATACTCAGCTCAGGGCTTAGCATGCACACAGGAGCAATTAAGTACATATTTGTTAACTAGACATGAATGGCCGCCCGAATGGATGCTCAAGGCCTGACCAAGCAGGGTGAGGTGATGCATCTCCTGGGTCTCACACTCTTCTCCACTGGCTGTGAGGTAAGCCATAGTCAGGATGGTTATTTTGAGCTCTGACCACTATTACTCTTGCTTTTGGTGTCAGTTCCCATTTGTATGGTACCCTTGATTCGTCAGTTGCCTTGTGCCCTACCACTCTTCCTTAAAAGTGGTAGAAATAGCTTCCATATTTATTAAATAATTTTCTAGTTCTCTAGCAAGGTTCACATTCAGGTGATAATACATAATTAATGGCAAAGTGTCGTTGGATACCTGTGTTATTTGACTATCATTCCTATTAGCTATTGTTTAATGGGTACGGAGTTTCGTTTTGGGAAGATGAGAAGTTCTGAAGACGGATGGTGGTGATGGTTGTACAACAGTGTGAACATTCTTAGCCCACTGAACTGTACAGTTAAAAAGGGTTGAAATAGTAAATTCTGTATTTTACCACAAGAAAAATAAGATTCTCATTATAACGTAGATCATTAATTCCACAAATTCAACCAGAATACTAGTCAAAATAAGTACTCCAAATATGACTGTGGACCATACAGTCTAGTGGCACCTACCTAGACCGTAGCCTGTTTCATGTTATGCTGATGTGTGATTGTACTGCAAGGAAGATTGCTGAGACTGAGTCCATCTTGTCTCCATGGCTGCTGCTTATTTAGGAAAATTTTCCCCCTAATCAGACTCACTGTGGATCAATAGAGAAATTATCCCACTCCCCCGCCCCCCCCAAGATGTAAGCCCAGCTCAATGATTTCCAATTCTTTTTTTTTAAACTACTATCATCACCCTCTGTTATTTTTTTTTTCTGATAGAATTTGCTTTAAAAAAAAAGTTTTAAACTATTTCCTACTCCTGCATTTATTAAGTCACAACTTACTTGTCTCCTGCACACCCCTTAAAAATATCTAGACACAGAGAACCACCACCAGCATATTGTTCCTGTTGGTTTAGACGGCCAGTTTCTCCCCATTGATTTGATATAATTGCTGCATTTGATATAATGCTGAAGTACAGATAGAAGAGTGATTTCCACGGGGCTTTTGACTTAGCTCAAGGACCCCTGTTACCACCTTCAGGGAAACAAGGTGGTCTGCATTGCATTTGTTTCTGGCATGTTTCCTTTAAAAATCCCGGCGCCCGGCTGTCCAGCGTGGTGGAAGGGCTTCTCAGGCCTGGTGATGGATGCCGTAGTCAGGAGTTGTGCATTGGCTCTGCTACCTGGCGGTGATATACGATTTCAGCATTTCAGGGGTGATTGGGATTTTCCGTGCTCCCTGACTGGAATTTTGCGGCCATGTTGTTTTATGCTTTACTGTTCAACAAGAGGAAAATAAATCTAGAAAGCTGCTTAAAAATGGACATACTGTATCCAATTCTATGTTATTAAAAGATCTTAAAGGCTAAGCCTTAATGTTCTTACCTATAGAAGGAAGAAGGTCCTTTCCAGCTCTAGAAATTCAAAAATTCTAGCTAACTGTAGCAACATTAAGGGGGCCTAATAAGCCCTTACATTTTTCTCTTCCAGCAAGCCCAGAGGGCTCATTGTCTGCTGGTTTTCAGGGGTTGTTACTATCCCTCAGGGTTGATCGATCTGTTTATTCTGAGCTTGAGGCCGGAGCTGGAGAGGAGGCTGTTTGTTTTGGGCGCTGCTGAGAAAAACAGCCTAATCACCTAAATACCACCTTGGGGAATGAAGTGACTCTGGGAGAAACTGAATGGGCTTGGGCCTTGGTTTGGAATGAGGAAGATGAAGGAATGGGGGAGGCTGAGGAAAACCTGGGAAGTGTAGCTTGAGGAGGAAAAGCAGGAAGCAGCCAAAAGGATTTGGTTTCCTTACCTGTCCAGGAGCGGGACCGCTATGCCTGAGGCGGGCTCCTGGCCGCTTATTTCTGGTCCCCTCCCTCGAGCTCCTCCAGGCCCTGGTGCTGGCTCAGAGGCTGCTCTGGGGCAGGTGACTGGGCAGAGACCTCAGAGTGTCCCCTTTCTTGCCAGCAATCGGAAGGTTTTAGATCCATAGAATTAAGACCTAAAATAAGAATACTTTGCTAAAGTAGAATGGCCACCAGATTTTATCTGTCTATCTTCAAGGGCCCTGAAATATGGGACATGCATGGGAATTTAACACTTTTAAGCAAGCTAATGTCTCTAAGTTTACAGGTTACCCTCCACCTGATTTCCAGGTTAGAACAGCGCCTGACTTCTCTCCAGAGGCAGACTGATTTAGAAGTAGAGGTGAGACAAATTGCTTGTTCCTCTTTTTGGTTCATATTGCCTCCGTCATGAGGGCTAAGAACTCTGAGAAGAAATCTAGGCAATCCTTAAGCATATTAGGGTTTGACTCAGTCAAATCAGCAAATATTGATTAAGTACACACAAGAGACAGGGCACTTAATAAGATAAAACAAATCAATTAATCAATATCAATACTTGTCACTGGTTGGGAGGAAAAGACAATACAACGAATGCTGACAAATACAGGTGTGAGTTCCACGTAGTCTCAGCAAGATGAAGGAAGAGGAAGCTTCTGGAAAGGGAGAATTCTGCCCGTACCACTCTGAGTACCTCTTAGGCACCCCGGTTGCTTCTCCAAGGGGCTCGTTTTACCCTGGGAGCTGTACAACCTGGTAGACCAACTTGGCCACTGGGACCTGCTTGGCTCCTGAGCTGTTGGTCGTGGGCCGTGCGGGAATCATCTTGGAGCTCAGTATTGCTGACCTTTCACAGGGGATGTTGCTGAGACTCCTTAAGGTCACAGGACTAAGTCAGAAAGCAACGAGCATGAGTTTGGGAGACACTGGCATATGCATTGGGGTTCCAGGGTGAAAGGTCCTAAAAACTCTGTAAACTGCGCATAACTTAATTCCTCTGTCTGGTGGTGTGTCTGTCATTCTTGAGATTTAATGTGGCCAGAGTAGGTCAACGTGGGCTAATGAGACCACAGCCAACCAAACAAGGTAAAGAGAAAAGGGTTTCTCAATAACAAAGGCAACTTGTCCTACCTGAGATCAGCCCAGTCTAAGACTGACCAGGAAAAAAAAAAGGTATTTTATTCCTAGAAAAAAAAGGATACTTTTGTAAATAGAATACAGGGATATTTGGATTGTGGTTCTTTTGAAGATTTATATTAACTCCTATCATTCTCCTCCTGTTAAGAAGCATCTTCAGCTTAGAGGGAAAAATCTATATTCATGAAGAATCAGGAAGAAAGAGCTTGGGGATTTTGGCAGGGGTGGGGAGAGACAATACAAAATGGAGTCTACAGTAATTCTTTTATAGGAGAATGCATTCTGAGGTGCTGGGAGACTCAAGGAGAGGATGACGCTTTCCTTTAGAAATTAGAAGTTCTGGCGGAACCGTACTTTTCCTGCAAGAGATAAGAACTATGTAAAGGTCTACAGATAGGCCAGTAAGAGAGATGGGGGTCGGAAAGTCAGGAGCCAGGAGGAACTAAAGATAGTGGTTGGCTCTGGAGACTGCAGGCCCTAGCGAGGTAGGGCACTGACAAGATTTTTTGATACCTACGATTTTGAGTTTAATGTGATTGTCCTGCTACTAAGGAAGTCGACCCAAGGAGATGCATTCAGTATAACCTTGAGTATTCTTTTCCTTTAAGTTATAACTTTCAGGGTGTAAGCAACAGAGAGCAAAACACAAGCTATATGATAACATGTCCAGATCCAATTCACTTATGTACTTGGTTTTCTAGGACCTCTGTCCTCATGCACTCATCTGCTGGACTTTCTGTCTTTGAGAATTTTCACAGCTGTCATCATTGAGTATAAACAACAGCCTGCTGAGAGTGGGTGACAATGTGGCATTTTGCTGGGCCACTTCTTGCTCAGCATTCCTCATGTAGTCTCCTGCCACTGGCCACGTGCCAGGCCTGACAAACAGCCGTGAACACAACTTGGCGTAAAGTGATTTTTAAAAATGATTGTTGAGCTAACTTCATGATTACATCTTTCGTGCTTGGCAAAATAATTACTGTGCTTTTATTAAATCAAAAGAAAACATTGATAAAATGTTTTTCTATACGTGGATTACAGGCTATTCAGTGATTTCTGTGCTTTGTCTTGTGTGTGTGGATCTCATGCAATCTCTGCCCTTACTACAAAAAAGTGTATCCACAAATTACTGGGGATGAACCCTGATGAGAGTTGCAAGTCGTTTCCCAAAATTTCTGTGAATAACTTTAATACTCTGACTCATTCCTTCCGGGGTCAGTGGTCTAGTTCTGAAGTCCAGTTGGAGAGGAAAAGACTGTACACGAACACGCAGCCTTGTGGCTCTGAGAGTATGTGAGTGGAAGTATTTGGAGGGTCGGATTTATGAGTCCATAATATTTTTCTGTGGCAGCTTAGGTGTGGGTTTGATTTAGGAGCATGTGCGAATGATTTAGGAGCATGAAAAAAGACAGGCTCAGTGTTATCATTTGTCTACTATTACCACTTTGGTAAATCTACAAGAACTTTTCCTAATAATGAAATGATACTGCACTTTTAGAAATAAAACCATCACTTAAATTTATTCAGGATGTTAGTGTTCACAAAGTACTTTTACTTATTTTATTTGACGGTTATGATGGTCAGCCCTGGGGGGTAAAATCGGCTATTGTCACTCTGATTTGTTCCAGGGAAGAGACTGGAGGCTCAGGACAGTAATGGGACATGCACACTGCCTGTCCCTAGTGCTGAGGGCCAGAGGTAGACAGGCTGGAACCCAGAGCTACTTCTTCAAAAATCTTTCTACCATCTTTTAATTAAAAAAAATAAATTAATAGCTACTTTTGTAAAAGCAGTTTTGGATTTACAGAAAAAAGTGAGCAAAAAGCACAGCGAGTTCCCATAGGCCCCCTCACCCCATCCCCAGCTTCCCCTTGCATTAGTGTGGTACATTTGTTACAATCGATGGGTCAATACTGATATGCTATTATTAACTGAAGTCCACAGTGTACATCAGAGGTCACTCTTGGTGTTGAATGTTCTGTGAATTTGGACAAATGTGTAACGACATGTGCTCACATACCAGTACCATACAGAATATGTAATAGTTTTACTGCCCTAAACATCCCCTGTGCTCCACCTGGTTGGACACGTGTCTGACTTGTTCTATTTAGTCATCCCTCTGCCCTCCCTAATGCCCGGCAGCCACTGAACTTTTTACTATCTCCTAGTTTTGTCTTTTCCAGAATGTCACATAGTTGGAATCAGATAGGATCCTTCTACCACCTTTTAAACTCTAATAGTTTCCCTTTTTTGTTTATATCAACAATAACAAAAATTGACTATGATTCTTTCTGAGTTAAAATCTTTTTCATGAAAACATGTGCATAAAGAAGCCTCTTTTTTATTTTTTATTTTTTGACCATCCTGTCCTATGTCTGATCTTACCATTGGTTGGAATATGGTCAATAGATTTATCTCTTGGGTAAGATGTCCTTGCTTCATATAACAAACCTAACTGTCGGCATCTATCAAGAATTTTACTCCTCTGAGGAAAATCAGCAAAATCTTCTAGTGTGGCCTAACCATGATCTACTTCCTTGTAAACCTATTTTATACGAGAATTTTACCTATTGTGGTTGAGAAAACTGAGGCATTGAAAGAGGAAAAGGCTCGCCCACATAAAGCCATTAGGAGAACAGAAAAGAAAAGCCAGTTAAAAAGCCAGGGCTTTCTTCTACCCATTAGAGATGCTGCTGAGTTTAGCCATGATTGACCAGTCCCCCAAAAGAGAGACCTCGAAAGGAGAGACTGTGCCAGTGAGCCCTGCCATTCAACACCGAAGCTCTGACTGTCGTGGTTGAGGCCGTGGGTTTGGTCTTCATAGAAGTTAGTGAGCTACCTTAGAACTCACCTTTACCTCCTGGAAGCTGAGGGTGCCCGTGTGGTACCACTGGACTGTAAGGGGAACCAAGACAGTAAATTTAGATCTCATCTCCCTCTCATCCCAAGCCCAGGAATAAAACGAGTCAAACACATGTCCTATCAGATACAGATCAAACATGTGATTTTTTTTTTTTTCTCAACAAAATTGAGTACTAGCATTGGCTGATGGAAGAGACTACATTGTGCAGTCATTTTGCGGTGGATAGAGGAACAAAGAATGCATCTAGTTACTTAAGCATTTGCTTGGCATACTCGTTTGTGGGTTTTCTGTTGCCTGCGTGGTAATTGCTTACAAATATTAGAGGTCTCCAGAGTGACAAAAAGATGAAGGGTCATACACTTTTAAAAGATCTTCTTGCTTTTTAACAAGGACAGAGGACCTTATTAAAAAGATAATCAAGGCTCAGCGAACCAAGCGTTCATTGATGGCGAGAGCTTGCTCTTCTAGTGCTGGTGTGATAAATACGGGTGTTTATGACCTCGTCAGTTAGGTGGCAGCATCGTCTAGTGGAAAACAGCTCCAGCTCGTGGGTTAAAATTTCTCCAATTTGCTCTAAAGTCATTTGTTGACATCATATTTGGGCGGCCTTGGGCAAGACACTTGATTTCTTTTGATGTCCCTTACCATGTCTGTAAAATGGGAACAATCACGGTAATACTTGGCCTTGACTTACATGGGACGATACGTACGGAGAGTTTGTGCTGTCAGTATACAACTTGAAGCTATTATCGGGGTGTCCGTATTAAAAGTGTCTTACCATTAATATTTATTTTATATGGCTTATATATAAATGTATTACTCTTTATATATCTTATTAATGCTAATTGCATATGTCTTTATGTCTGCATATGTGGGTATGTATATCCACGTGTATGTGTAATATATCTATATCTACATCTATATCTTACATGTGTTTTGTGCTTACAGTTTACAGAGTTCTTTTGCAGGAATTGCCTCATTTGATCCTCCCAGCAATCCCAAAAGGGGGATGTTCTTGCATCCAATTTATATATGTGATTGCGAGAGGTTATGGTTCCTGAAACTTGGTACATTACCCTGATTTAGAAATGGGGGAAAAAAGAACTTCACTGTCGACAAAGGTCATAATTTCAAGGGCTTTTGTAACCAAATGGCGAACAAGTTTGAAAAAGTTGCAAAAAAACTTATTAACCGGAATCAGGAAGGTTCTCCTTTTGAAAAAGGTCTCGCTTGATGGGAAGAGTAAACAGTGTTTTCCACTGACTCACAGATTTGCGTGTTGGATGAGATTTCCAGGAAAGGTTCTGTTCAGGACAGTGCCCCTCAATCAACCTGAAAAGGCTGCTTAAATTTGTCACTTAAGAAAGGCTCCGAAAGACCCCATGTTCTAAGGTCCCACCTGTCCATGTAGTTGTTAATTTGTTAATCAACCCATCTATCCACTTCTTCGCTCAAAAGCATTTACTAAGCTCTCGAGGAGTACCCAGCTAAGCAGACAGTGTAGCTGGAGTTGGTCTGGGTGGGCTGAGCAGGAAGCACATTTTCAGAGCTGGGACAGGCCCCATACGGTGGGCAGAGTTGCTGGGAAAAACGTACAATCAGAATATATTGTTTAGGACATCTGATCTTCAAGACGTAGACTCCTCTTCTTATAGACCGTTGGGGTGTGCTAGCTGGGCAGAAAAAGGATTCTTTCAGTGGGAGCTGTAAACAGGGATCGTGTTTCCTACAAAACTCCTAGTGGTCATAGAAAAATCCCTCTGTGAGGGGCTGGGGAACCCTCTGCTGAGAGAGAAGTTCTCAGAACTTTAAGATTACAGAGGCAGTGGGTGACAGAATGAAGCTGAATGCTTTGGGCTGAGATATGGTCTTTTCTCTCTTTTATCATTTCTTCTTAGCTTGTTTGATATACAGGTCATTTGTGTATCTCCCTGGACTCGAGATATCTCCTACTTCGGTGCCGTGCATACTCTCTGGCGTGTGGTATCCTGAGATACCTACCATAGGGCCAGGCCTGACACTCGGCCAGCCAGGCTTTAGCACATCTCTGCTGTGCTCTTGCTGGCTTGTTAACACAAGAGCCAGATCCAAGATACCGTTTTCCTAAAGAAAATTGATATCTATTGCCCATGTCCTCACACACATAGCCAAGGTAGAAGTAATCATTTCCTCATCGGTGTACCCATAGCAATTTTTACATATATCAAGTTGACCCATATGAAATTGCCATCATTCACCATATTGACCTACAAAATGGCAGTTTCATATAGTTCTGTATTATTTAGGTTGTTAGTGTACGTTTCTGTGTACAATGGGATAGGACCATTCCATCATTTAGCTTTTGAACCCATGTCCCTTAACAGAGTACCTGACATGTAGTAGATGTCTCGTAAAATTATATTAAAAGCTGAAGAGAGGCCAAAAATTCTCCTGTGTATTCTGTTGACTAAATGCCAAAGTGTTCGGTTGCGCTGATTCTCCACCTATAGAAAAGGGCATTGAAAAAAATCAGCATTACATAAGGTACTCACATTTATTGCAAATGTATACATGGCTGCACTTCATAGATAGAGCTGTGATATGTATAGATTTCTGAAGTATTTATGTTTTTTAAATACTTGGTAAAGTTCCTTACTTATGAGAACATCACGAGTCCTATTGGACGTCATTCCCATCTGGGGGGAAGCGTCTGAAATCCAGTGGAGGGAAACTGTCATTTTCACTACAAGCAGGCTCATTTGCTGACGTGCGTTTAACACCAAGGCTACTCCATTGAACACCACTTTGCCCTCAGCCCAGGAAATCCTAAAGACAAGCTTACGTTCCATTTCATCCAATCTTCGGATTCTGGGAATATGAGCTTCAACTCAACCCAGTGAGTATGGTAGCAGTTTTCCACGTGTCAGGTACAGGGCCAGCTCTACGATGTAGGTTGTGATGGAGATTTTCCAACCAGAACTGCTGTTGCCGGCTCAACCGTGACCTCCTCTTCCTTTGAGGGCTCCTTGGAAACCACTGTCTCTGTTGCTCTTCCCTGGTTATTGTTGAATGGAGAGAAAAGTGAGGGAGACGATCATGAAAATGAAAGCAAAGTGTGTGGTAAACTGTATTTGATGCAGGGCGGGGCAGGAACACAGACCACCTCTCACTCCACTCAGAAGAGTGGTTGTGTCACCATAAAGATGAGAGCTGCCTGACAAGGGAAGAGTGAGTACGAATTCCTGCAAGGTAAGGTGTGTTCTTGGCAGCCTGCACCTTTAGAGCTGGTGTAAACAGAAGTCATCAGGCAGCAACCGTTTATCTCTTGACTTCATTTTTGTTGCTGCAAAGGTGGTCTGTTTAGAAAGAAAACAAGCTGTGAGAATATTCCCACAGAAGCAACAGTAGCATGGTTTATAGGTGGATTATTTAGGGTGACTTAGCAAAGGAACAGCATTTCTGGACCGTGGTAAAATTGTTCAGCTCTCCCAAAGTCAGGGAAGTGGCCTTTTTTTCTTCCCACCCAGGTAGTTATCCTGTTTTCAGCCTAGAGAATCAACAGCTGTTGGAATTATTCCAGGGCAGCCGGGCACAGGTTCTGTGCCATTTTCTTTTTCAAGTCCTGTGGCCTCATAAAGCTTAGAAATGACGACTTTCACCAAGAGGTCGAGAAAAGTCCACCCGTGTGCCAGGGCACAGAGCGAGGAGGGGCAGCTGGTGAGGACGCTGAACAGCCGGCCATCCGTGGTACATGACCCTCGCAGAAACTAATTTGGGACACTCTTTTGGTTGACATAGATTTAGCAGGAATTTCTCTATCCTAAACATTAGATTCATGTTTTGAAAAATCTATGTACCGATCAGTAATTGGGAAATATCCTAGAACTGGCAAGTGACTTGAAAATCATCTTTTGGCCAGATTCTAGTCTACTTCGTCCATTTGCAGGTCAAGGATCAGGTCCCAAGAGGCCGCCTGACTAGTGGGAACCCTTCTCCCTGCCTTCGCGTTCATCTTTCAGTCTTCATTCCTTCTCTCTTACAGTTTTCTTCATTCCTCTCCTGTCAGTCTGTAGAAGTAAAAGGAAAAAAAAAAAAAGTTGGGACCAAGGACAGAACCAAGCCTTAGACAATTGGGAGACCTCCTTTCAGAACCAGAATGCAGTGTTATCTAACCCTATTGTGGTAACCATGTTGCAATATACGTGCGTATCAATTACTTCTTACACCTTCAACTTACACAATGTGCTATGTCAATTGTATCTCGGTAAAGCTTGAAAGATATAAAAAGAAAAGAATGCAGGTGACCCTGTGCCGTGGAAGGGACCCCTGCAACCTAGGCCTCTGAAGCTGAAGCTTCCATTTCTGGTCAGGACCACTAAGGTTCTTCCTTTGTTTTCTATTTCATGCCCTATGTCAAATGGAGCAGTGTTGAGGGTTTGAATAAAAAAGCCTTTCTTCATATAGTGGTATCACTTTAGATGATGGGAATACGCAGCATAAATGTAAACAAGCCTACATTATTCTGATTGGGTGTCACATAGGATGTTTTTGTTGCTTTTCCTTTCTTCCTTGTTTTCCTCCCTTGCGTTCTGGTCTCTCCCCTCCTCCCAAGTCTTAGCTATGAAATAATTCCAGAGTCCACATTTGTGGGAAGGTACAGCAGGGACTGTTGCCCTGGGATCCGGGAGGCCTGACTCCCCGATGTCACAGGGACCCTGGGATGGTCGAGAGCCACTGTTTCATAGCAATTACTATGAAAGCGTCTCGTCTCTAACATCTTTTCTTTGAAGATGACTGCAAAACATTGACATGTTTTTAACTATTTTTTTCTATTAAACTTTTCACTGCCTTAGGGCACTAGACCAATGAAGGGGGGAGATGAGAATTTTACATTCTTATGAAGGAGATATTTTCAGTGATAAAATGGACTTTATCAGACCTCAAGAACTTGTGACTTCCAAAAAACAGCAGTGGTCTACCCTGAAGTTGGATGGATGTCTTTATCCTAGCCACGACAATAAACCCTCAGCCAGGTTGAAGCGAAGAGTGGCAGTGAGCAGGACTATCTGGTCCTGTCACAGCTGTCAGGAGAGTGACAGGTGAGGAGAGGCAGGGAGGCCAAGTGAGTGATTCTGCTGACAGGGCTGATGAGGGTGCTCCGAGGGGGTGCCCCAAACTGGGGTAGGGGACCTGGACTTACTCACTCCTGCACCACTTGCAGCCTGTCATATGGGGGTAGGGGGGTCATTTATTCTTTGTTGGGTCTCGGGACTCAGATTTGTAAAACTAAGGGATTATACTAGGACTAAAGGTCCCTTATAGCCCTGGTTTGTTTCTTTCAATCGATTTAGTCTCATTCATCAACATATCTCTAACACGGGCCAAGATAATGAAAGAGTGTAATTTTATTTCGTAAGACTTTCTTTTAAGGGGTATCTCATGTTTGTTAATTACCTGTATATGGTAAGCATCCCTCTAAGTGGAATGCCTGTGTATCAGTTACAAGCATCTGGCCTTCATTGATGCTGTGTCTGTGATATAGTCCATCCCATTCCTAGAGTGGTCAGTTGCCCTGTGACCGCCACCTGACCCGAGGCTCCTTCCACCAAAGACCAGGGGGTGTGGCAATGCCCTTAGCTGGTTTATAAAAGCCCGGATGTCACAAGAGTTAAAGGACTTGGCACTGGGTGTGGCACGGTGCCCACCCTCCACCCGGTCCTTGTACTGGCAGCACCTTTGTCATTACAAGGATGTCATTACAAGTCTAGGTGTCCTCCATGGGAACACAGGAAGGAGAGCACCGACCAGAGGTTGACCAAGTTATTTCATCCATCCTTACAGTGGGAGCTGTGTCTCTATTGCAGCTCTTTATGTCCAGTCACCTTCTGGGATGCGTTGTGTGTTATTACTAATATATTAGAGAGTAATTTTATCTAATTTTCTGTCATTTTGCAGTTCTGTGCAAAAGGCATTAAATTGTGGATTAAAATGCTGACATCTGGATATCACTGGGAAAAAAAAAAACAGCCGAATTCACAGGCTCTCAAAGCAGCCGTATGTTTGAAAAGCTTTTGCCATTTCTGCGATTTTCCCTTTTTTGGAGGAGGGGGCAGGGGATGAGGTGGCCACTTGTTCCTAGAGAATATTTCCAACAGCGTGTTGCCCAGTGGAAACTGAATGGTTTTCACTGACTTAGTCCCGGGATTGGGCTCTATTCAACTTCAGTATGGCCAGGTCTCAGACGCCCTGAGTTTCAGGGCTGTCAGCCCACCACCTGCCACTAACACAGTCAGAGATGGAATGAATTAGAAGGGCAGAGGTGATTTACATACACACGCGGCTGTCCTTGACTGTGGTTGTGAAGCTCCACACTCACCCCACTGGCTCCCTTGAGGTTTGAGCTAGGGACACGTGAAGTGCTTAGAATGAGTTGCAGGCTACTGGGAGCAGCCTCTGGGGAGAGTCTGGAAGTCCAGACCATTCATATAGGGTTTGACTGTTCAGTCCCCTCCCCTCCTTCTTTCCAGTGGCTGAGTGGCTGGAGGCCATGATGACATTGGTCGTCCACATTCATTCACTCACCATTCATTTCACTTCTCCATCACCACCCCTTCCTGTTCTCTAACTCTTTCCTGTATGAACTAGAGGTTCATTAGATGATATCATAGTACATTGTAATTGTTTGGTAAATAAGCAATAGAGTTACTACTAGGAGCCTGAGCTTTATGACACTCTGTGGCCCCAAGGCTCCCTGTGGTGAGCTGTTTCCCTCATAATGCATATACCCCAGCTGGGCTGGCCTGACGAGGGAGTCAGGAGTGAGGGGTGCTGTCTTCTCCCAGCAGAGAGGTGTGGGCTGAGACCTCTTAGGTAGAGTGGGCGAGGGTGAAGAGTATAGCTCCCCCTGAAATTGCCCACGAAGAGCCCCAGACAGTGGCTTTGGACAGACAAGCTGGCAGGAGAGACACACACAGAGCACATGTGAAGTTGAGCAACAGGGACAGCTAGCATTGGGGGAAGGGGAGCGAGGGTGTCAGATAAGGTCTGACTTGTTCATTCCTTAATGATTTCAAATTAAGTGATAAAAGGACATGCTCATAAGTGAGGTGGGGGAACCCCAACAAAGACAGAAAACCTGAGTTAGGAACTGGAGGGCTCAGAGGTTCTGGAGGAGCAGGCTGGCCAAACACACCTGAGGTGACTTGAAACCACAGTCCTGAAAGGCTGATATCCAGGAGGGACAAGCGTCCGAGCAGGAATGTGGACGTAGCTTAGGGGTGGTGGGCATTTGCCCTGTGGTGCACGGCGGAAAGGGCCTGGGCACTTTGGGCTGACAGAAACATGGCTTCTCCTTCTGCTGTGAGTGACAAAGAGCCTGGATTTCCGTTCTTGCTGGAGAAGTCCAGGCCCTGGGCTGATGTGCACGTGCCAGAACTTTCTGAGGAGCATTGTGCCATGGCTCTGGGGTCCTAAAAGATGGAAGAAGCTTACAAACTGAAGTTTGAGGAGTGACAGGGTCCCTGTGGACACTCTTTCTGTATAAAATGAAAGAACACATAACTGAAGGTGCACTTAAGGAAAGCCCTCTATGATCCAAGACTTTAACTGAAAAATACAGATTTGAAATTTGATGAAGGAAATTTGAGGTAACCAAGTTTGCCAACATATCGCATCCATCCCGAAATAAAGTGCTGTCCATGGCAGACACCTAATGACACACAGTCTGTGAGGCAGGGTTTCCAGGAGCCTAAGCTGGGCTTGGGAACTGTCACTTGATTGGTGGCTGCAGAGGAAGCATTTCATTTTTCATGGTGGCCTCGTTAGCTGTGAGATTTTAGATCAATAACTGGCTACAGATGATAGATGGATAGAAATCCACAGTATGATATTCACCATATCCTATTATATGATGTGTAGTAATAAAAATAATGCATAGAATATGATATTATATACTTTTTACGTATGCAGAAAATGCAATGATTTTTTTAACTGAGATTTTGTGTTAGACTGAAGTGCCCATCAGGAAATGCAGTAAGTGTATTATTACGAGCTGCGTTAAGCTGCTGCACAATTGCCTTCTGAGTGTACTCGTGCATAGGTGGTTGGAAGAGTATGTGTGTAAACCTCTCTTTGACCTGCTGTAAGTCTATTCAGGCAGATGACTAAAATGACATAAGCCCTCCTGGTCTCCCAAAGGTCAAGTGAGAGGTGGGTATAACATTTCAGGACAGAATGGGAGTTCTCACTATTAATGACTATTCACTCTCCCAGTCTGGATTTGCAGTTTGGAATATGTTCTTTCTTTAGCCTCTGAATATCACAAGTGAGCCCTTCCTTTTAATTTTTCTTTTTCCCTAGGGATTTCTTCTCGATGGAGCTTTTGCCTGGTCTAATCTTTCTTCCTAGTTTGTTTCAGTCCAGCCACCTTTGTCCTGCCTTTCCCCCCGCACACCCATGCCCACCCCCACTGCTAATATGACATCAGTGATCTCCTGGAAACTGCAACCCCTTCAGGTTTCACAAAGGGTTATGGGGTCCTCTCATCCGTCAGTCATGCTTGTCCATGCTTTGCACAAGACACGAGGAGTCCTGGCTGGGTTGCTGGCTCCCAGCTCTATTATTGGCGTCTGTGCATGGCTTATCATTGGCTGCTCTTTGGGAAGGTGTCTGTGGCTTCTGTTTCACCTCTGCCTCACCTCTGCATGGGGCTGGCTGTGTTGATCAATGGCAGGGGTGAGAGGTAAGCTCAGAAGTGGGAGTGGATTGCCAGGGAGAGAGAGAGAGAGAGAGAGAGAGAGAGAGAGAGAGAGAGAGAGAGAGAGAGAGAGAGAGAGAGAGACTGTGTATTTTCCATGTGGGTCTATGCAAATGAAATCCACAGAATGAAGGCAAAATATAGGCCAGGAGTGCCAACAGGAAGCTATCATGGTCGTACAAATGGGCATGTTGGGCAGCAATAATCAGAGGATTGGTGGAAAATAAGAAAGCAGAGTCAGCACGCAAGAGAAAAGCGGGACAGAGACACTGGATGATTTGCTATAAGATGGGAACTGTCAACAGATATTTGTACACCCCTGTTCAGAGCAGCATTACTCACGAAAGCCAAAAGGCAGAAACAGCCCAAATGTCCTTTGATGGATGAATGGATAAACAAAATGTGGTGTCGCCATACAATGGAATATAACTCAACTTTCAAAAGGAAGGAAATTCTGACACATGCAACAACATGGATGAATCTTAAAGATTTTATGCTAAGTGAAAGAAGCCAGACACAAAAGGACAAATGTGGGATTTCTTTGGATAAATACCCAGAATATCAATGTCAGATTTTCCCCTGAAATGCATCATCTATATATTACTGTACTCTGAAATATGAATGTGGCATTTCTGGGGGAAATAAAGGAAACATATTGTATGATTCTACTTATATGACGTACTTAGAGTAGTCTGATTCACAGAGACAGAAAGCAGAATGGTGGTTGCCAGGGGCTGGGAGGAGGGGAATGGGGAGTTGTTGTTTAATGGGTGCAGAGTTTCAGTTTGGGATGATGAGAGAGTTCTGGAGATCAATGGCCGTGATGGTTGCACAGCAGTGTGAATACACTTAATGCCACTGAAGTGTACATTTAAAAATGGTTAAAATGGTGAACGTTATGTCTATTTTACCACAATTTAAAAAAATATTGGAACTCTCTATTTTCTATTCGTAGGTCCTTAAACTTTTAACCTCCGCAGATCTTTAACTTAAATATCTCTCCTATGAGTGTGTCTGGAAGGCAGGTGGGAAATTTATTTGGGACTCAGAAGGAAGCAAGGAGGGAAAGTTTGGTGGTCTCCTGTTACCCATCCACTAAGGCACAGGAAACAATGTGTGTGGGAGCCCGTGATGGCCTCTCTTGTTTTTATTTTGCAGAGGAAGTGGTAGTAGCACCCTTTAAATTCACCTTGAATTCTATAAGGCGGCTTTAAAATAAATCTACATTGACATATTTCAAGCAATCCCACAGCTGTCTACTAGCTTAATTGATGTTTTGCTCATTCCTAATACCCAGGAATGTCATTAAATGCTCTTTCCTGGCCTTAACTAACACTGTTCAGTCCTTGTAGCCTGGTTGAGTAATGGCAGGGTAATTGCCCTTTGTTGCTTTGCCTTCAAAACAGTGCCACCTGGGTCTTTACTGCCCTCAAAGCAGATGTCTTCTGCAAAGAGTGAAATTTCTACCAGTTCAGCCCCTCCTCCTGCCACACGGAGGTGAGAAGTCACTGGGGGGCACAGGAAGGACGCCAAAGCACGCCACCCTGCCAGCCCTGCACGAGCCTTCAGAAGAGTGACCCAGGCCTTTCCCAGATTAATCAGCGCCGACGGGGCTGGGGCTAGCGCCCCCTGCAGGATCAGACGATCATCTTCTGGAAAGGCAGAGGAGGCCTGGCAGGTGAAGGAATCGCGACAACCCCAAGGATGAGGAAGGAGTTGGCAGTACAGTTCATACGTAGTGAGTCTGTCGGTCTGTTCTCTACGGGTGGGGGCATTTTTGAGCATTCACTGCCCTTGCCAAGCTCTTTCCATAACCACGCTCATGTCCTCCTCGCAGTAACTCTGGGAGGTGCGTACTCCCGTGGTTCCGTTTTTGTAGATGAGCAAAGCAAAGTGCAAAGAGGGGAAGTAACTGCACCGAGGCTGCACATGGATTCAGTGTCAGAGCTGGGATTTGGACCCAGAGCTTTTTGATTCCAAAGCTCCTGCCCCTGAGCAGGGTAAGAACTGGAGCGAATCTGGAGTCCTGGCATGTTCCAGTAAGCCTCATGAAAGTAGGTGACAGATGAAAGCAGTTGGGCCCAGTGTCACGGGAGCCGCTCGCCCTGCCCTGCTCCTGACCTCCTGACCTGCAATGCTTACCTGCAGCCACTTCTGGCCACCTGATCTCTGGCCCTTCTGTGCTAAACGTGAAGGCATAATTGGGCTATGTCAGCCCACAAGAGGAGCATTGCTACCCAGGGCAGGGCCCAGTTTGGTTGACCTCCTTGGAGCTCCTCTCAGCCCAGTTCCAGTCCTGGTTTGCCCTCCCTCTGTGGCCTTGCTTTGGCCTCCCCACCTGGCATCCCAGACTCATGCATCTGGTTTACCTGTGACCCAGGGTGCTGAGTGCAGACACACACACACACACACACACACACACACTCACACTCACACATTCTAGTAGCAAACATGATGACAAACCAGGAGGTTGGTTTTCTTAACCTGAGGAGTTAGCACGTTTGGATTAGATGTGGCAGAAGGACCTAGAAGGGGGCTGAACAGTGAGTGAGGAGGCTTGGGAAGTGAGTCAGAGCTGGAATTCCCTGCTCAGCAGTTCCTGAAGAGGAAGAAGAGGCTCCCCAGCAATTACTGCCCCACTGTGTAGCTCCTGCTTTTATGCTGAAGGATGCCCTTTAGAGAAGCACCATCCACTGCTTCCAGGAAGGAGACATGGTGGACCTTAGAGAGAGGGACGACTGCACAGGGGACCAGGTAGCTAGCTCAGTGTGTAGTACTGAGGGCACATTGCGAGGCGGTGAGTCACAGACTTCATGCGCGTTTTGTCCTGGCTGATGAACACTTGGTGATGGCTGTAATGACCTTGATCTGTGCCAGGAAGAGATGTGGTTTTCCGATTCTCCACGAATGTGGAATCATACCACACAGACTGTCAGGGAGATGTTCTCTCTGGAATAATGGTTGGCTTCCCTGTAGGTTTGGGTGGTGGCAGCTCTGTGAGCATGGACCCTGGGGAGAGGTCCTGGAAGGTCCTAGAGGTTTAGTCGTTTCCTAGTTTTTCCTGTTCATCTCCTGGGTCGCCAGTGTGCGTTTGGCCTTACTCATCTGAAGGCTGCTGGCACCCTGTGCGTTCTTACCCTTTCTTTTCCCAAAGTGCTTGGGGACCACAAAGCCAGTTTCATTAAACTGTAAAGACTGGCACTTTGTTAAGTAGTCAATTTTAAATGAAACTGAAACCCAGGCTAGGATTTTTGGTTCACCTCCCAGATCACAGGAATTTATTGCCTCATTAACAGCCAAACAAGCAGTTTTCAATGATCCAAGAGCAGGCTGACCACTTGGAATCCCAGGTAGTCTGCTCAGCCTCCTGTCTTGTAGCTGGTTAGAGACTTACTTTTGCTTCTAACAGGACCATGGGGATGAAGGAGGCAGGAAATGAGATTCAAACAGAAAATGGGGGTGTGTGGGCATTTTAGCTTATCAAGTAGAAGTAACTTTAACTGTCTTTCTGTGTGTGGGGGACATTTAGAAGTTTTGTAACTAAAGATTGTTAGTCACTTAACCTGGTGACCTAGAAAGAAGTAATTAGGAAGTGTGTGTGCGCGCGTGTGTGTCTGTGTGTCTGTGAAGAGCCATGTGACCTTACCAGTTTAGATCCATTTCTACTTTAGGGCCAAGATCATTTGTAGGTTTGTTTAATGTTCTATCTCCCACTGCTGTAATGTAAGGTCCATGATGGCTGGTTTTGTTTGTTCGTTATGTGTGTTTGTTTCAGTTCTCTGATCTCTTGTTTACTAATGTATTTCAAGAACTTAGAACAGTGACTGACATCTAGGAACACAGTATGTATTGAATGAATAAAAACATGACTTTGGATGTGTGTTTGTGTGTGTATAGCTTGGTGCACACACACACACAGACAAAAGGAACGTCTCACCCCCAAGTTATTTACCGAACAGCTTGAGTATTTAAAATAGTGAAGAATTAGAACATAGTCCAAAGGACCATGGAGTCGAGATGATGAAGTTCAAGCTCATGTTTCTTTACGCATAAGAGAGACGTACTGGCCTTCACAGCCAGGCCTACTTTAGATACTGTTCTTAGCCTGGGACAGATCAGAAATGGCAAATTAAAGATAGAGATAATCACAAAAACAAGACCAACAAAGTGACAGCTTATAGTTTGACAGGAAGAGAGAAGACAGAAAGCAGATCCAAGAACTCTAAAGACAGCCTTCTGGAACCAGCGTTTTGTGCTTTACTATCCCTTTGGACATTACATCATATGGCATGGTATGAAATTAATTAATGTTCTTAGTAGACACTGAATCATCAAAAGCTTAAATTGTGTCTCATTACTTTATAAGAAGGCAAGGTCGCCTCTAATTCTTTAGAAAGACCCTTTAGAGTGGTTTAAATAACTGTGTCTTAAAAGGTATATGCTTTCACTATCTATTTGTATACCAGGAGGCAGAAAATTATGGCCTGTAAGCCACATCTTGCCACTTGTCTTTATAAATAAAGTTTTATTGGAAACAGCCGTGGTCAATCATTTGCATATTGTCTATGGCAACTTTTGCACTATAGTAGCAGAGATGAGTAGTTGCAACAGAGACCATATGTCCTATAAAGACAAATATTTATTGTCTGGTCCTTTATAGAAAAAGTTGGCTGATCCCTGATCTAAATGTTGCGTTCTTCCTGGATGTCAGTTTCTGCTTATGTGTCCGTCTGAGTCATGTGCATGTATTACCAAGCGATCCCTATATGGGAGTGTGTGTCCTACACATTTCTGTGTGATAACACAATAAATGCTAAGGATCATATTCCCTTTACTTCTCAAACGTAGGTCTTAAAAGAGTTTGGATTAGCCATTAGTCTTCCTGCTTCTTCCAACTGATGGTGCATTGTGACCACTGACTCTAAGAGCAAAGACATTCTGGAGAACCACAGCCCCCTTAGAAACCTCACTGCACATTCACTGTCCTCCCAACAGCTCCTCGAGTGTAGGCACATTGATCACACTCAGAGCTTATATAAGATAGAAGGAGTCAATGATTGCGTATTCCAGAATACATAGGGTTGTGTGGGGTATTTAAATGGTACCGGAAGTCAAGTGCAATGACAAGAAATACGATGTGCTTATAGAATGTAGAATATATTCTAGGTAGAATTTTGCTGTTGGATTATTCTTGTGGCCTTTGGCAGTGACTTAATGGAGGAGCTTCTCCAGCGAAGGCCGGCATGTGGATGGATTATTTCGGGCTGGGTAAGTCTACCACATGAGTGTTTGGTTTTACTAGCTCTGCCTTTGAAATACTGCTCAGACTCGCTAATATACTTCACTTTATTCTGTTGATTTTCAAGTACCAAGTGCCCAAAAATTCATTGCGGAAGGTAGGCTTCTGAAATTGTAGACCCCTATGGGAGAAACTATGTGTATGTATCTTTAAAATAAGCACTAAATCACAGTTTAGGTTTGGGCTGGGAAAGGGAGTGCCTTTTTTATTGAGATATAATTTACTTGCCGTAAAATTGACCCTGGTACAATGTAAATTCAGTAGGTTTTAGTAGACTTACAATGTCATACAATCATCTCTTTTTAAAAAATATACAAGCAGTTTGTTTCATTTTTGAGGACCTCTGTAATTAATCCCTACAAAAATGGCTGTTAGAGTTGAACTGAAATCCACACGTTTGTGCTCTGTTGAGATTTTACAAATGGCCTGTGTACCATGGGATTTGCTGAGCGTGGATTCTGACAGTCCTAGGTCCCCTGAGTTTATTTTATTCATCAAATTGTTCATTCCAGTTGGGCAGTGTCAGGGAATACCCGGCCCCAATGTCCCAGGCCTTTATCCTAACCTCAAGCCCCAGGGATTTGACCAAATTTCCCTGTTCCTGGAATTCTTTCTCCTTTATTACAGTGAATCAGGGAGAGCATGCCAAAAATGACACCCTACCCTAGCTGAGTTTTCAGTGGAGTCTATATTGACATTAAATGGGACCTGGGGAGCTTCAGAGCTGTGTCTATCATGTTAGTGACCCCTAACTTATAAAAGGGAGATCATTTCCTGAGATTGTTCCCAGCAGCTTTCACTGGAAAAGCTAAGGGCATTGGAGAAGGCAAAATCTCCGGGGATCTAGAGAAAAGCACAAGGAGGCAAAGACTTGTTCATAAACTTGCTTCAATACAACAGACTACATTCTCCACATTGAGTTCCTCCATCTTTTTAAAAGCATTCAAATGATATGTCTCCCTTCTCAGCCGTCTGACCAGCCAGCGTTTAGTTGGGGGCAGGTGGGGGTGGCAGGGATATCAGAGTGGGCAGCACAGTGATGGTGGGGGAGCTCCTGGGCCTTCTGTAAGTCCACGTGGTGGCACCGTCTCCCTTCCTGCAGCGTTAGCACGACATTTTACTACCTGGATGTTGATTTTCTTTTCACTTCCCTTCTGGATTTTCAAGTTCTCAAACTACAAAATGAGTTGTAAAGTAATCCTTTGTTTCTTCTTGAGTGATGGGTAAGAATCTGTGCTTGGGAGACCACACCAGGTGACTAACTAGAAAACACCGCCAAACCAGGTTGCACTTTGGCTGAGCCCTTGGTAGAAGGCGGGTAGAATCTGTTTGAATTAGTAGTATAATACAGTCCTGGCTGTTTAAGATTTTTCACACATTTAACTTCTTGCCTTCAGTGGGGTTGTATTTCAAGATCAGCAACCATTGCAAGATGAAGAAATTCAAAAGAGTGAAAGACATTAGAGTACTCTGGATGGTTTTCTGTATCCAGGGGCCCAGAAAAGTGCAGACACGGTCGTCTTCGGTGTTTTTATATAAAATTGCTTTTTCAAAAAATATATTATCATTTACTTGACAGTATTGATAATACGGATTTGAGTAGGAAAGAGCAGTGTAGAGGGGGAGAGGGTGGTTCTGTCACCTAACGGTGGCTGCTCAATCTATAATCTATAGTCATTTTGCTTCTGAGCTTTCTTCTGAAGTTGATACCAGGGTGTGTTTTTTTGTTTGTTTTTTCTTTTTCAATTTTGTAAAGACTTGGGGCCTGATAGGTGAATGGGATTATTCCACAATTTCTCAGCAATCCAGGGCAGTTTGTGAGGGTCAGAACTCGGCACGCAAAAGCTCTGGGAGGCCGTGATGCAGCTAAAGGAAGCTTTTGTATGAGAAGTGGGGGAGAGAAAAAGGAGAGGGAGAGACAGGAGGCACCAACCTAAAGCAGGGTTTGGAGAAGAGTCAAGATTAAGAATTTAGATTTAAGTTTATTTTGGAAAGAAACAATCATGAATATACAATCTAGGTATTTGCCATCCCTATTAGTTTGCTTATGGCTAACATTGAAAAATAAATTCCTTTGGTATTTTAGTATATTAGTTGCTTGGGTGTGATGTATTGGAAGAAGATAGTTAATACATTTCATATGGAGATCATCTGAGATTTAAGATTGGAGGGAGCTAATGACTTTAATATATAAAAATTTAAAAATATTTAGAAAGTCCCATAAAATCTAATTCTGTTCCTACCATGAAACATGTATTCATGAGAAATCATCTCCGTTTGCCTCTGTTCTGCCGGGGTAATTATTATCCGGGGTACACATTAAGGTCTGTGTCCAAATCAGCACAATGAAAGCCTATATGAAATGAATATAAAGTTTTCACAAAGTTCTTGCTAAATTCTTAAACTTTAGATTTTTCACTCTTAGTAATAGGTTGTAGGTAGGAGAGAAGTCATCTTTGTAATTGACATTTAAACACAAATTCTTTTCTCTAAATTGATAAGGATCTCATTCATACCAGCCTCAAGGTCCGGTTTATTATTTTTGTCAGTGCTTGACGTTTTGGACAGGCCACAAAATCTCAAGTAAAATAGATGTATTTGGGCACGGGATGTTGACTTCTAATTCATGAAATTGCAACCTTCCACCTGTAAAGGAAAGAAATCGGCAGAGGTGTGGTTTTGATTTATGTGGTGAAAGCCAGAAAACAAACAAGCAAATCTTTATTTTGCTGTCACTGCGGCTGAAGTTAAGTGATAAAAAGAATCCAGAATGCTTTCTGCACAGTCAGTCCTCTGTAGCCGCATTCCAGGGAAGGTCCAGTGTTTCCGTGGTGGAGTCGCCAGGCTTTCTTGGGGGTGATCCTGCCCTGCTTTAACCACAACTGCTGTGCATGCCTTCTTTCTTTCGCTCCCTCTCTTCCTCCTCCCTCCCTTTTTTTCCTTCCCTCCCTTCCTCCTTCCTTCTGCTTCTGTGTAAGATTTTGTTTGAAAAATAGAGTCCCACTGCCTTTAAGAGCAGTTCACAACCATTTATCGTGCCCAGAGATACTGATTCCAAGCTCTCCGGAGCTGCAACCGGGCCGTCTCTCTGGCAGCTGGGATGATCTGGGAGGCCTTTTCTACTCCAGCACTTCTGGAGTGAATTGCCACACCCCTGGGTTCCAACATGTGTCCTCCATTTCCCAGTCGTTCTGTGGGCACACAGTCCCTCTCCTAGGCAGCCCTGGCTTCTGCTTAGATGCACGGACCATCCCCGCTGGGGTGTGAGAAACTTCAGGACAGAGGCAAACTGCACACCACTGCTGTGTGTTTGTATTAGTGGCATCTCTCGTGCTGGGCATGTCCCTTTACAACTTGAAGTTTTAGCTCAGAATTCTGTTTTTCAGATCTATCCATGTTGACACATGTAAGAAGCAGGTGACTCTGCTCTCCTGTCATTCTTCCCCTCAGCCCCGGCGGCCTGTCCAGCTTCTTCCACCCCCATCCCCCACCCCATGCCTCCACGCACACCATTGAGCTACTTCTGGAGGAGCTGGATCATTCCATTGTATCTTCATACATGGAGATGACACTAAATATATATTTGGAGCCATTCCATCAGCAATGGCGGGTTTTGCTGTCTTGGGCTTCCTTGCTCAGACAGCCTTATGACCACTGGCTGATATTTGAATGTCATCTGTAGCCGTTACAGACTCAAGTGAAAAGAGGTTCATAATAATTACCTTGGCTTTTGAATTTTCATAATAAAGAGGGGGCCTCAGAACCCCATCAGCCTCCATCCTCCCAGCAGCTGGAGTGAAGGTGGAGCCCTTGCTTGCTCCTGGCAGGAACCCCATTCTTCCTTCTGCAGCCTCATAGCCTCACCCACAGCTGGATGGGAAACGTCAGCGCTAAGCACAAGAAGCGCTTCACCCTAGTTAGTGCCTGTCATCACAGGCAGCCTGGGACTTCGTACATCTTTCTCTTCCTTCGCGCACCTCCCCGACTCATAGCACTTTCTCATTGGAACCCGAAGTCCATGAGCAGTAAAATTCCCTATAGACCCTCAGCGCCTTTTCTGAAAGGTCCCTGTACCTTCGTTCTCTAACTGCTCTCTGCGGTCTTTTCAAGTCACTTTTGCTGTATTATCTTCCATGCCCTTGAGCCACTAGATTTGGTGGTAGCTGCTCATTGCTGCTTCCAGACCCTCATCCTCGCCTCCTCTCTCAAATGCCCAGCTTTCGCGCCTCATGCCATCAGCTCACGGTTGCAGCCGTCTGCCCATCTCCAGTTCACACCACCCGGTTCCATGAGGGTTTCAGCTCCCCGGGTACTGCCCCCAACCCTCCTAATGCTCGGTGACGTCATTGTTCCTGTGGGTGGTCCTTCCAGTACTCTGGCCTCTTGGGCCCTTGGTCTCCCCTCCCCCAATGACCTTGTACTCCACTTACCTCAGCCACTGTGGTTGCCATCACTATACCCTAGAACTCATTGCTGATAATGGCTGAGCGTATGATACAGTCATTATCAGTACCTGCCCCAGCTCCATAAGCTCATTTTAGTTATCCCATATTTGGCCACTTACCTCTTTCTAGCTCACGCCTTCTAAAACCTTGACTTCAAATATTTTTCCGCCTCACTGAGGCCTAAAATTTATCCGTCTTACCATCCATCCCCCTCTTTCTCACCTACCTCATATCTTCCCCTCCCCCCTTATCTAGTTTGGAGTCCTTGATCATCCATTATAACTGTCCCCTCGCTTTAACACCTTGTAACATGAGCTCCTTTACCCGTCTCTTTAGCCCACTCTCCTGACAAAACCACAGCCTTGGTAAAATCCAGTTTTCCCCTCGTTTTTTCCTGATATACGCCCAGCTCGAGCTGGGCAGAGTAAAACATAAAACAATGGTGGCTGTTTTCAGTTTCTGACCATTAACCTCAAGTGGGTTCTTAGTGCTTGCTGGCCGGCAATCAAGTGTACTCTCTGTTCTCCTGGCCAGCTACTTTACATCTCCCCCTTTCTTCCCAACCTCTGACACCTCCTTCTCCATTTTCACTCTCAGCTGAACTTCCACACGCTCCCACCATCTGCCCGTCTTCTCTACCTTCTCGCCTGATACTGTGAGCTGTGTGTCGCTCTCTAAGGCCAGTCATTCCACTGGTACTTTAGATGCTGTCCCCTCTGACCTAGTCAGTGATACCCTCCAGCAGTGTCCTCTTCTTTCTATATCATTTCTTTCTTCTCTATTGGATCATTGTTTTTTGTTGTTGTTGCTGTTGTTGTTTTTTAGACTACAAAAGTGCTGTTATAGCTCCCAACTTAAAAAATAGTAAGAGCTCTCTTGACCGCATATACCCTACTCACTACTGTCCCATTTCTTTGATTGTCTTTGCAGCAAATTTATTCACTCTGTCTCTAATTTCTCACCATCACTCTCTCTTGAGCTCACTCCATACATCCTTTTGTTGCCATCACTCAACCAAAAGCTCTTGTGAAGGTCATCAAAGCTAATGATAGGTAGATAACATTTGTGATATGATTCACTTTTGTGGTAGACGATAATTGTGATATGATAGTTATTCTACATTCATTCATTCGACAAGTATTTGTTGACCAGCGACTATGTGCCAAGCACTGTTCTAAGTATTTTACAAGTATTAACTCACACAAGCTCATAAGGTGGGTACCATTATTATCCCCGTTATCTATTCCTTCTCAGTATCTTTTGCTCGTTCCTCGTCATCTCCCCTAAATAAATCCTGGAGCGATCAGTCTGCATACCTTTTTTCTATTTACAATCACTCCCCATGTGATCTCACCCTGTCCCAAGACTTTAAACACTATTCAAATACTGTTGGCCTCTGGTATTAAATTTCTAGCCTGGGCCTCCCCCCTGAACTCTAGACGTGATAGTATTCTCCCTGACCTCATTTTCAGCCATTTCCCCATCTCACTCATCCCACTCCAGCCTTCCTGGTCTCCTTGCTGTTGCTAGTTATGTTAACTGTGCTCCCACTTACGGGGCCTTTGTGTGTGTGTGTGTGTGTGTGTGTGTGTGTGTGTGTGTGTGTGTAGGGGGGAGCTTTGCGTGCACGCACGTGCGTCTGTGTGTCTATGTGTCTGTGTGTATACACCTGTCCCCTGCATGAGATGCTTTCCTGAGATGATTTCTCGAGACTCCTGCTTGGGCTCACAACCTTGCTGTCATCAGTTCTCTGTTCAGATGTCCTCTGATGGAAAGGGCATCTCTAACCATGCTGTGAAAAAGAGCAGTCTCTCACTCCAACTCCAAAAGTCCCTTTTTACCTGCCCTGCTTTCTTCTCCGTGTGTCACCACAGGACATACCATGGTTGCTCTTTTAGTCTTTTTTCTCCAAAAGAGAGCCCCAGGTGGCAGGGACTTTGTTTTGTTTTCTGCTCTATCGCCCAGAAAAGTATGTAATAGTTGCTTAATAAATATGCATTGAGTGAATGAAGTCACCGCAGAAAAAAATGCAGAGACAGATGCTTTTTAGAACTCCATGTCTTTAATTTTTTAAAAGTAAATTGATTCATATTTACAAAGCGAATAAAATTCATAAATGTATAAGTGAGTCTTCTTTCCTCTTCCCTTAAGTTCTAAAACATTTATAAAGGCGCCTGGAATTGTAATAACAGATTCCAGAAGGTTTTACAGCATGTTTTCAGTTGATGGTACTAGCTAGAAATAATTTAAATGACAACATTAGCAGATTGTGGTTTTGCTAAAGGACCACAGTATTTTTAAGAGGGAAGCTTCAATAATCCCGTTTTACTGCTTTCCTAAACCTTTGAAATACACAGCACTCATTAATGTTGAGTTATTTACTAGAAATCCCTACCACCCCCCAAAAAAACCCCACCCTGATATTAACCGCCTAGGTCTTAAAGTTTTTTAATAATACCTCAATAATATTGGCTTAATGAATTAGATTCTAAGAAAGGTGGCCAGGCTTAGCTAACAATAAATCAGGTTATACCATTTGTGGTAAAAGCAACTGAAACTCTGCTTGTAAGTAATAATGTGGAAAGATCTGGTATTAATCAAACCACTGTCTACATTGGGCTCTCTTTGCAGTTCCCAAACATAATAGAGTTAATATTGAACATATCTGTTTTTGAAGCTTAAAAAACCCTAGTATGCAGTCCTTTGAGAACAAGCGTTTGCAAAAAAAAATCAGGGGGAAATTGCACCTAAAACATATTTATAAAATTATATTCTCAAAGACTTTGTCTTAGAACAAATTTTTTTTTTTTTTTTTTTTTTTTAAATCAAATGGATAGCCTCTTGACCATGTAGTTGGTAGCAGAAAAAAGTGTTGGGAGTATTTTTTTGCATAAATAATTGCCCTTCACAGTTCACCTAATCTGATTCAACCAGTGGCTTTGAAGACAGCTGGCCTGGTACTGCCCAGGTGGGTGGACCCACTGAGTCTGGGTCAGGTGCCAGCCTGAGATGTGCACAGTTTATCCAGGCCATCCTGGGTATAGCAGAGAGTCATTCATCCGCTATATGAAGTCATGGCAAGATAGGGACTCAGATCTTGCCACATCAGAATCTCCTGTTTTCTGAAGGAGGTTACTTGAGAGTTTTCTACTAGTTGAGGTGCAGCCACCTCTGGAGAGGCAGGGGTTCACTGAGAACTAGGTCCTTACTGTAGCGTCATGGACCACTATGAAACCCTTGACCTTCTCTGAAGCCTGCCTTGTGTCTTGAGCCACAGATATAGCTGCCAATTCTTCAGAACATGGTTGATTAAAATCTTATCCCAGTTCCAAGTGTCCCGCCAGTCCCTGGGCTGCCCCACTGTTGACTTTTTGCCCCCCAGGTAGACTCAGGCATGTGATGTGTGACCATCAGAGCCCAGGTGAGGCTGCATCCTGAGCGTTTTTCTAGCCGTACACGCTCTGGTGGTGTTCTTTCCATTCTGATGGCCACACAGCGCTTAGGCCCTGCCCCAGATCCCAGGTCTGGTCGCTGAGGATGACCACAGACTGGGCAGAGAGGCCCACCAGGCCTGCCTGATGGGGGACGTCTCTCATTCTGGTCCTCTGCCTTGAGGCGATTCCAAGATCCCAGGGGACATGTGTGGAAAGTTCTTCATGGGTCCAGAGCCTCTTGGTAACTGTCTTCACAGCATTTAATGAGCCCCTTCACCTGGCTTGTAAGTGGGTTTATAACAGAAGTTCAGATGGCCTGGGATTCTGTTGGTTTGTCCTTCTGGAAAATTCCATCGTAGTGAGGAAAGGAGACCAGGGAAGTGACTGCTCCCAACTGTTCTAATGAGCCTGGGGCAGAGCATACATGAAGGTAATCTTGCTACACAATGGGAAGAAACTGAGCCCCTTCTGGCTTATCTTCTCAGACCTACCCATTGTGTTAAATTTAGCTGAGCTCATTTCCCTGTCTGTGTGGAGGGTCTGGACAAGTCTCTGAACGTTGAGCCTGGCTTGGCACTTTGATCTTGGCCTTTCTCTGGAGCCAAAGGCTTACCTGGGCGGGCCCTCTTTGGTCCTGTTATGCCATTATTCCTTGTGATACTTGGACCTTGAGCTCTCTAGCTGTGAACAGGCTTATGCCCTGGCTATTCTTCTACACGGAGTAAGCATAGGAAAGACCCATCATTTGTAATAATAACACGTTGCATTTGTAGAGCTCTTGACCGAGTGCTCTTATGTCTGTGATTCTACTTAATCCTTACATCAGTACCAAGGGATAAGTAGTATCCTGTCTTACTGATGAAGGAACTAAGACTCAAGAAGGAGGGATTTGGCCAAGGCTGTGAGACAAGAAAATGGCAAGGCTTGGACTAAAACTCAGATACTCAAAATTCAAGTTCAGAGCTCTGTGTATTCTGTTAACTCCGTCATCAGCTCCCCAGATGAAGGGGAAGTACTATTTTCTGTTTTGAATCTTTGATTACAGTATATTTTGTAGTATTCCATGCAGGTTGGGACCATGTTTTCCAACACCTATCAAAGAACCTGACACAATTAGGTTCTTGTTAAGTGTTTGACAGATGAATGGAATTAGTGAGATGAGTGACTATATTGAATGAGTCGATATACCAGGCAAGAATCTGTCTGTCTGCATTTGTATTGGAAAGTACTACATGTTAAAGAGTTTTAAAATGTGGCCATATATGTGGGGGGCATAGGCCTTAAATCTTTCTTTTCTTCTGACTCCCTATCTATATGGAAGGTCCAAATCCAGTTCACACCACATTTCTTAAAAATTTCTCAAATTTTATTGGCATCTGTAACCATCATCAAAATTAGAATCTAATTTTAAATGTGTTCTATGCACATTGGAAGTGACCTAGGAAATACTTGGGGCACAGTTTTACAGTCTGATCCCTTATTGTACCACACAAATCACTGAATGAACACATCTACAGCGAACTTTGTCAGAATTCATCCTGAGCAGGACTGGGAGAGGCTGGGCAGAGGAGGAGCATGAATTTTCTTTCCACCCTTGGAAATAAATATCAACTCCTGAGCCTGTCTTACCTGTACTGTTTCCCTGAACCCCATCACCAGAGTTATCTTACTTGGTTCCTCTAAGAGGGGTGTGTGTGTGTGTGTGTGTGTGTGTGTGGAGTGGGGGAAATAGGAAGTGTGGCCTCTTTGCTCATCTGAATGCGTTCATAAAATCTTTGCTTTACACTCTTTCCCTTTGAGGCTATTCATGTTCTTCGTAAGATTAAGATATCCAAGGTTTGGGTGGTGTAGTTGCTATTGTTTTAAGTTTCTTAAACAGTTAGTTTACATAGGTAGACAATGTGCATGCATTCACTGATTCAAATCTGTTTCTTGTCGGGCCTGTTAAAGATAATCAAAAAGCTTTCTTTAAAAACATGAAAACAAATGAATAGTTTAACGGTTTCGCAGGTAAGTACCACTGTTCTGTCAAATTCTAGGCTTCCATGGGCTAGAATGGCTAGTGGTGGGGAGGACAGTCCTGCTCTGCTCACCCTCTCTTTCAAATGCTAACTTGGGCTTGTGGTTGAGCCTCTGTAGAAACATCTAGAAGGGATGATTTAAAACAGCTGCAGCTTTTGCTTAGACCCTCAAGATGCTCTTTGGCTCTCTCTGCAATGAGGGTCCTCTGAGAAGCCAGTGACGATAATAGCCCTTAAAGAGGTTCAACTTCTGGTAGTGGGGAGTCAGAGGGGGACACGCACAAAGGAAGATGCCACGTCATGGTAGAGGCCCGCGGTCGTGTCTGGAAGTCCAGACTACCCTGCAGTAACCCCTGGTCAGGATTAATAATGTGGGAATCTGAATTGAGGATGGCTGCCCGATTCTCTGACCTTGTGGGCATGTACATGCGAACTGAAGCAGACAGCGAGCACGGTCAAATCCCTGGATAAAGGCTTCTGGTCCCTGCTGAGCCCCCAGCCCCGCCATCCTGCCATAGGCAGAGCTCTTTCATTGATGCTTCACTCATCTCAGTGACTTTTCAGTTCAGACTTTTTCACTAAAGATCATTATGGAAGAAAGACGTGTAAGAAATACAGCTGACTATTCCATGATTAAACCATCTGACCCCCAGATAAACAAATGGCTGATAATAGATGGTTAAGTCTGGGCCTCCAAATACCTCACACCTAGCTCTTAGAGTAGTTAGTCTGTCAGGTGTTGCTGGGACTTCCTCTGCCCAAGGATGTGTTACGTCATCCCTAATGTATTATGAGTGGAAATAAACTAATATACCACTCAAGTCTTTGTTCTCTAAGCGTCTACTCCAGCAGGCGACACTTATGGCCGAAGCCATTGTGACTTTTCTCACCAAATCTAATGGGCACAGAGCTTGGCACACACCAGGGCTACATAAATGTGGTTTTGCAAGAACAAAGAAATCTCTGGTCGTCTCTGTAGTTGCCTCAAATTACATCTTAGAGCTGACTTTTCCTTATCGTGGCATTGGTTTTCCTTCTCCGAGAGGGACTCTGCACAGTTACCACGCTGTGAAACCTGGCTCGAGGCTTCAAGTGACTTCATTGTAATAGCAATCTCAGCTGTGCCCTCTCAAACCCAGGCCAAGCGACAGAGATGCAAATGACAGGCTCCGCAAGCAGCCGCCTAAGCCACAAGCCAGATTAACGGTTTCACGTGGACAGGACGTTGGGTCCCACATCAGCCTTTTCCACCACACTCTTGTAAACAGCTAGTGGCACTGTCAGCAGTGCCTGTCGCACCAACAAGGACAATGGCATGTGTCTCCTGAGAGCAGGGAAGCTGGGGTCTGGGGAACCAGGCCAGGATCTTACGCCACCGATGTGTGGGGGTTTAATAGACAAGGGATCTGTGCACCCCCACAGCATGCTCATACACAGCCACAATGCCCAGCTCGACGCCATAACTGTAGAGTCAAAATAGTAAGAGATTACACTTTTTAGAGTTTAGAATCTCCACGCTTACGTGAAACCGAGGTAGATAGAGCCTGAATTAGCTTCTGGACTTAGAACACCCCCTCTTTGTCCTGTATAGAGATGCCCACGGGTGAGAAGGACTCAGGAGAGGGCTCAGGCCAGGGTTTCAGCCCCGGCACAACTGACATTTGGGACTGGATCATTCTTTTTGGGGCGCGGGGGAGTTTTTCCTGTGCTCGGTCAGACACTTAGCAGCATGCTAGGCCTCTATCCACTAGATGTCAGTAGCCCCCTCCCAGTTGTCTCAGCCAAAACTGTCTCCAGGTATTTCCAAATGTCCCCGAGGGGTTCAAAATCACCAGGACCTGAGAACCATAGGAGTAGGGAGAGAAACTGGTACCTCATACCTGTAGTCTCGGGGCTGTGTCCCAAGAGCCATTTATCACCGTCTTGAATCATTGTGTAGAAAAAGCGGCAGGCCCCAGCCCTGAGGTTGTCAGTGGGGTTGCAATTTGTTGGGTGGGGTGGAGAGCTCAGCTCCCCTCTCAAGTCCACAGCGAGGGTTAGGCCCTCGGAAGGGAAAGGCAGGTGTCCTGTTCCATCTCTTCCTTCTTTTCCTGTCCCCATCTCGGTCTCCCTTCCTCTGTGACAGTGTAGCACAGAATCACTTGGAATGCTTGCTGGAATGCAGATTCCAGAACCCCACTGCCAAGACTCTGATACAGAGGATCTGAGAGGGGTCTGGGATCTGCCTTGTTATGGGCTTCCCAGGGGGATTCTGCTGCAGAGAGTTGTCTGGAGGCAAAGCCTTGAGAACCAAGGCCCTGGAAGGGATGTCAGAACAAACTAGCTCTCCTAGTTCTCCAAGGACACTAAAATCCAGCAGAGAGAGAGACAGAGAGAGAGAAAGAGAGAGAGAGAGAGAGAGAGAGAGAGAGAGAGACAGAGAGACAGAGAGAGACAGAGAGAGACAGAGAGACAGAGACAGAGAGACAGAGACAGAGAACTTTAGTACAAAACAAAAAGTGGTGAAAATCCGTAAGAAAGATAAATAGATGTGGGAATCCCTTGCACTGAAAACAGATTTACTCCATTCATTTGTTCCTTCATTCAACAAATACTTTCTGTGTGCCTATTATATACTTCAGGCATTGTTCTAGACAAAAAGGGGTCAGCAGTGAACAGAACAGGTAACATCCCTGCTCTTATCCAGTGTGTATTTTGCAGGGGGAGGCAGACCATGAATTGACTCCATAACTACATAATATGTCAGAAGGTAGATATAAAGCAGAGATGGGGGTTAGGGGGTGCTGAGGGAAGTTTGCAATTATGATTAGGTGGTCACGGAAGGTCTCAATTACAGGTGATATTTGAACACCTTGAAGGTGGTAAGAGATGATCAGGCAGGTAGCTCATAGGGGCAAGTTTTCCATGAAGAAGGAAGGGCATGTGCAAAGTCACTGAGATGGGAGTGAACGTTCCTGGTGTGATCGAGGAATAGCAAGAGGCTCTGTGGCTGGAGCAGAGGGGGTCAGGGAGCAAGCAGTAGGTGCGAGGTCAGAGGGAGCAGAAGGCCAAGGTCAGGGTCAGGCACAAGCCTTTGATTGACTCTGAGGGAAGTGGGGCTGGGGGCTGGGGAGAAATGCCAGGATCAGATTTGAGACTGAAAAGGATTCCTTGGCTGCTGTCTCGAGTAGACTCCAGGGGGCAAGAGTAGAAATTATCATTACTATTAAAATTACAGCATGGTTTCTGCCCCATAGGAATTTGCCACGATTATAGAGATAAAGCACGTACAGCTCTAACTAACAAGGAACTGTTTGCTACGTGATAGAAATAACTCAGACCACTGACATGCGATGGAAGTCTGGCGGAGGAAGACATCCCATCTAAGAGTTCACAGACCAGTTGGTCCTTATGAGGGATGAGCAAGATTTTCCCCCCCCAGCTTAATGGTTATATCATTGACACTCAGTAAACTGTACACAAGTGTACGATTTGATACCTCTGGTCATATGTCTATACCCATGAAACCATTGCCATAGTAGTGAAGCTACCCATCAACCCCACAAGTTTCCTTGTGGTTTACGAGGTGGGGTGGGAATTATCATCAGGACAGGAGTGTAAACAAAGGCCCAGAGGCAGGGAAATGTAGGGACTTCAATGGGACAGAGGGAAGCCCACCCTGACTGTACTGGAGGGTCACATGAGGATGTCTCACAAGACAACTTGAAGCAAATTACATGGGGCCTGAAACACTGTATCACAGGGTAAGGTCGCAGGGGAACTGGCAGAAGTATTGACGTTTGTTGTGAGATACATCAAAACAGCTTATCTGCTAAAATTGCATCTTTTAAAAACAATAGCAAAACAGCAAATTTTAGGTACGTTTATCTTTTTGTAGTAAGTCCAAGAAAACATAGCCAAGTACATTTCTGCAGTATTTCCTGCATACAAAATCAATTAAAGGAAAAAGAAACATTAGGCAATTTCATAATTGGATAATTAACAGTCTCCATAACAGCCTTATACTAATACCGCTCGCTACTTACAGATTGAAAATAAATCCATTTGCCACCTGATGGTACATTAGAGCCCACACATAAAAAATACATCTAACCTCGATAAACTTGAATAATTTAAAGGTACAATGTTAGTGTGTTATACTAGGATCTTGATTAGTGCTTCATGTTTATAAAGTCCTGCACTTTTCTGTGTGTCATGTTGAACATACACTTTAATAAGGGAAATATTGTAAGTAGGTATTACAAGTCCACTTTCCCATCCTAAGCTCTTAATCTATTTGTGACGGGATCCTATTTCCCCAGGGCCAAGGGATAGGCTGGAGAGCAAGATTTTCAGGTTTGAAGATAGTTATGCTAATGTGAAATCATCTTTCTCTTTCTCCATCTGTTGGGGAGAGGTTGGCAGCTCCTAGAAGACCCTGGCCAGCTGATGGCTCTGTGATTCTAACTGAACATCCGGTAAAGGCCCTTGGGAGCATTACATTCTCCTGGGGGGAAATAAGGAATACGTTTTAGTTGAGAAGCATCGTGTTCTCAGTTCCATGGAAATGTGCAACTCGGTTTATTTCACCTCTTAACGCAGAGAAGGAGGCCAGGAGCCACTGTGTCCAAGCTCAGGAGTCCCAGGGACCCATTCTTAGTTTGATTTCTTTTGAAAAGACCTTGACTTATCCTAATGGAAGAGGTGGTTAACTGAAGATCAGTTCTAAATCACTCTTAATTCTAAAAGTGTTTGTTAAATCCACCTGGATGAAGGTAGCTCTGGGATTATACTTGCCATCAGTATCATCATGTGCGCTGCTGAACTGATATATACAAGGCACTGCATTAGGTGCTGAGAAGAATAACATTGATAATAATTGCTACCATTTACGTAGCACTTACAAAGGACCCGGACTGTGCTGAACATGTTACACATATTATCACATTTAATCCCTCCTTAACTCAATAACATAGGGGGTATTATCAATTCCCATTTTTACACTTAAGGAGAATAAAGCTTGGAGAGGTTTGTTTGTTTTTTTTTTTTTTGGTTTTTCTTTTTCTTTTCTTTTTTTAAATGGCTCCCGGTCACATGGCTACTAAATGACCAAACCGGGACTCCAACCTCCCATATTCTTAATCAAAAGTGTTCAAAGAAGTGAGAGTCACTGTCCAAATTGCCTAGTTGGAAAAGATGAGAAATAGACATAATTTTTTTTTACTCCTGTGGTCATGATAAGAGATACCTTATCTAAGAGTAAACGGGATCAAATATATGGTGATGGAAGGAGAACTGACTCTGGGTGGTGAACACACAATGTGACATATGGATGATGTGTTATAGAAATGTACACCTGAAATCTGTGTAACTTTACTAACCAATGTCACCACAATAAACTTTAATTAAAAAAAAGACACACCTCATCTATTCTTTTGAGTAATGCATGAACCATTCTTAACCTTATTAAGTTCCAATTAAAAATCTCCCTTTTCTTTTGAAGCAGACAAGTCTTATCACCTGCAACAGTTTTCACACGTGGCAGCAAGGAGCCCTGTTAATGGCGTCCCGCCCACCCTGGGCGCTCCCCGCAGCCTCCCGTGTGGAATACAATCACTCAAACTGAAGCCGCACATGCCATCTGTAATAGGACGCCGTCTCTCCGCTGAAACCCAGCGCAGAATTGCGTAGGCTGGCCACAGCCACTACACACCAGGTTAATTTGGTTTCTTATGTAGGACAACTTTGGTCTGACATTTAACATCTCTTCCTTCGGCGTCTTTTTGGATTCTCGGAAGTCATTACCCAGAATGCCTTGACACTCATTCTTCCTCGTGTGTTGGGATCCCTGTTCCTGTGTGAAGTGCTTTTGGCTCACGGCGCAGACTAGTCATAATGCTGACAAGCCTTGGGTGCAGATGTGACCTGTTAGTCCAGGAGGGAGTTTCCACGGAAAGTGGAATAGGTTAGTGAAATAGGTCCGTCGGCTGCTTGTGATTTCAGGGCCTGGCTGAGTTGCTGTCACGGCAGTGGGTGTCATTTTAGCTGTCCCAGGCCTCCCCTGGAGCAAACTGTGATTATAACATGCCCTGTGTCCTCCTTCAGGCCTTTCTTTCTCCCTGTCGCAACCACCTAACTTTGCGGAATGAGCCACGCTTGTGTCCTCTTTGCCAAAACAGTGAACCGCTCAGGAACTCTCTCCAGTTTGAAGAATGACAATAAGAATGGCAAAACCTGTGAGAGTGGTCACTCTTCCCCACAAAGAGCAGTGGGATGTCATTACTTTGTCAGTCTGAGTGATTCCCTGGCTTCCCTCCAAGGTAGTCATGTGCCTTGTTTGTGGGTCTGGAAACGCCATGAATAACAGGAGTAAAGGGTACTGATGTTTAACCATCAGTCAACTCTCTGGGTAGATTCAACATGACAACTGGGGGAGTAGAGTCTCCCGTGAGAAAGGATCGGGGTTATGACCCTTTGTGTTCCCTTGACTTTCCACATCCGGCCAAGTACAGGTGGAAATGAGATGCGACGGTCAGGTGACTGATGAGCATCGAGGAATGAAGGCTTCCTGAGGAAGAAGTAGTTACGTTCACTAGTTGGCATTTTGGGTTTATCCTTAAATTTCAGATGTTGAAGGTCTCTTCTCTGCCAATGGCTAAGATTTGGCCAAATTATCTTGCTCTTTTTTCTGAAATTACTGAGGTGAGAAAAATACCACTCCTTTTAGAGACATGTTTGAATGTCTGTTATATGAATGAGAGTATTTGTATTCTGGATTCAGATTCTCCTGAGGTTTGCTCTCTGTTTTTTTTTTTGCAAACTTTCACTTTCTCTCTGTTTCCATTCAAAAAAGAGAATCATTAATATTGGCACCTGTCTTTGAGGATAGAACTGCTGAGAAGCGAGTTGAGATTCTTGAGAAAGGACACGATGAGGAATGTGGCAGGAGGTGGGGAAGGGCGGGGATGCAAACCCAGAGGAGGAAGGATTATAAGGCCTGTGAAGGTGAATTCCATTGATCTTCTGAGAAGCTGCCGCTTTGGGCAACAAAACACTGGATTCTCAGAGTACCATCCTCCATTCCTGGCCTCATGGGACAGCATTTATGGGAGAAGAAAGGGTAAGAACAAAGTAGAAAGAAACCTTCTTTGAAGAACAGCTTATATCTTGTAGAGCTTGTCACAGGAGGCCTCTAGAATAATAAACCAGAAGCAAACATCAACAGGAATTTGTACAACACATGCTGGACACTGACTCCAGCTGTTGCCTTCCCCACAGACCCAGAGGCTTTGGAGGGATGCATTCAATGTATCCTTTTGGTTAAAATAACATGGAAAATCACCCTGTCTTCGAAAGTTTCATTAGCATTTACTGTTGAGCAACGTGTCCCTCGGAGGGTGGAAAGCACTGAAGAACATTAGTAAATGGTTTGGTTTGCCTGAGCAGTGGTTTTTGTTTTCTTGCTTGAGTTCTACAGACTTTTCGCCCTCGTTGGCAGCCCCACCTTACACATTGAAAGCTGGCTGTAGCTCTAGGAAAATAAGCATGCTACCTGCTTGCTGGGGTCTAACCTGGCTGGATAAAGTGTGTAGTACCAGTCTAGAGTTTTCCTGTAGGTAGGTTTCTCTTGTTTTCTTGCTGATGAGCTAACCTAATGGTAACAAAACAAAACAAAACAAAACAAAAAACACAAAACCAAAACCTTTGCATATAAACATGACTTTCTTGGCAACATAGGGAAAAGAGTAATAGATTGTGTGTTGAGGCAAGAGAATAGAGAATCTATTCTAGTAGTTCAAGGAAGAGTCAGGTAAAAGAACGCTACTTAGATTATGGTGGACCCACATTAGGCTCGTTAGCCAAAATAAATGTAGTTGGAAAACTATATTAACCTTAGATTTGAAAGCATTTGTTTCGTGACAATTGTGTAACGGGTGAATAGCTCATTTAGATAAAATAAATGGAAGATGGACCTGGACCAGCTTTGTTACTTGACTGTTTTAGCCTTGGTTGAATTATTTCCATGCATTTATTTATTTCACAAACTATTATTGAGCCCTTACTATGTATTATAATAAGCACTCTGCTGGACGTGGGAGAATTAAAGATGGGAAGAAAGAATGTTTCCTCTTAAGGTGCTGAGTCTAACAGAAATCGTTCTACGGATGAAAACTGTAAAGAATAGCAAAGCTCTTAGGATGGAGGAACAGGAAAGCCGGATAACGACATAATCAGATTTGCATTTTAGTAAAATCATTTTTTTTAGGGGTGGAGGGGTGACACGGTCAAGGCTACAATCAGGGAGATAGTGGTGATATGAGAAATGCTAAACGCGTTAACATGGCAGTGAGCGTGAAGAGCAGGGTTGGTGCAAGGGCTTTTGGGAAGAACCATCTTCCACATTTGGTGATTGGATTGCAGGGAAAGGTGTAGACATGGAAGGTTTTAGATTTTCAGCCTAGGTGCCTGAGTGGATAATTATACTATTCATTGCAATACGGACTATTGGAATACGGATAGGTTTAGGGGCAAATAACATTGATTTTGAACTGTCCATTGGAAGAGTATTTCACCCAGGCGATGTTTTCTAGGGGCGTTGGGATGAAAGGCTCAGAGTTCAGGAGAAAGGTCAGGCAAGGATGGAGACGGAGAATTTCCAGTTACTAGGACGTAGATGGCCCTTGCAGCCCATGGCCCACGGGCGTGGATGCCCTTGCTTAAGGGAAGAGAGAGGTCATTATAATCTCTTCGATTAGTCTTCCAGAAGACATGGAACCTAGGAGTTATTAGACTACAAGAGACACTTAGCAGGACGCCCATTTTCCTGAAATGCCCCTACAAGAAGAAGAAGAGCTCTAAAGTGACTGGAAAATCATTTTATGACATTTTCTTTGCCCTTTTGTAGCAGTCACGTATCGGGCAGATCGAGGTGTCTGGATGTTACCTTCATTTACTCCTCACCTTCCTCCTGAGGCACTTTATCAGTTTTCTTGAATTCTTCATGGTAGTTGTGGGATAAAAATAATTTTGTGTTATTTTTGAAAGATGAGCATGTTTTGAGCACAGAACCCTTAACCCTCAATGTTTAAGATGAAAATGTTGCCCTAGTACCCCAATGGCCCATTTTCATATGTGCTGAAATAAAAATAGGGACTTTAAAAATAGAGGTTCAACTTGTGCGTGGGTCCCCCCTGCTCCCATCTGAATGTTTCCTGAAGTCCCAGAATGAATCAGAATGAGACAATATGAATGTGTTTGAAGCCATGAGCTAGGTAGCATGCCAGACTGTATGCTTCATTCTGTTGGTGGGTCCAGGGGACTGAGTGCCAGCCGAGCCAGTGGTGTTCCCTCATCCACGTGCTGGGGCCCCTGCCGTCCTTTTGGGTGTCCAAGCTTAGTACGTGTGCGTCATCCATGGTTCAAGCCTCCATTTTTCTTTGCTTCCTATTTATTACCACTCTGTCTTGAAGTAGTATTCTCTTTTTTCTAGCCCTAAGCAGAAAGCTCTGTCTGTAGACTATTCCTCTTTGAAATTTTGAGTGGCACTCAAATATTTATAATGGGTGGACAAGCACTTGAAAGGGGTTTTAGTTTCCCTAAGGTGTAGCTTTTGACTCACTGAGGCCTTTTGATGCTGCTAAAGTTTCAGATCAGGGTTGCTTAATCCAGGGAACACCTTTTCAACATCAGCCAGGAATTGCATACTCATTAAAGACTCAGTGTCTGCTTTCCCCCAGATGAGGCAGCTGTGGGCTCTGTGCTGCTCCCGGGCTGTCTGTGGCCACGTTGGTGACACGGGTGGTGGGCTCAGCGGCAGCATTCACGGATGGTTTGGTGGATGATGCAGGAACCAGGAGAGGAGCGCCGAGCTCCATGCATCTGAGTGTGTGTTGATTGGTTCTGGACTAGAGGTGGCAGCAAAGGGACGTGGCATTAGGTAGCCCAGCACTCACAGAGGACAGAAATGGTCCTCATGCATCCTCCCGTCCTCAGCCTGGTGCAGGGCCTGGCATGTCGGAGACCGACATATGCTATTTGTTAAATGTTAGAAGGTGAGCAGCGAACAGCAATAAGCTGAGTAAAGAAGGTGCTGCTTCAAGGGAGAGTAGTAAAAACGGAAGAGAGAAGGAGTCCTCAGAACCAGGCGTATGTCGTCTCTGTACAGTGGACGTGACGTCCAACTGCAGAGGTCAGAGTCAAATCCAGATTCTACCAGCATCTAAAAGAAACTGTGATGTGTAGATGGGACTGGTGATATATCTGCCTCCCGACTCTGACACTTCTTCCAGATGACTGAGTCAACAAAAAATATCCTAAATAAGCAGTTAACTTGAGGCTTCTTGAAACCCAATAGTTGGGGGCCTTGAAAGCATACGCCGTGGGTTGTGGATTGGTTTTGAATGCCAGCCTCTGATTTCTCCCACTGTCTCCAGTTATGTAGTAGAATGCAGGAATAAACAAATGCATTATGAAACAACTGAAGGGTGAAATGCCATGTGGTCATTAAAGATCACGTCTTCAAATGACATTTATTGATAAGGGAAAATTCTCATTATGTCATGTTAAGTGAAAAAAACAAGAAATTGTATCTTGGTGCAATAGGGGCCCAAATAAATTCCTTTGGAATAAAGGACCATTTTGTAGGTGAATGTGGTGAAAACCTTCTATGTTTGTGCAAAAAAATGGGAGTCCATTGATGAATACAGCTTTTTGGCTCTTGAACTGAAAAATCGTGGACGAGTGGTCAAAAAGTCCGGTTCTTAACGCTTTTGGAGCTCAGTTTCCTTCTCTGAAAGCTGACTTGACAGTCTGCTCCAGAACGGTCCCCGAGGGACCTTTTTGGGTCCCACAGGCTCTGAGGTGTGATTAGAGACTCTGGACAAAGCAGAGTCCCTGAGAAGGACACCACATGGCAGGTCTCATATGGTCCATGTCACTTGGTCAGCCAGATTTCACCAACCTTGACCTCGTATCAGTTCCCATCATTTTACGTGACTGTCTTGAGTTTCTACCTCCCGAGCGAGCCGCTCTTTGCTGCTGCTGTGTAAAGAGGCGTCTTGATTTATTAATCAATTAATCAGTGCCTGCTGAGGGGCTGTTCAGGGTAGTTAAACAAGGAAAACAAAATGCTGGAGACCATAATCAAGATGGATCGTAATTAAGAACAACCCCCCGCACTGGTCTTCCTGCCGCCCTGGTGCCCCACCCCACCTCCCTCACCCACAGCTCATCCAACCCCATTCAGCCCTGATGGGGCTTCCGCCCCATAAAAGCTGACAGCAAATTCCTGAAAGGCAGATTTTCTTTTAATATCCTAGAGGAAAATAAGCCTTGCGATAAGCCTCATCAATTATTTGCAACAATTGTTGACTCTGAAAAGTTCAACCAGGCCCAAAATATGGCCGAGTAGCTCTGTTCATACACACAGAGACTGGATTGTTCTGACCCAGTTTCCCCACAAACAGAGTCATGGAGCTGGAAGGACCTGGCAACAAAGATAGGCGATGGCCTCGTGTGACAGATGAGAGGTTCAGAGAGGCTAAGTTGTGCAAGGTCACTCAGCTAATGTGTAGCAGAGCTGGAACTAGAACCCAAATATTTTGATACCCAGTTAATTCTTCTAGTGCATATTTCTCCATGCAATCCTGCTTTCCTGGAAAAGTGAAAGCAAAGTAAAATGAAAGAAATCATCTTTAGAAAATTCATTTTCTGATTTCTTTTAGATATGGGCTTCTGAGCTAGAGTTTTTGACAATAGTTTTAGAGGACGTCTGGGGGGAAAAGGAAATTGGACTGTTTGTCAAGGAGTCATTTTTCTTCTAATTGACCAGGGTATCAGCTATGTGGACGCAGGCACGGCCAGCTTGCCGTGGGGAAGTTGTCAGTAGAGCGAATCTGCAGAGGTTTGCTGGGCTGCAGGAGCTGGCTGGATCTCTGGTCCAGAATCTGTTGAGTTTGGTTTTCATCACATAGTGCTAATGAGGTGAAGATTTTCTTAGAATAGAATCTCTGCTCTGGGCCCCAAGGAGCACCTCCATTTGTTACCAACTTCCCATGGTTCACAGGGGACCCGGGCACCACAGTGCATTCGTCCAGAATGACTGCAGGCCCTCCCTGTCATGCCTGGACAAACATTTGTGTCTACTTAATGAACACCTTCGGAGGATCCAGGTATGGTTAATTCTTCGGTGGGCACACATGGAAGAGCCTGGAATGTTCTTATTTGACTGGCCTGGTAAGGAGGATGCTTAGAAAAAAATTTTTTTTTTTAATTTCTTAAGGTCTCCATTATAAAAATCTTACATTTGTCAAATATGTTTGTCAACTGGAGGTTCGTCTGACAGTCTGCTGCTCATTTCTGTTGGATGTCAATCAAACTCTTTGAATACATGTAGGGCTTAACTTATAAACCAGCCATCAGAATTGCAATTACGAGGCTTGAATTATAGGCTCTCTCTCTCTTTTTTTCTGCTTGTGTGTTCTCCAGGATCCTGCTTTCTCAGCTGTGATTCACGACAAGCTCCAGGTCCCCAACACCATCCGGAAGGCATGGAATGACAGGGACAACCGCTGTGACATTTGTGCCACACACCTGAACCAGCTGAAGCAGGAGGCCATCCAGATGGTGCTGACCTTGGAACAGGCAGCTGGCAGTGAGCACTACGATGGCTCACCTGGCTCACCCCCACCCCTCTCCAACATCCCCACCCTGGTGGGGGCCCGGCACGTGGGTGGGCTCCAGCAGCCCAGGGATTGGGCCTTTGTGCCTGCCCCCTATGCCTCCTCCAACTACACAGCCTTCGTCACCAACAAGCATAGCAGCAAACCCAACAGCCTCGGGGTCAGCAATGGGGCCGAGAAGAAGAGTGGGTCCCCAACCCACCAGGCCAAGGTCAGCCTCCAGATGGCCACCAGTCCCAGCAATGGGAACATCTTCAACTCAGTGGCCATCCAGGCCCACCAATACCTGGATGGCACCTGGTCCCTGTCGAGAACCAACGGGGTCACCCTGTACCCCTACCAGGTAAGCAGCCACTGAACAAGCAAGAGCAGGGTTGGCTAGAGTCAAAGCAGAGGTGTGGGCAGCACTTCCTTTTTCCACTCTTGTCCTTTGGGGGACTCCCCAACGCGGAGCCTACTGGCCCTGCTGGATGTTGCTAAATAAAGATGAAATATATGGGAGAGCAGTGATTCATGATAATGGTGTATGTCCATTGTCCACACTGTCTCAAAAGAGGTGTAGACTCCTTTCCTAACCTCTTCTACCTTGATGGACCGTAATCCTTTCCTATTGGCAACTCACCTTAAACACTGTTGTGATTCGTTTACCAAATGTGTTTTCCCCTTTTCTTATTTTCTTTTTTCAGTTATTTAAATTAGCACACACTCTCACGTTTCCTTTTTGAAATAAGAGAGCAGGTCTTAAATCTGCCAAGGAATCTAAAAAAAATTATCTTAATTTTTCGTGGCTGAGTTTTCTGTTGGATGAGGTTTGGGTTTACCCTGTGTTTTCTATGTCTCCTGCGTCAGTCATGTGGAAACAGCCAAATGCGTTGACTGTTACTGTGGAGTAGAGAGGTGGCCATGGTCTTGGAGTGTATTGGTCAGGGAAGATAAATGTGTAATAAATGATCTCAGGTTATTTCTTACTTGTATCTCTGTTGTATCCAGTGTTTGGTGGGTGGCCTTCCACTGTGATACAGGGACTCGGCTCCTCTGTCTAGCATGTCACCATTTTCCAGGGGCTCTAGACCTTGTACAACCAGCCGGGAAATGAGGGAAGAGAGAGAATGTGGAGGATCTCAGAGAGGGAGTTGGGGGGCCCCGCCTGGAAGGGGCATACCTAACTTCCATCTACATTCCAGTGGCAAGAATCCAGTCTTCTGGCCCCACCTTCCCTCCAGGGAGGCTAGGAAAGCCAATTGTTTTGTGCCCAAGAGAAAAACGAAATGAGTTGAGTGAACACAGAGCACAGTTTGTGTTATATGGGGCAAAAGTACAGGGAAACATGAAATGAGTTAAATGTGGCTGATAAAATTCCTGCTAACTTTTCTAGAGTGTGAGAGGGAATATAGATTGTTTCTCTTGATATCTTACAAGAAAGTGGGGAGCATGGGTCATTATCTTAAGAAGTTATTATTCTTGGACTGCCAAACTTTGCGTTTACTGGGTGCTTGGTAGCTTACAAAACAGAGTGCACACATCATTTTATTTAACCCCACAATAGGCCTGTGAGGGAAACAGGGCAGATGCTAGATCTTCCTTTCAATTTGGAAATTGAATGACCCGTGGCCACGCAGTTAGTGACAGAACCAGCACCAGCTCTCCCCCAGCAGGGGAAGGGGTTTCCCTACCACAGCTGCTTGCAACTTTCCCAGTGTACCCCAGAACAGTCTTCTATCCACATTTTTTCCAGATAATGGCTCCTTTTCAGATATGGCACACCAAAGAAAAGGACTCCTATTTTGACCTGCAGGGGTCTTAGCTGCCACTCTATTTTGGGGAGAAGTTTCTGGGTTGTGGATATAAATATATATAATGAAGAACTGGTGGCAGACACCCCGGGTGAGGTTTCAGAGTCTAATGCTTCATCATAACCATCTAGGGTCCAGGTCAGGAACAGAATAGCTTCTTTCCATTGGTGAATAACATACTTTTTTTGTTTGCCATTTTAAAGTATATTATTTTGAAAATTACAAAAAGTAGTACATGTTTGTTGTATAATAAATAACGTATGAAAAAGTTTAAATAAGACTTTAAAAATCAACATCACCTAGAACTCTGTAGCATTTGGGTATATTTCCTCCAAATACTTTACCACATAATTGATAAAATTGTGATTATGTTCTGTGATCTGCTTTTTGCTTAATATACTGGGTGCATTTTCCCATGCCAGTATATATTTTTCTAAAATATGATCTTTGATGGTGGCATAATATTCCATTATATAAATAGTATGCATTATATGCTTATGACCTAATTTATATAGCGAGCATCAATTAGTAGAGGTTAGGTTTTTGCTACTTTAAGTAAAATGCTCTGAAGCACATCTTTTTACACAGGTCATATTTTCAACACACCTATGGTTGTGCGAGCCACACACTCCTGTTACACAGACAACTCATATTTCACCATGTAGGGCCCCAATACCCGTAACACATACAGCCACTGCACAGCACTGGTGAGCAAGGGCAGAACTAGGAACCGGTGCTTTATATAAAATATTCAGTGTTGGGAACGTTTGTATGTGGTGGGGTGGGGGGGAAGCTGAAGATACTGTTGAATGGCAGCTGTGTTTGCCTGCTTAAAAAAGGAAGGTGAGGGGTTATTGGTGCATTTCTTTTATCTGTGCAATAATTCTTTCTGTTCCTTCTCTTCTTCCCCCACCTCAGATGAAAAAGAGTTATTAAGTTATTAAGCTCTAAGCAAGTGCCAGATGGTGCTAGGTGTTAGGTGGGGCTCCTGCTTGGGCTGGAAACCCAGATTTCTGTCCTGCTGTCCGTAGGGGAGGAGGCAGGTGACCTTTCCATTATAAGCCAGGGAAGTGAGTGCAAAGGTAGAGAGATGCCCAGACTGCTTTCAGGACACACAGAAGGGCCCACCATCCAGCCCGTGGGGCAAGGGTGGGTTGATGTGGCCAAAAGCCAGATAGAAAAATGATTCACTCAAGGCACCAACTTGAGATTGTCCTGGGTATATTTGATTGCTTCTTTCCAATTCCAGAACAGACTAATTCATACATTTCCCCTGAGTAATAGTTAAACGAATGAGAAGAAATCTCTCTGGGATAAAGGGATTTGGTGCCTGGCTGTGAATCAATGTCCCCGTGTCGTGACTATGTCATCTTGGCGCCCTGCGGTGGGGGCTCAGGGACTGGCCAGACTCAGTGTCTCCTGTTATGGACCTGTCCCTGCAGTAAGTATTCTGTAGTTCACAGTCGAGCGAGCTCGGCAGAGATGGTTGACTGCCCTGAAAGCTGACCTCACTTTTCCTGCTCACCCATACTCCCACTTCCCTCCCCGCAGAGCAGATGGTCCTCTGGATTAGTGCCAAAGCTGATCCCTGGGCAGAGAAGCATCTAGACTTTGTCACTACTGAGAGTTCTGCTCCACGCTCACGGCCCTCAGCCATTAGAAGTGAAGAAGAAGAGGACACAGTCGTTTTGCCATTTAAGTGCAGGGAGAATGACAACAACGAGGACAGGCTTTCCCAGAGTGAGCAGCGTGAAACCTCACGGGTGATAGAAAGGTCCCTCAGATCCCTCAGCTCCCCTCCCCCATTACCCACATCACTGTGTAACAGTCGTCAACTGTCTCCCAAAGAAAGACTTTCTTCTATTCACTTGCAGACATTTAACACAGTCTGTACACATATGTGGAAAGCAGAGAATGCTCTAGAACCTTCACTTGGCCACATGACTTTGGAAAGACATGTCTGCTCTACCGTTCTTTGTGATCCACCATAGGTTAATTACCTTTGTTGAATGGCAGCTGTGTTTGCCTGATTTACATTCACGATAGTGAATAAACTGTAGGAAAAACTGTACACAAGGCACTCAGAATCATAGAACGTTACTCTTCCAATCCAAAGTCACGAATCCAGCTCTGTAGGATGGTAACCATCTTTGTCATGAGGGTGGGAGATTTGGAGTCCGTCCTACCTCGGTCAAGTCCATGGCTCCACTAGTTGTTGAACCTCAGTTTAGTAGCTTAACATTTTAGTCTATTTCCTTACCGAAAAATTCCTACCTTATAAAATTATTATGGAGAGCAGTTAAGAAAAACATGAAACTATTTTATAAATTATAAGGCAGGGATACCAATATTAATTCTCTCTTTTGACCCCCTTGTTTGCCAGAGGGGAACTTCGAAGCTGAGAGATAGGAAGTTTCTTTTGTGCACAGTTTCCTGAGTCTTAGTTGGAGCTCTCCAGCCAGATTACAGACTCATTGAGAACATGAGTCCATTGCATTCTCATGTCCCTCACAGCACCTAACGTGCAAAAGTGGCCGCTCATTAGAGAAAGAAAGCTACAAGCTCAGGGGAACCCTAAAGTTGTTTCTCATGACTGGCTCTAGATTTAGGGAAAGCATTCCAGGCTAAAAGACCCATCCAGACCCCAAGATTTTTAGTGGAAACCACCAGTTTATTGGCTTCAAGCTAATCTTTAACCTGAAGTATCTTAATGATACTCAGGAAATGCTTGGATTCAATGAATAGAATCTGGATGGCATTTTGATGTCACACTCAATACAAGGGCACTTGAAAGGGTAGATGAACTGTATTTCATAGGATTTTGATACTTGTCAAGACAACTCAAGTAGAGGTTAGATTGATACGTAATAAATCCACAATGGATCTTTAATGTGTTAAAGTATTAATGTGCCTTCCTTGAGTTAAAGGAAAATATCTTTGGGAAAAATGATCCTGCTTTCTCCAAAAGCATCTGTTGGAATCCATGTCAGAGAGAATGAATCCTAGACTGAACTCTGGCTGAAGTCAGGTGGGCTTGTCTCCATTATGGCTTTGGAAATTAATTGTGCCTAGAAAGCACAGGCATTATGGGAGTTTCCATTTTAAGACATGACAAGAGGGATGCAGTGGCGGCACCAACCTGGAAACAAGCGAGGGTGGCTAAGCTGCGGTGCTTAGACCTGTCTTCAGAGGTCAGAGGCCTTGGGAGGATGCGGTGTGGGCCCTGGTGATGGACGATGTCCTAGTACCACATAAGAGGAAGGCGACACTCTGGGAGGCTGGCTCATGCTCCAGTACTCGGAGTTTATGATGGATTCATGGAACCCAGAAGCCCGTGTTCTAGTAGAGCTTGTGGCGGGGGACAAGGTCTATCTGTGCTCCTTCCTCCCTGGGCCATTTTTCAAGAAGGAGCCGGGGCAGGTGTTTGCAGTGGCTCGAGATGGGAGAATTCCCATTCAGGTTCATTGCCCAGCCATGTGTCCCCTGAAATATGCGAAGTGCCCTCCCTGGGCCAGACCTGGTGTCAGTTTGCTGCCCACTTGCTGCTGCTTCTGTTCAGCCAGAACAGTAGCAGAAAATGTCACAAATTATGACATAGGAAAGATTTTTTTTTTTTAGCATCATAGGGTTTTGTTTTCTCCTGTTTATAGATAGTCAAGGGAGTATTATTTATCTTTATGCTTTTTGACAAGCCATGAACACAAAAAAAGGAATCAGTTTGTATACTCAGTCATGCACAGAGCATTCCTCAAGGAAGTGGTGCTTGGGGTGACATTCCAAAGGGGTTGTCACATCGTATGGATATAGGCAAGGCCATGGTCTGAAGGGAATACCCAAACCTCATCAGGAAATTTCAAAAATATTTTGTATCTGGTCATTTACTTGGTGTGGTAGGTTGAGTAAGAGCCCCTGTCCCCTTTCCTCCAAAATATATTCATGTCTGGATCTCTGGAACCTGTGGATATATTACCTAACATAGTAAAAGGGCTTTGGCAGATGTAACTAAGTTACGGATTTTGAGATGGGGAGACCATCCTGGATTATCCGATGGGTCCACTGTAACCATGGGGTCCTTATGAGAGAAAGGCAGGAAGATCAGAGTCAGAGAGAGGCGATACAAGGATGGAAACAGAGATCAGAGAAGAGAGAAGATAGTCTACTGCTGGCTTTGAAGATGGAGGAAGGGGCCGCCTGCCAAGGAGTGCAGGTAGCCTCTAGAAGCTGGAAAAGTCAAGGAATCAGATTCTCTCCTAGAGCCTCCAGAAAACCAGCCCCGCAGACCCATTGTACACTTCTGACCTCTAGAACTTTACAGAATAGAAAATAAATAGAGAATGCATTTGCTGAATGTGTGGTTATCTGTTTCAGCAGCAATAGGAAACTAGTATACCTGGTAGCCTTTGGTAGCTGAAAAGCTTGGTAGGGGAAGCTGGATATGGTTTATAGACGGAGGGGTAGCTGTAGAAACCTGCAGTATGGCCAGGAACTTGGGTTTTTCGTCCCACATGACAAACTGCGTTAGCCTGTGGATCAGACAGCATATTAGCAAGTCAGATTATTTCATTTGGGTGCCTCCGCAGAATGAGAGGTTACTCATACTGCTCAGCCGGTTTTCAATTGTCTCAGATTTCCCTATTGTTATAGCATCATAATAACAAGCACACCGCAGCCCCTCTCCGTTGGTAGCTAGTAATTAGCATTATGTAAGTTGCTCATACTGTTGAAACTGCAGAAAACCTTCCAGGCAGGGAGTGTGGGGATGGAGATTCTTGACTGGAACATGTGCAAAAGGAAGCCCATCTTCTCTGTTGGATCTTCTGACCTATAAAATGGGCTTTCGCAGGACTGCTCCAGCAATCACTCTTAGTCATGAGGGTCGCGTGAATTTGGAAGCACTTGGAAAATTGTAGAGCAGAATGTGTTAGTCGGCCTCATTTTTTAATTTGGTCGGCAGAAGACAGCCACTGGAGGTTTTGGAGCCGGGCAATAGAACAATTTCCTTGCTTGATAGTAGGAATTCTCGACCTTGGCTGCACCCTAGTCACTTGGGAGCGTTTAAAAAATAGCAGTGCGTAAGCCACACCCCAGACTAATTCAATGAGAATAGTATCTGGGGGTGAGACCCAGGCCTTAGTTTGAATGGCCAGGGCCAAGAACTAGAGCTTTAAAGAAGAGTGTATCTGGCAGTGGTGTAATAATTATGGGGGAAGAGAGCAGTGAAGATAGATAGTTTGATTGATAAATAGATCTGTAAATAATAGACAGACAGACAGACAGAGGGTATACATGTTATTAGTTTCCTAGAGCTGCTATAACAAATGATTGCAAACTAGGCGGCCTCAAACAACACAAATTTATTTATTCTCTCACAGCCTGGAGGCTAAAAGTCCAAAGTCAAAGTGTTGGCAGGGCCGTGCTCTTCCCTCTGAGACTCTAGGGAAGAATCCTTCTTTGCCTCTTCCAGCTTCTGGTGGTCCGAGGTGTTCTTTGTCTTGTGCCTGCATCACTCCAATCTTTGCCTCTGTTGTCACGTGGCCTCTGTGTGTGTCACTTTGTGCTCTCTCTTATTATAAGGATACCTGTCATTGGGTTTAGGGTCTACCCTAATGCAGTATGATCTCATCTGAATCCTGAACTAATTACATCTAGAAAGACCCTATTTCCAAATAAGGTCACAGGTCCTGAGGTTCTGAGTGGACCTGAGTTTTGCGGGAGGGCAGATTCAACCCCTTACAGATAGATGATAGATAGATAGATAGATAGATAGATAGATAGATAGATAGATAGATAGATAGATAGATAGATGATAGATAGATTAGGATAGGTGGATGGAAGGTGAAGATGGCATTGAGGAGGTGAAGCATCCATGTTCCTTTCTTGCTGAACCACTTCTGAATACAGAGCAGGTACAAATGCTTACAGCTGGCCAGATGTGGAGGATTCCTCTTCACGTGCTTTAGTGGGAAAGAAATACAGGGAAGGGGAGAAGACTAAAAAGGGTAAAACAAAGAGACTGAAGAAAATGTCATACCCACAGACACACTTATACAGTCAGAGAACACCTCAACGGCCGACAAATCGAAAAAACTATTTACAGAGACAAGGTTGAATAATGAACTTACATACATGGTGTGTGTGTGTGTGTGTGTGTGTGTGTGTGTGTGTGTGTGAGATAACAGCATCCTCTTCAAAAGTTTAAAGTCAATTTGTGCTTTTACAGCCATAGGAATAAATGTAAGCAGCACTTCTTGGAATGCTACCTGGGGATAGGTCAATTTAAGGTGAGGGGCTAATCTGACTAGGGCTGAGTGGTTCCAGTTCTTTCTACCAAGCTGATAGTTTGGGTGAAATTGGTGGAATGGTTTGTATCTTTGGTTTGTTTTTTTTTTCTTTAGAAATATTTCTAGGACCCAGAAAGAGGTTAGAAGTAGTGGGGAAGGGGCTGTGTCCGTTCTAATGGTATTTTGTAGTTTCCTCTCCCTTTATTGTGTGGGTGGGTGGGTGGTAAGAGGTGGTGGGACTGCGGCTGTTATCTCCCAAGCATAAGGGCCTGACAGACCTCCCTCTCTAGTTCTCCAAGGCTGGGCTGGAGGGCGGAGCTGAGAATTATTGCCTGAGGGAGGGAGGTGAAGTCCTGGTCAGAGAGAAGATTCTCTAGATGTAGACTCTTCTCACACTTATCTTTTGTTTTAGACTGCTTCCCACATCCTCTCCCCTTTGCGTCATCCTCCCCAGTCCTGGGTTCCCCGGCAAAATATTTGCTTTCTTTATAGAGCCGAGGAAGAGAAGTAAGGAATACCCACTGCCCACAGTGAGCTGGCTAAGGGGATAATGACAGCTACTGTTTGTCTGGTTTTTTTTAATGATAAAGTACACAGATTGTTTTAGAAAGTCTGAGGCTGATACTTATCAATGATTTTATCGAAGTCTCCCACAATGAGACACTAGATGTTGGGTCACGCTAGATTGGCTGCCCCTGATCCAGAAATAGAAGTCCAGCTTCCTGCTTACTGTGTGACCTCTAGCTGCCTTCTTAACTGACACGGGTCTGTATTTTCTCCTCGGCACAGTGGAAAGTTGCAGAGCTGTTACAGGGATTATACAAGATACTGTATGGTGAATACTCAGCACGGTGTCTGACACATGGTAACACCTCAGTTAAGTGACATGAAGCTTGAGTGTCATCTTATTTGAGTCAACTCTGGTTCAAGACTGAACACTGAATGGAATCAGGACCCCTTTTGCAATGTAAGAACCAGTGGTAGAGGAAAAAGCAAGACAAAAGCAATAAAATGCAGATCAAGCACGTGAAACAAATGTTAGCCAGCACCTCAGAAAACGTCAGGCACCTCTACATACAACCAGAAACCACCTTTCCATGTGTGCCCCACATCTTAACATGAGAAGGTCAGATTCTAAGTACAATGACCTCATTTCACCAGTAGTGAATGCATCGATAAAATACTGGAAGGCCCATCGACCAATTTTCCTGCATATTTGCAGACCTTTATAAGGGAGGAGGGGAGGCAATATGGAGACTTGAATTATTTAATATTCTACAGGATGGTAGAGAGGTGGCATTTAAAATAATCCAAAATAGTAAAATCTCATTATTTTAGAGTTAATTTGAAATATCAAGCAATTTAGGCCTTGATCATGATTCTTATTGACCAAACACTTTGAAACTCAGGTCTTTCATTCTTGTTTTCCTTATTTATGGGAAAAAATATATTTTTATATTTTACATGCCTATGGTAAAATGTAATTGTAATACATTTGCTTTATTATTCACTTATAGCTTTATAAAATACAGATACTTCTTTTACAATTATTATATAAGTCTTCAATACATTGGAAAATTAGTCTCCTTCTTAACTATCCACCCCAGACATACCCCTAATTAATTTCAGTTTGAGATTTTACTGTGTTAACTGTCTTTAGCATGACAAATTAGCATACCTCTATCTTATAGAGGTATTTGTAAGGATTAGTTAATGAGTCATATATTTCATATGCCTAAATCATTCCCAGGGAGTCATTTAGGTGTTTAGGAAGGAAGTGTATTAGTCACCATTTAGAGGACTCTGGAGACCATTTAATGCATTACTGTGGCACCAGTGGCCTCAAAGAGTTAAAATGACCTTTCAGCAGCTGATCTGAGTGTCCAGGAATGACTGAGGCATGGGGAGAAAGAAGGGGCCGTATGAAAAGCAACCAGAGTAGAAGTCACATCTCTAACCAAGTCAATGACCAGGAGTTTTGCGATTACATAAGGAATCAGAGCCAATCTGACCGTTTCTGTCACCTGTAGCCAGGCTGCTTCCCGCGGTCCCTGTAGATGAGGCTGGGAAGAGTGGCACCAGTGGGAAGATGGACCCATTAGCCTGTTTGTGACATGCTCCCTTTTTGATAAAGCAAACAGACCTCAGGGACACCAAAGAAGCAAGACGGGAAGGCTGCCCCTGTGACTTCCACATGACAAACCGGGGCCCAGAAATGTCAAGTGACCTGGCCAAAGTCACTCAGCAAGGACATGCCACCGCTGGCATTCCAACACAGTGTCCTGCGTACTTGCCATGCCCCCCACCGTCTTGTGGAGGGAAAGGGGCCATTTTCTGGGGAGGACCACCCACAGCACTGTCTAATATTTCCTTACCTGATTCTGTCCCTAGGATTTCCAAGTTGGGTTTCACGTTGTATTGGTCTACACAGTAGGTAGAAATAACCGCCCTGTGTCCCATCATCTTACTGGGCAGTGGGGACGCTGGTGGGGACAGAGCTGGAGACAAAGATGAGCCAAAAAACCACAAAAAACTAAAAAGGCTTTGTTAGCAATGCTGCCATCTAGTGAGACATACTTTAGCTTACTTAAGAGGCTGACTTATAACAGGCCTAATATGCAGAATTTCATCACAAGTTATATACATTTCTCAAGATTGATGAAAGGAAACAGGGCCATTTCCTTATCAATACTGTGATCTTTTTAAAAATTAAATCGATCAGGGTGACATTGGTTAGTACCATGATACACATTTTGGGTGTACAATACTGTACTATGACATCTGTACACTGTTGTGTGCTCACCACCCAATGTGGTCTTGATTTAATAGAGTAATATGTGTTTAAATTCAGTACCTGAACACATATCCTTTAAAAAGGACCTTGTGGCCTGAACAGATCTTCAGTGAAAATGGAACTCGGTTTTGGCATAGTGGAAAGAACACCCAGGTCTGCATGTGACAGCTGGCTCACTGACTTGGTGGCTGAGTAACATTTCAACCACACAAAACCTCAGTATTCTCTTCTACGGTAGCTAAGCATCCCAAGTATATAGTATCCTACAATCGCTGTGACGATTAAGTTCATTCATTCTATAATATTTTTTTGAGTTCTAAGCACTGGATTTAAATGAAATATAATACCCCCACACACAAACACACACTTGCAGAATGAGATCCCAAACTGAGGAATTCTACGAAATCTACACAAGTGGCGTCCCGGTAGAGCCTGGCTCTCTGCCCTTTTTGCAGCCTAACAACACAGTTACAGGTGAGGTATGCCTACCTGGGACAGTGCACAGACCCCTGCAAAACAGTGGTGGGACTGGTGGCTTCAGACCCCTGAGGCAGCCCTTACATGTGAGTGCGCTATAGTTGGGGTTCCAGCACGCGTGTCACGATGCGTCGCAGGAACAGAGTCGTTTGGTGGGTCGCACTCTGTCGCCTTGAGATTCGTTTACAGCCCATTTCAGCTGAGATTGTGGATTGGAATTTTTGTTGAAGACAACGGTGTTTTTTTTTCTCTGAGGACAGATTGTACATTCTCATCTAAATGGCCTTTTTGATCGAATACAGATGGTTGGGGGAGTAACTGCCACGCTTAGGCTTGGTGGCCCCCTCCCTCCAAACACGTTGTTCGAATAGCCAGTGCTTAGTCAGAGTTTCGGAAACGGGACACTTTGAAGCAGCAACCCCTTTGTTGTGTCCATTAGGAGGTAAGAGAGGGACAGATAGTGGAGACATGAAAGTTCTTGCCCACAAATAATGAGTAGAAAAGACGAATGGTGATGGCTGATGCTTTCTGGAAAAAATGAGAACCAGAAGGTGCTGTTCTGTTGTAAGTATAGTGTAGAAGCTTTACTATTCTAGAAAAGGTCTGCAAATCCACGTGCTACTGAGGAGGTGACACACCAACTCGTTCCTGGATTTCAAAAACTTGCAGGGAATGTTTCTGCCATTGAAGTGGCATCTACCACTTATGTCATCGCCTTGAGCAGTCTCACCATCTGCAAAGAGAAAAAACTGAAGTCCCCTTCTGCTCTCAGCTTTGTCAGCCTGTGAGCAGACAGCTTTGAGCTTTTAACATTTCACATTCCCCTATCAGCGTGCTCATCCTTATCCGGTTTTGTTTTTTCTCCAAAGTTACCAAGTTCACTGTCTCTCTTTTTTTTTTTTTAATTTATTTTTTAAATTTATTGTGTACAATTCTGTATTACATCATCTATAAATCCCATTGTGTGTTCACCACCCAGAGTCAGTTCTCCTTCCATCACCATATATTTGATCCCCCTTACCCTCATCTCCCACCCCCAACCCCCTTACCCTCTGGTATCACTGTCTCTTAATTCTGGGAGCCATATGTGAATATCATCAATTTAGTGTCATGATAATAAAAATCATCATTATAGCTGACACTTAGTACTCAGTATGTGACAGGTGCTGTGCTCAGTGCTCTCTGTGTACTAATTCAGTTAAGTTTCACAACAGTCCAATGAAGTAAGCTGATCACTAGTCTCTTTCTAAAGATGAGGAAACTGGGGTATGAGTTCATGTAAATAGACACCACTTGCACAGAGGAATTGCACATTTTTGGACTCTGAAAAATTTAGTCAACAACTGTTTTATTGAGCATGTACTTAGTTATTTGTTAGACTCAAGCTCAGCAGCTAACATTTCTACAAGTTTATAACATAAGTTTGATGTTAATAGTTAATGATAAGGACCTTCTGGTTTTATCTGACTTTACATATTAAGCAAGTTCTAGCCTTTTGATTGTTCATATTTAGTTATATCGTCCCCAGTCTTCATTCGCCTCACCTCTCCCACACACACTTTTTCTTTTTCTTCCTTTTTTTAATTTTAAATTACGCAATCACCTCGTGAGATTTCTAAGGCCTAATTATTTAACTTGTAAATCATTCATACTCTCCCCCTCATTCAGTCCTTATATTCTGAATTTATCACAGTTTATTTTCATCTTTGAGAATGGGTGAGCAAAGGAAGTAAAAGGATTTACAATAAAAATTAGTTGATTCTATCATTAGTTTATACAAAAGGTTTAGCAGAAAACGCAATGAGAACTAAAACAGAGTAATTACAAAGAAAGTCACTTATTTAAACATTGCAAACTTTTTGACCTCTTTCTTCTAAGTAGCTGCTAACTTCTAACTATATAATAGGCTAAGCTGAAAAAGAACCAAGGGCCTCTTCGTCTCGGTCCCATATTGAACTCGAGTTGGAAGAGGTGAGTCCAGCCTCAAAATGGAGGTAAAACCGCTGCCCGGTGGCCCCTGGCCTGACTCCAGCCATCGCCGCTGCCGTGGGGGGGGGGGGGGGGAGGAGGCGTGATTCAAAGGAACCAGAGCAGTTGAGAAAACTGTTTATTGGTGATCTGAGCTTTGAAACTACAGATGATAGTTTAAGAGAACATTTTGAGAAATGGGGCACCCTCACGGATTGTGTGGTGATGAGAATTCCCCAAACAAAACCTTCCAGGGGCTTTGATTTTGTTACTTACTCTTGTGTTGAAGAGATGGATGCAGCAATGTGTGCTGGACCACACAGGTTGATGGGCGTGTAGTGGAAGCAAAGAGAGCTGTTTCTAGAGGATTCTGTAAAGCGTGGTGCCCATCTAACAGTGACGAAAATTTTTGTTGGTGGTATTAAAGAAGATACAGAAGAACATAATTTGAGAGACTGCTTTGAAAAGTATGGCAAGATTGAAACCATAGAAATTATGGAAGACAGGCAAGTGGGGAAAAAAGAGGATTTGCTTTTGTAACTTTTGGTGATCATAATACAGTTGATAAAATTGTTGTTCAGAAATACCACACTCTTAATAGGCATATTTGTGAAGTGAAAAAGGCCCTTTCTAAACAAGAAACACAGTCCGCTGGCTCACAAAGCGGTTATGGAGGTGGATCTGGAAACTTCACGGGTCACAGAGGAAACTTTGGAGGGAACTTTGGCCCCAGGAGAAAGAAACTTTGGTGGAAGAGGCTATGGTGGTGGAGGTGGCAGCAGAGGTAGTTATGCGGGAGGTGATGGTGGATGTAATGGATTTGGAGGTGACGGTGGCAACTATGGCGCTGGTCCTGGCTATTGCAGTAGAGGAGGCTATGGTGGTGGTGGACGGCCAGGATTTGGAAACCAAGGAGGTGGTGGATATGGCGGTGGCGGTGGAGGAAGATACGATGGTTACAATGAAGGGGGGAGTTTTGGCGGTAACTATGGTGGTGGTAGGAACTACAGTGATTTTGGAAATTATAGTGGATAACAACAATCAAATTATGGACCCATGAAGGGGGGCAGTTTTGGTGGAAGAATCTCGTGCAGTCCCTGTGGTGGTGGCTATGGATCTGGTGGTGGAAATGGTGGATATGGTAGCAGAAGGTTCAAAAACTCAGCAGAAAAGGGCTACAGTTCTTAGCAGGAGAGAGAGCGAGGAGTTGTCAGGAAAGCTGCAGGTTACTTTGAGACAGTTGCCCCAAATGCATTCGAGGGACTGAAAATCTGCCACAGAAGGAACGATGATCCACAGTCAGAAAAGTTACTGCAGCTTCAACAGGAAACCCTTCTTTTTTTTAAAAATTTATTTTTTAAATTTATTGGGGTGATAATTGTTAGTAAAATTACATAGATTTCAGGTGTACAATTCTGTATTACATCATCTATAAATCCCATTGTGTGTTCACCACCCAGAGTCAGTTCTCCTTCCATCATCATATATGTGATCCCCCTTACCTTCATCTCCCACCAGGAAACCTTCTTGTTCAGGACTGTCATAGCCACAGTTTGCAAGAAGTGCAGCTATTGATTAATGCAATGTAGTGTCGATTAGCTGTACATTCCTGAGGTCTTTTATCTGTTGTAGCTTTGTCTTTCTCTTTTTCTTTTCATTACATCAGGTATATTGCCCTGTGAATTGTGGTAGTGGTACCAGGAATAAAAAATTAAGGAATTTTTAACTTTTCAAAAAAAGAAAAAGAAAAAGAACCAAGTACTTGGGGTTCATTGGTGTAAATGTATAAATTTCAGTAACTATTCATTACACGTTTTATAAAGTATGTGCCACTAGCATAATATCTATATAAACATCATCCACCGAATACATATATACTGTAATATAATGCCTATTATAACGCCTATTAGAACCAAGCATTTAAACTTTCTAGAGCGCTGTTGCACCGTAACACTGTTGTTACTATTAGGAGGGCAATCTGGGGAAAGGATTACAAGCTGGAAAGAAGAGCAGACACGTAAAGGCACAGAGATGTCATGAGGATGGTGTGTTGGGAACCGGAGAAGAAGCAGAGGATGAAGGTAGCCATTGAAAACAGGCAAAGCATGGGTTTTATCCGGAGCTGTGTACGCGGCCCCTGGAATTAGGGATGAGCGACCCTGTGGAGATCTGACTCAGCTGGGGAGTGGGGAGCGTGCTGCTGCCCACGGGGCGAGAGAGGGACGCAGGCAGATAGATCACTGGTCTGGGAGGTGGAGGCCTGGCGGAAGGCACCTGCAGAGGGCACGGGGGAGGAATGACAGGCCTCACCGAAATTCCGAATAAAGCCCAAAGGCCTTGAGAATCGGTGGGTTGTGGGACAAAGACGAGGATCGTTGAGGATGACACCCTGGCTTCTGTGTTGGGTTCCACGTGGGTGGTGGGCTGTCAGCTAGTTCAGGGAGGACGTGAAGGGGAGGCTGAGGGAAGAGGGAAGGAAAGAGTTCCGTATGGAACATGAAGGCTCTGGGATGTCTGCGGGGCCTGCGGTCCAGAGGCAGATGCGATGAGAGCCGGGAGGGTTAGGGGCGAGGCTGCCCTAAGTATTGGGCACAGATGAGGCTGAGGGAGTAAGAGAAGCAGGAGTTGCTTGGGCAGGTAATTCTCCCAGAACCAGGTCTCTGGCTCTAGTCCAGGGTCTTCTCCACCGTGTCATTCTGTCTTGTCAACACCTAGACATGAAAAACAGCATCACTGTGTTATAACCACTCTATATAAAGTCATCCAGTCAGTAAACAGGTTTTGATGAGGCACCGGGCGAGTTCCTGGTTCTAGGAAGCACAGCGCTTTGGACACTTGAGGAGGGCTTTGCCTGTTCTCACTGTGTAGGAAGTCAGTGGGGCATGGTGGGCCGTTCTAATCCCCTCTCCTTCACTCTGGGGAATGTGTGTATGGGGGTGAGGGAGGGCATCCAATGGCACAGTGGCTCCTGTGCCCTTGAGGGGCATGAGCTATGACCCAGGCTACTGGGCGGTGGGCAAAGGGGGCTTCTGCTGCTCAGCTGGCTGGTCGCTATGGGAGAGAACTCTGACCCCCCCACAAGCAGAAGGATCGTGCCCTACCCTTCACCCTGTGCTTGGTGTCACAAACACTGCCAGGGTCGTAGGGACCCCACTAACCTGGCTCAGGCCTGTCTGAGCACCATTTCCACCTGTAAACACCCTCCTTTTTTAAAGCTACCCATTGATAAGATAAGTGATGAGTAACTGCATCAGCTTAACCTATGACAAAGGTCGCTACTCATTTTGTCACTCTCTGTTCCTGGGACGAGAAAAACAGTTCAGGTGAGGAATATATTCAAGTCAGCATGTCTGTTTGTTCAGTGTTTTGAGACGCTCACAGTATGCCAGGTGTGAGGTACTGGGAAGTAAATATGAGAGAGGCTTCGTCCCTCTCATCAGGGCTCTCCCTGAGCACAGCTCTCTGGTGTGGGTCAGACTGGGGTCAGTGCCGGGGCAGAAGCACAGACGCCATGCTGGGGGAAAGCAGGGTGGAAGCCGGCTAGGAATTCCATCCAGGTATCAGGGAAAATGCATCTTAATATTGGTGATTTACGTAGCTATGAATTAGATGAACTGTTTATCTGAGCAGTAATCCGGAGATAAATAATAAATATTGTATTAGTGGGTGAAGTAGAGGCTGTATTAGCCAGCCTAGCTCTTGATTCCACCTTTAAAAAAAAAAAATCTTTGTGCCTCCCTTGTAAGGCATGCATGGTAGCAGCAGCAGGCAGGGCTGCCCTGACACCTCCCCAAAGGGTAACTCCATCGCTATGGACCGTGCAGGTTGGGCAGGAGGGGACGCAACGGAGACTCAGGTCATCCCACTTTTCTCCCTCATCTGCTTCACTCAACTGATGGTCACTCACCCAGGAAATGTTCAGAGTCCTGGGATGCATTGCCAGCTTTGGGCTAATAGGTACATACAGTTTTGAGGCCGAAGTAGGCCATTTGGAAACCTTGATTCGAAGGCCCTTTGGGTCCACGTCTTCCCCTTTAGAAACTGCACAGTGATCTATTACGTCTCTCCTGGTGACTCTTCTCTATGAGACTGGAGGTGTTTCCGGTATTGACACGGAAACTATTGTTCTGGCAATAACGGTCACATTTAGTATTTGGTGAGAATTCACCTTCCAGGAGAAAGGCCCATGACACGGACATTTTAGTGGTTTTGTTGTACTATAAGGAAACCACTTTCTAAGATTAACATAATAACTTTCTGTCTGGATTGATTTTTTTTTTTTTTTTTTAAGGAGCAGAAAAGTATATAAAGTAGCTCAGACTGAAAATATTTCTCCTTGAAAAATGAGTCTAAAACGACTATTAGAATTACTCGTAATTACTGATGAAAAAATGGCTACTTTGAATGCCTAGTCACGTAAATGTCAGAGTCCCGATTTGCTCTTTTTCTCTTCTGCCTTGCACATATGATGCTCGTAGCATTTCACTCCGTGTTTGAAAACTGCCAAGATAATGACTGATAATTAATCTGGTCCAATGTATTTCCACCATAAACAGGAGCATGACTGAGTAGGTCCGTCGTTCCTACATCTGTCTCCCACCTTCCCTAGAGAGAAGTGAAGCTAAATCATCGTGGAAGCTAGTACCTAGATGTACTTCCTGGGAGAAAGGGATAGCAGTCCTCTTCTCATATCCCTTTCTTCACTGTGATAAATCTGACCTTTAAATTTGGTTTGTCTAGGATTGCATTTCTATTAGGAATGCTGCTCTAAGTCTGTGTATATCCTAAAAGGGAAGATACTCAATCCATGGGTTGGTTCTGAACCTTGGACCTGCCCCATAGAGAAGCCACTGTGGGGTTCCAAGTGAGCTCACGTCACCCATATGCCTGTCTCCTACAAGGTGACTCTGAAACAGTAGCATTGCAGATGACAGGCAGTGGTACTGAGGCTGATAGAGCCACCCCTAAGTCAGCAAGAAAGCTTATTCCAGGGGATGTCATTCCCTCTTGGATGGGGGTGAGGGGGTCAGTTTTTGTTACATCTAGTGCTTAATAATTCCCTATGTCCACTCTCAGAAAAGCTCTTCTTCATGCACACACATTCACACATGCACACAAACACGCAACTCCTGGCGCAACTGGAAAAAGTTATAATTTATCTACCGTTATGACTACAGTTGGCTGACAAAGAGCTGTAACATACATTAAGTCAACATTAAAAATGAGATTACATTTCAGGCTCACTGTACATAATCATGTTTATCTTTTGAAGGGTTATTCTAATCCCTTGAATATTTGAGGCAGTAAATTAGGTCTTAGAAGGATGCTTAAGTTACGATGTTTTAATTTTTAAAAAGTTGTTTTTTTATTTTGTTTTATTAGTTTTAAAAATCAAACTTACACATGCACGTAAGTTAAAGACTTCCATCATTTGCCAAGACTTGATATGAAAGACACCAGTCCACCGCTGGGAATGTGGTGAATGTTTCCTGCTTTCCAGAGTCTTATTAATATTTATTACCGTATCATACAATTCTTACATTGCTACTATTTGATTTATTTAGTTTTAGATTACCTATTACAGCTGTTCTCAAAGTGTACTCCGTGGACCATTGGCATCCCCCAGACCCTGTCATTGGGTCCATGAGATCAAAACTCTTTTTATGTAATACTCAGACTTCCTTCCTTCCTTCTTTCCTTCCTTCCTCCCTCCTTCCTTCCTTCCTTCCTCCCCTCCCTTTTCCTCCCCTTTCCTTTCCCCCTCCGTCCCTCCCTTCCTTCCTTTCTTTTTACTGTGTTGATATTTGCTCTGATGGTGCAAAGGCAACAATGGATGAAACTGCTGACATGTTTGTACGAATCAAGGTGGTGCCGGCAAACTATACTAGTTGTTGCATGCTTCATCACCACCCACTTAGAGTTTTTTTAAAAGTACATTTCCACTTAAGAATGTCCTTGATGAAGCAATAAAAAAGATTAATTGTATTAAATCTAGAAATGTGTGTTGAAACGTGAGGTACTTAAGTGGCGTATGATGGTTGTCTCAGGGAAAAGCACTGTGACGGTGTCCGTGATGCAGGTTGCTGGCCTTTTTTTTTTTTAATCCCCATGAAATACATTTTTACGTGAAGGAATAACTGACAGACAAACCATGGTTATTCAGGCTTGAGAATTTTGCAGACATTTTCTCAAAAATGAGTGTAAGAGCTTGCCACTTGGAGGAAACCAACAGACAGGGTAGGTTCACCAATGACAAAATTTGAGCTTTCAGTTGAAGGCTCAAATTTTGGAAAACTTGATTCTGCCACAATAAACCTGAAAGCTTCCCAACACTTAAAGACTTTTCTGATCAGGTTAGTGTTGGTATTAACAAATGTGATTTTTTTGATATTGTATAATGGAACATATCAACATTTGGAAGTGATGCAAAACTCAGTAAACCAATATTTTCCAAATGACCTATGCTTTATGTTACAGACTCTTGTAGCATAATAGCTATTCAAAGCGCAATGTAGCCTAATGGATTTTAGTACAACAGAATACTAAATGTTTATTAATGTAGTTTCAGATTGCTAATATCAATGAAACATTAAGAAACCACCACTTGTCAATTTTTAGTATAGTATTAAAGAAGAATGTCCACAATTATCTGAAAAAGCTATTTAAACATTCCTCCATTTAGTATACATCTGTATGAGGCCCCATTTTCTCCATATATTCAGCTGACACAACGTATCCAGACACACAACTGAAACAACATAAGCCAGGCATTAAAGAGATTTATGAAAATGTAAAATAAAGTCAATCTTCTGATTAAATTTTTTATTTGGGAAAATAAATATATTTCATAAAATATGTTATGTATGCCAAAATATAATGAGCTTATTGTTATTTTAAAAGAAAAGAAATAAAATTTACTTTAAAATAAATAAATACATACATATTTTAAGTTTTAGTTTCATTTCTAAAATGGTGAATATGGGTAGATTTAAGACAGTGCAATCAGTCCAGGCTAATGCAGGTCATGGGGATCTGGGAAAAAAAATTCTTAAATAAGATATAATGATCATTAGAGTTAATATGTTTGAACATTTTGAGGGCAGAGTTACGGACCATGGAGGAAGAGTCTGATGTTGAATTGGTGATAAATACGCAGAAAACTAAGCAAATTGAAAAACAAAAATATTGTACAAGAAAGGAAAGACTCTTTGAGGTCCTCAATAATTTTAACATTGTAAAATGTTCCTGAAACTGACAAGTTTGAGAATCACTGACCTATTGCCTAACTCTTGGGAACATGAAGATTTAATTCTTTTACCACCACCAACCCCCACCCCCACACCACATCCTATATACTCACTTCTTGTCTTCCTATTGCTCCAATAATTTGTCATAATTTTGGTTTGATCAATATCCAGTATTATTATGACTATGCAAAGGCTATATACCGTGTTTCACTGAAAATAAGACTAGGTCTTATACTGTACTTCCCCCAAAACAAGACCGGGTTTTATATTAAGTTTTGCTCCAAAAGTTGCATTAGGGCTTATTTTCAGGGGATGTCTTGTTTATTCATGTACAACAATCTACATTTATTCAAATACAATCATGTCGTCTTCTTCTGGAACATCGTCATAATGTATTAAGTGCGTCCATCTGGCTGACGATCTTAACTGGGGCTTATTTTTGGGGTAGGTCTTACTTTCGGGGAAACATGGTATAGAGGTACTGCTATGACTTTATAAAAGCTGTTTCCAGCTGAACTATATAACTGGTGACTTTTTCTTAACTTGAAGTGTGCAAGAGAGGTAAACTTTTTGATACCTTGCATTTGAAATATCTCTATTCTTTCTTGACATGTGATTAATAATTTTTGGCTGGGGAAAGTAGAGGTCTAGGATGGAAGTCATTTTCCCTCAGCATTTTAAAGGCATTTCTTTAATGGCCTTTTAGCTTCCAGTGTTAATGTTGAAAAGTCTGAATCTTGATCATTTATATAAAACATTTCTTGTCTATGTCTCTCTCTCTCTCAGAAGCCCTTTGTCTCTAGTGTTGTGAAATTTCACAGGGATGTGAAATTTGGTGTGGATCTAACGTTACCCGCGGTTCTGGCCCTTTGTGGGCTTTCAATCTCCAACCTCATGTCAACCTATTCTAGGAAATTTTCTTCAATTATTTCTTTGATAGTTTTCTCCACCTCTATTTTCTTTATTTATTCTTTCTGGAACTCTTATTATTTGGTTGTATGGTCTGGTTTAGAAAAAATTTTAACCTTTGCTTTCCTATTTGCCAAACTCTTTTTCATTTTCCTGGAAGATTTCTTCAACTTTATCTTACTTTTTTAACTTTCTATTAAGGTTTTAATTTTTGTTGTTATATTTTCAATTTCCAAGAGCTTCCTTTGTTGTTATTGTTCTTTTCTAAATTTTCCTTTTTAAAATGGCATTCTGTTCTTACCTGGTGGATGAAACATTTGCATTCATCTCTCTGAGAATGTTATTGATAGTGGGTTTTATTTTGTTCTGTTTTAGTTTTATTTTTCCTGCATAGTCTCTCTCTCCTAAGATGGCCTTTTGTTGTTGTTGTTGTTTGTGTTTGTTTTCTCTATTGTATTAGATGCTTTTCTTGAATATTTGGTGATCGTTGGCTGACTAATCATATTTATAAGGCACAAAATAGCCGAATGGAGGAGCATGGGAGGGTCTTACCTGGAGGAGCCATTTTAAAAACTTCTGTAGTTCTTTTCTTTAGGGTTGTTTAGATCCCCCAGAAAAGACTCTTCTAGCCTGGTGGCTGTAAATTTTAGCTGCTAGTTGTGTGGGAGTTGAGGAGAAGAAAGCAAGGGAGATCTCAAATTCAGTATGTAAACGTCGAATGATTGTTCCTTATCAGTTCCCTTCTCCTAACTCCTTGGTGGCTTCTAGTCTAGAGACCCTGGGTTTTGTCCTCTCAGAAAATAAACCTTTAGACTCTACAAGCAGGGGGGAGGTGTAATCACCTGTTCTATTTTCTTTGGCCTTGTGAGTTCATACCCTCTTAAATATCCTTTACTGTCATTTTATTAAGATTTCAGGAAAGAGCAGTGCTAAATGCATGTATTTAACCCACCATCTTTAACCTGAAGTTTAAGAAAGAAAAACATTTAGAAAGCATGAAAAACACCTTTAAGGTATTTTCTTCGTAGGTGAAATTGCTAATAGGAAGAAGCATTTGCTACTTCTTGAACAAGTTTTTCTTTTTTTTCCTTAATTTACCCATATCTTCAATGTTATAGACCTAATAGAAAAGGAAGCAGTTTGATTTTGGTTCCAACCTTGAGCAATCAAATGTAATATCAGGTTCCAACTCCAATGGACCTGGGCACATGTATATGTTGAAGATAAAGTCACTATTGGGGTGTCTTAAGGACGCTCTGGGTTTCCAGGATGGAATCTTCTATGATCTTGATACACTTGACTTGGTCCATATATAGTCTATTCTCTTTGCTCCTTTTCCATTTCCGGAAATGGCTCAAGTTATGAATTAAATTTAAAAGATAAGTTGAGTGGTGGTAGAGGGGATACAAAGTAAGGAAGATATGGAATTTCTCTGTTCACTGAGGAGCAAACCAGGTGCAAGTAGACCTTCTTGGAGAACACCACCTGGGAACAAGCCCTGTGATCCAGCGGTTGTTGGCATCCATGCCTATGCCTTCCACTGTGGGAGTATTTACACCTGAGAAATTTTTCTGGAAAGCTGGTTTTTAAATCTTTACCAGCCTACCCTGCCTAGACCTGACATTACTCTCAGGGCATCCTGATCACCCCCAAAACTTCAGAATTATGTCATTATATGAGGTCGGACAATTAAGTACATGAACTCATTCTAGAAAAAGTGCTACACACCTCATTGCTGAATATCATTAAGGTCACCTTCGAAGTACTCCCCTTGGGAAGCTGTGCACTGATGCTAGAAGCTAGTCCACCCTTCAAAGCGATTTTGGAACTGTTTTTCTGGAATCACCATCAGAGCTGTCAACATATTACCCTTGATGTCCTGAATGTCATCAAAATGTCTTCCTTTCAATATTTCCTTTCTCTTCGGGTAAAGAAATAAGTCATTGGGGGCCAGATCAGGTGAGTAAGGAGGGTGTTCCAATACAGTTATTTGTTTACTGGCTAAAAACTCCCTCACAGACAGTGCCGTGTGAGCTGGTGCATTGTCGTGATGCAAGAGCCATGAATTGTTGGTGAAAAGTTCAGGTCGTCTAACTTTTCCACACAGCCTTTTCAGCACTTCCAAATAGTAAACTTAGTTAACTGTTTGTCCAGTTGGTATAAATTCATAGTGAATAATCCCTCTGATATCAAAAAAGGTTAGCCACATTGGTGCAACAAGTTTGCGAATGTAATTGTCTGACCTCATGTTTACATGACATGACATTGTATTTACTCACCACACTGTGGCCCAGGGAGGCTAAGGGATACAGTGGGCAAAGTACCAAATTTGGAAGCAGGTAGCTTGACATTTAGATCTTTCCATGGCTACTTCTAGCTCCGTGACCTTGGCAAACTTCTTTGAGCATCAGCCTCAGTTTCTGAATCTGTAGAACAGGAGAAATAGTTTCCATCTAGAGGGATTGTTGTAAAAATGAACAACTGTGACAATGTCCTCTCCCAAAAATATGTCCTACAGAAGGCCCTGGCTTTATGGGTAGAGACCTCTGTGGCCTGTTTCTGTATTTCAGCAGGGTTGTGACATCTTTGGTTAGGATCCTTATTTTTATAAAAAAATACAAACTTTACCTTTTGTTTATGTGGTCCCCAAAACTTATGAAGCCACTTAATCAAGGATAGAGGACCAGTGTTCTTCAGACTCACTCAAGAGAGTGTAATTTCAAACTTCCTTCTCTGCTCCAAACCCCAGAGGGAGAGAAGTTTGGTTAAGGGTCAGTAATTTAGATTACGGCTAACAAATTATCTAGCTAGTCTAAGTTACATCCTGGAGTAAGGTTAAAATACTGAAGAAGATATTTACGTGTTTGGACCAAACCACCCACTCTGGATTGTGTCTTGACCTTTTACCTTCAAGCTTCAATCGGACATTACTGTAAGAAATAAATGTTTTAATTTCGCTTCATTCAGTATTTGCTGTGAATTATTTTTTTAATTAAATTTATTGGGGTGATAATGGTTAGTAAAATTACATAGGTTTCAAGTGTATGATTCTATAATACATCATCTATATATCACATTGTGTGTTCACCACCCAGAGTCAGTTCTCCTTTCATCACCATATATTTGATTGTGAATTTTGAGTAGAGACACTGACTATCCATTACACGGCTCAATTTCTCCAGTTTCCCTACTCAAGATATCTGTCCTTGACACAGGGAATAACCTTGTCTTTTCTGAGTAACTGGTCTATTTCATCCTCTTATGACAAAGCTGTAAAATTCATAATGTCTCCCTAGTCTCTTTGCACCAGGAACTTTAAGATTAAGCTTTAAAATCAGTCATAAGAACTATGTAGACTTTGTTTGGCATGTTAGACCTCTCCTCTAGACCTTGTATTCCTCACGATCATATCTATTTTATTCCATTGTATTTGCCCTATTTAAAAATGATAAGTCCTTTTGGAAATAAGTCGTGAATGAGTGAAGGAAGGTCTGTGACAGTAACTAGGCTAGTGTTTTATGAACTGCGTAGTATGAGTCTTGGTTATGGAAATTGGGAGATTTTAGGCTGCACAATAGAAGACAGAGGGGAACATGAAAGTGTCTTCAAATGCTTGAGATGCTGCATTTTGGAAGAGGCAGTGAATGTGGTTTTTGTTCCTCCTGAGGATAGAATAAGAGACAGTGCAGGTTATCCATTAATTGACTGATTTATTTCCAAACTAACCCTTGTGTGCCTGCTGTCAGGCACTGTGGAGGGGGTCCCACTGAGAAAACAAGGCTCATGCTCTCACATTCTTCCATTTTTGGGAAGTAGTTTTTGGTTGACTGCAAAGGAGAACTTTCTAACAGTCAAGAGCTATCCGTCCAATAGTGGTGTATTGCCTCGCAAAGTGGGGCGCCTCCTCTGTTTGGAGGATCCTCCCAAAAGACTGAATGACCCAGTACCCTGAAAAGTACTCCTGCATCAGGAGAGAGGGAGGATTTGTTGACCTCTAAGATTTGGCCATGCTCTGCCATGGTTCTCTTTTCCTTGGAAGTTTTGGTGTTAAACTGAAGGATTAGGTCATTTCAAAGTTAAGTGGGTGTTCCGGCTGTGGGAAGGGAGAAGGCAGCAAAAATGCCTTCCTGAACCAGTTCCTTTATTCTGTGACCCAGGCGGTTCCCACAGGAACCTCAACCCTCCATCATCATGGCTGCTGGTGGCAGCAGTGTTGGCATCCAGGATTCCGAGGAGCCTGTTATCTCCTATGGGGAGTCTTATCAGCTTTCCGAGTCACTGTGAGTGAGGGTTGTTTTAACCATTGACGGAGACTCTTGTATCTCTCTGCATGGGACAGACCCCTGCTTAATACTGAGACCCAGCGACCGAAGCCCATGCTTCTTTCTATGGAGAAGTCGGGAAGAAGGACAGGAAGAGCCAGGGGTGGGTTGAGGAGAGGTGAGCTCCTTACCAGATGTGAGCTAGGTCGTCACTTCACATCTCGCTGTGGAAATAAGCAGGAACAAGGGGTTGCCCAGTGCAAATGCCTAAAAGAAAAATTCGACTCAGAAGAATACCCCCCCCACCGTATTTATTTACTCTTAAAGGAATTAGAATTATTTTTGAAATAACTTTTAATTTACAGAATAGTTGCAAGAATAAAAACAATACAAAGGACATCCCTATTCGCAATACCCAGATTAACTATTGTTCACTATTTTTTTTCTTCCGAACCATTTGAGAGCAAGATGCATATACTATGAAACTTTATGCCTAAATACTTCCCAGGAGATGGGGTATTCTTTTGTATAGCCAGAGTACAGTTCCCAACTTCAGTAAAATTAACATTGATGAATGACTTTAATCTACCATCCACTGTATGTTCCAATTTTTCTTCAATTGACCCAGTAATGTCCTTTAGAGCATTGTTTTCCCTCCAGTACAAGGTTCTGTCTAGGATTAGGTTGCAATTAGTTGTCATGTTGGCTTTTTCTAAACTTTCAGATAAAAACGCTTCTATTTTTCTAAAGTGAGCATATATTTCACTTAGTACTATCCTTTCAGTCACTTGAAAACCACGGCTAGATTCTCTGGACTCGAGAAGCACTCCCACTCTATAGAAAACGTCTTCACGTGTGGGGTGGTAGAGATAGGAGGTAAAGAACTTTGGGTGTGCCTTTTATACATGGTTGGGTTTTCTTTATTTGCTTTAAAACACATAAAAGCAGATGAGAGACTTGGAGATATTTCTCAAATTCCCCTATTGTCAATCCGACTTACTGCCAAGAGGTCTTTCCTTTGCCTGTGAGGAGAGAAAAAAAGATTATTTGAAGATTCTTTGTTTTATCTTGAAACAACACAGTCTTGCGAATCTCGAAACAGAAAAAAAAAATACCTTCGCATTTACTTGAAGCCCTTATCTCAGCACTTTCATGCATTGTACGAATCGACAGCAGCAACACACGTGATAATTAAGCATTTCTATGCATGCAGTGCTTTGGTTAGCTCAGCAAAGGGTATATTCAGCAATTCTGGTCTCTGCCCCTGCGAACAACTTGCTTAACCTGCATCAATATGCATTATTATAATAAATATAATCACACAGCAAATAAGAAACATGCCTAACACTCCTAAGACATAACATAGCCTGAGAATTATTGGGGTGATTTTCCAGAGGGCAACATTTAATCCCAGAGAAACTACAGAATTTGCCAAAACTTATTTTGAAAAAAATCAAAGCTATGATAATAATGTTTTGGTTTCATCCTTTGCTTTCAAAATGCCCTATATGAATGTCTTCTTTTGTGTCTATTCTAAGAAACAGAGGGATGGTAAAAAAAAAAAAAATAATAGACGATACTGTTTGTTTGTTTGTTTGTTTGTTTGTTTTATAAAAGGTTACAAAAATCTGTATATAGCTTCTTTGGGGGAAAAAAGTTCAGTAGAAAATTCAGCTCCTCATTTTCCAAGGGTGCAGTTTTATACAGAAGAGACTTTACTGCGGTCTTTTTGTGAGAGGTTGCAGAGTCTCTGAGGGCTGAGATGGTCAGATTGGCTGTACTTTCTAAGTTACCTCTGATAACTCCTGACAGGTATTTTTTTTTTTTTTTGGCTGCCCTAAGTGTGTCTCCTTTTCACCTAGTTTACTTTACCATTGCCTATTTTACTGCGAATTATAGACAGAAAAAAAAATTGGACTTTAAAAATGACATATAATTTTAATATTTTCTGAGTTACCGTATCTCCTGAGTTTATAGTAGTATCTGACTCATAGTATCTCGTAACTGGCATCTAGTTTATAGTATCTAGTTTATAGCACCTAGTTTATAGTGTGTAGTTTATAACCTGGAGGAGGTATGCCCACAGGGTACAAAGCAGTCACAGAAATAATGAAATTACTCTGAAGTTACCTTCTCCTTGGCTCGTTGAGGATTCTCTTGACTCTTGCCATCCAACCATGACAGCCATTGGCCACATGTGGCTCTGAAACATTGCAGCTGTGGCTAGTCTGAATGGAATTATGCTGTATGTAAAATATGCATTAGATTCCTAAGACTTAGTCCATGAAAAAAGAATGCAAAATATTTCATTATAATTTTTTAAAGATTGATTACATGTTGAAATGATAATATTTTGGATACACTGGGCTAAACAAAATATATTAAAAAAATTAATTTTTCCTGTTTCATTTTACATTTTTAATGTGGCTACTAGAAAGTTTAAATGACATATGTGGCTTACATTTGTGGCTCCCATTATATTTCAATTGGATGGTGCAGATGTAGAAGGAAAGAAAATATAAAGCAAAACCCCCCAACTCATTTAGTGTATTTGAGAGTGCATTTCTGAAGGGAAAGCTGAATATCCAACGATCCCAATTTTATTTTATTTATTTATTTATTTTTTTTGGGGGGTGGTTAGGTTTGGATTTCATTAAAGCTTCTTTAATTAAATCTATTGTAAATCTGCTCCAAGGTCCCAGCTGGGAAGAGAATTGGATCTTTTTGTTTGCGTAAAAGAATTCTAAGAAAATACTGAACTCATTTCAAAAGTGATTTATTTTTAAAAGCTCTGTAAAATGCTTTCCATTTACTAAGATTGGAGGTATGATTAATACCAAGTTCCTAAGAGGCTGAAGGACTGTGAACATTATCCAGAAATTTTTGAAAGGATCTTTCTGGTCTCACGGAGAGGCACCCAGGGTGACTTAAGGGCCCCCAGAAGCCACAGATCTGCCACATGCTCCTGTAGTCACACCTTCCCTCCAATAAATGAAAACATTGGGGAAGATAAAATATTTATTCCTAAGTGTCTATAACTGAATTTATGGATAGAACTTGCTGGGTATTATTGCCTGTGTAAACCCACATAACTGTACACGTAAAGCATGTTTTTATTAGTTCCTGCATAAAATTTTTATGATAATGGCAAACAAAGGACCAATTTAGTTTAGCTGAGTTTGTTCTTATTATTCCAGCTTCCAACAGATAAGGAACAGTGCGAATAACAGCAGGCAACGGGGAGGAGGGTGGGCTCTCTCAGGTCTGGGGCTCCCGGTCCCAGAGGCTGGAAAGGTTGAAACATGGCTGCCAGTTGGAAAGCCCCCAGAAGGCCCGGTCAGAACGTAGTCGGGTGGGGGCTGCCATTAGCTTTTCAAGTCTGTTGTGGAGCAGTTACGCTCCCAGTTGGTAACTGCGGAGTATTCAAATTTAGTTTCTGAAAAGGCCTGCATAACTGCTATTGAAAGAACTCCCACATACTGTATTTCAACTGGAGACTTCCAGAGAAAAAAGGTTCAAGTGCCTTATTGTGGGTCATCTCCCACTCTGGGATTTAAACAAAGCACACACAGAACAAAGTTCCTTTAAACAGGGTGCCTTCATCTGACTCCCTCCTGTCTGTGGTTTGGCAGGCTTGCTGGAGAGAGAGCAAGCCCACGCCTCTCATTCCCAGTACTGCCTTTTTATGTTTGACCCATGAATGTGGCCAGTAATCCCCATGGTGACCTGGATTGCAGGGAACTTTTTCCAGAATTTGAAGAGAAAGCATCTTTCATAAATACGGCCCTTTCCTTCCCAATGACTGGTTAAAATTTGATAGGAAATCTGGCATCTAGAGCAAGCATGATACCTGAACCAAAATCCAGACAATAGGATTTGACACCTATGAGTCTACCTAGGGGGACAGCAAGAAATATTTTACAATGAATGAAGCTGGACAGTGAAAGACATACGTGTATGATTCTCATAGATATGTAACACTGAAGACTATCTTAGAAATCACCTGAGACGGTGGGCAAGCCTGGTACATGTGAGGTTCACTCTTGGGTAAGTAAGGTCTGTCTGGGGCGTTAGTGAATTTACAACTTAGTGTTTAGAGGGCTGCAGTGGACTAGATTCAAGACCCTGGAAATATTTACACAGCAAACAACTCCTGCTTGAGGAGAAGTTTCGTCCAGGTGTCTGGTGCTTCACTCAGTAGATAGACGCTGAAGTTATTCTAGACAGCTGGTCCCTTTGATTGTTCTGAAAGGTCTCTGCAGAAGGAATGACCTTCCATAACTTTCAGCACCGCACTTTGGGGATGTGATCCGTTTAGGACCAACCTAATTCTATAGCCTACATATTTCCTCGGTAGACATGTTTACTGATTCTCGGCTGTGTCTTTGAATGTTTGGTAAGTTGTTGCTCAACATTCTTCCCCCAGAACAGTAGTAGTCATTCTTCCTGAAAGACACTGCTTGAACAGAATTGCTCTTGTTGGAAAAGTAATTCTGGGGTGTGTGTGTATGTGTGTGTGTGTGTGTGTGTGTGTGTGTGTGTACACGTGTGCACACATGTGTGTTTAGTTTGGCCTCATCTCAAGCTCTGGGAAAAAACAGTCTACTAACTCTTAAGCTAACTATGAAATGTGTACATGTTGGTTTGTTCTGGCTTTCAGTTTGTGAACATACTGGTGTAAGCCCTGTAGAAAGTCAAATAGCAGAGTTTTCAATCCTTACTCCACAAGGGTGACTCAGAGTAGGGAAGGTGTTCCAAAGGCAGCATTTATTTCTGCTTTCACAGAACTGACCTTCCCAAGTGGTTATGCTAACAAGGGGTCACTACGAGTTCTGTGTATTCTTAATTGGTCTTCAAAATTGTAGTTTTTGGCCACCAGTGCCTTTCTGAGATGGTGTGTTGGAATCCACACTCTGGATCTGAGAACCGGGGTCGGTGTGGACGACTGCCTTCTGTGGGGAAGCCCTGCAGACTTCAGCGTGACTTTGTAGATTCGTGATTTGGGGGAGTTGAGGAAGATGACAAACCATTTTAGCTGAGATGTTGAAATTGTTGCTTTCTCTCAAGAGGTTGTTAAGAGAATAATTCCATTTGGGGGGAGTTGTGACGAGACTGATTTGTTAATACAGTTTAGAGTCTTTTAACTCAGCACTGGATGAATAGCTTTTCAAGTGTGTATGAAAGACAAGAATCCCAAAAGATCCGTTCTATTTTCAAGAGAAGACTCCAGGGACTCAAGGTTTGTAACAAAAGGGCAGATATGGAAGAGATGAACTCCCAGGTCCAACTCTGAGAATAAAGCCCCCTGGCTGGGATCCCTGAGGTGTCAGGGTTTGCCAATCTTGCTGGCTCTGGTTTGTTTGGTGGTGGAATCTAGTTAGATTGCTCACAATAAGTTAGTTGGTATTGACTTTGCTGGGCCTGACCCATATTATAACATTCTAACAAGTGGAAAGTATAGCCGAGCTTTGGGAAAAGCCATAGTATGTACAATAGAAGAGAAAACCAACATCTTAAATGAACAGAGGAGAAATGTGAGCAGAACCACCAGCTGAAGAAATTAGGACACTGGATGGAATGTTACAGCCACAACAACAACAAAAACCTAGCATATTTATTTAGTGAAGGCATAATGAGATTATACAATTCTCTGGTGTCAACTCACACAGAACATCTTTGTCTTTGCAAATTATGTTAAAAGCCACGGGGTGCTGAGAAAATTATACGGACCTGAAGAAATATGACAGCAGCACAATTAATTTAGGAATTTCGTTTTATAACTCATGAGGCCCACGATTTTTAAATATCCCTAAATTTGAGAAGTCAGGGTTAAGGAAGGGTTTAAGGAGCATCCAAACATGATTAAACTTCTAAACATTCTCATTGCTATTTTTATTAGTGAAATACACAGTAGAAACACATACATAAGTGAGTATATTGTATTAATAATCTGAACCAGTTGGGTGAACCAATTTAGAAAACCATCAAATGCGAAGCCTGACACGGTTCTAGTGACAGGATTAGGACCAGTTCCTATTAGGACAATGATCCAGAATTGCCCATTAAGAAGCACTACTGAGTTGGTCTCTGAATTCTGGACATGCAGGAACGATGTGGAAGTTTAAATTCCCAGCTTTACCGAGTGAATAAGCCTGAATGTGGAGGGGAATGGCAGAGGAACAAACCCCTTCACAAGATTATTTGAGGTCAGCCCACAAATGTTTGCTTGCCCCTGTGCAGGTTTTCAATGAGAGGCTTTAAAGCATCTGTTTTGAATCTTAAGCCGTTGTTATTTGAAGAGAAGGATGCTTGTGAGTGTTTTTATTTAATATTCTTCATGGCGGGTCTCTGATTTTGGAAGCTAAGTTGCAGAGAGGTTAATTGACTTTATTAAAATGGTTCCACAGCTCGCCATTTGGCTAGAACTAAGCTCCAGGCTTATGGCTAAACTATAGAGTCTCTCTCTCTCTTTCAGGGATTTTCAATCATTTTAGGGGGCTGCTGTCCTATTGTTAGTGTTTTAATATGCAGAAGTAAATGCTGCAGTTAACTGCCTGTGGCACAAATTAGATGTGTGATTTTGGATAAGTCACCTCACCAATCCGCACCATTGTCTCTTTACACTGACACATGAATGTTGACTTAGTGTATACCTAAGGACTTTCCCAGCATCATTAAAAAAAGAAAGTGTTTTTTAACTTGCTTTTTGGATGGTGTAGGATTTGGCACTTGGCATTTCAGCCAAATCCTACAGAAGATGTGAGGTCACTTTGAAGCTGGGGTCATGAAAGCCTATGCTTTGCTTTGGAACCAGCTGACACTTAACCAAAGTCAGTTCCTTGCTCACCATGGGTGGTTTGGGACAATGCTGGGGAATGTTTGTTGCTGTTGTCACCATCACTGACATATTTGTATTTTTTTGCATAAAGGCCAGACAAATGTTAAATTAGGGACATGCTTTAAAGATGAACAGGAAGATTTCCAAACGTCCCTGCTTTATATTTGATTATGAATGTAGGACCCACAGAGCACAGTCAGCGGCATTATCTCATTTCATCCCAGACACAGTCTCACAACTTCCCCCAGCTGGGAAATTAGGGCTAAGAGAGTCCCTTGTGTGGCCATCAACCAAGCCCGGCCCACAGTTGGTTCTTACCATTCAGTGCACTGTTTCCTGAGGGCCTGAAGCATGGCACACACTTAGGTAGGCACTGGGATTACACTGGCACTTCCCTTTGCTCCACATTGTTTCCGGTTGGATGGTTTCTCCTTTGTGGCTATGGTTTGGAGCTGGCCATGGCAGAGCAGGATAAGTCCTACCATCAAGGGTCAGCCTCCATGCTGTCAGCTTCCTTCAAGGACTCCAAACAAGGCAACCCGTCTTCGGCGGATAGGAGCCGTGCACACCTGTGTCCTTATGGCTCCTGGTGTTGGGGCTTCAGTAGCTGCAGACCTCACCCCTCTGCCTATGTGGGCTCTCCCTGCTACCATCCCCGACACTCTGAGCGGTGCATGCATGGGTATGCATATGTGTGTGTGTGCTTCGTTTCCTCAGTTTACAAGGTTGCTTTTGCATCTCGCAAACTGTCCATTCTATAGAGCAAGGTGGGTCACTTACAGCCAAGTATGGTCTACAGGTCCCTCTTGACTTTTTCTCCTAAGAGCTGAAGTGAAAAATGAGGAAGTAAGATGCCTACAAGGAACGCACATTTTAAATTCCAGGCCATAATGCACTGCTGGCTTTCTTGAAAGTTTTCCAAGCATTAGGCAAGACTTAGGTGAACAGTGACACATACTCTGGGAAGGGCCTGCTTCTTAAAGGTGCATGGGGATGTCCTCCAAGACAAAACATGGCAAGTTGGACATGGATAGAAAAGGCCACGATCTGTATGAGAATTAAATGCTACACCAGTTCCAGGTAATCTACTGTTCAGTCTCTTAATCTTATTGGGTTTCCCGTTGGAAACATAGCTAATAAACAGTGCCATTCTGCAAAGTTACATAAAGCAAATATTCAGATATTTAGAAATTCCCGGCCCTTTTCTTCAAAGGGTAGAACTACTTTTTTTTTTTTAATGGAAAAAGGAAAGAGAGTTGCTCAATTTTGTGACATGGATCTGTACATTTCTCAGTTCATGCATTTTATCTTCTAGGCCTCAGGGTTCTGAATATAGCTGAAACTCTTGTCTGGCACTGGGGAAACCCGGGCAGGCAGGGAGGGGCGTCAGCCTCTGGGCTTGATTTCTCCTCGCCCGGAAACCATATTCCTAGGAGCCCTTGCTCGATATGCCAGAGAATTCCAGCTCCTTAGCTGTGACATGCTCACACTCGAGCTAGTTGAGAGGGACAATTACTTGTCTCCGCTCCCCCTTTTTCATCTTTTTATATAAATTTCTTTTTGTTTCCCTCTTTCTCTTTCTTCCCCTTTCTCCTGTTTCTCTCTTTTTCCTTTGCTTCTCTTTCCCTTTGTCCCTGTTCTGTGTTTGCCTTTTCATTCCCCCACTCATCATTTATCTCAGCAGTATATTGAATTAAATATATGCTGAAATACATGATTTTTATTGACTAAAGCTTTATGTACCCTATTCATAACTTTTAAAATCAGGTGAAAATAACTTTATCCTTAAAAACAAACAAGCTCCAATGATCCCAATTCAACTAAATTAAATTCATTTTATTTCCATGTATTTGTTAATTAATGTATTAATTGATGGATTTATTAGATGTATTCCATATTCAGACTCTGTGCTATGCTGGTGATACTGAAGTGAGCAAGATCCAGTCCCAATTGTCACAGGGCTTGCCGTCTGGTTGGGGAGAGATGGGTGACAAGAGTTACAAGATAAACAAATGCTCTGATATCAGAAGGATCGGGTGGAGACCCATGGAGGGGGTGGCCCTCGGCATCAGTGTGCTTCTTTGGGCACTGGCTGTCATTTGAGTGTTTGGGGGTGAGAAGCAATGGTAACTTCCCCCAGTAGAAGAGCAGCCCCCAGTGACTCAGTACAGGGAGAAATGGGTTAGTCTGCCCGAGTCCCTGACATAGGAGTAGCCTCTGGCCCGACCCTGAGGTCAGGTTGGGTTGATGAGAGTTGTAATGTCCTCTTGTCTACTCAGTCTAGAAGTGCTTAGTTGCAAATTGAACGTGAAATCAATTATTAATACATAGGGAGTCAGACCATTTGATTTTACTTTCATTGGATCATAAAAATCACAAAAGACTGGATAGAGCGAGCTTTTTGTGCATACTGAGAAATTATTCAAAGGATCCTTTTCTCTGCTGTGTATCAAATCTTTTGTGGTTACCCTATTTTCTGAATTGGGGAGTGGTACTTGCTCTGGATGATGTGGCCAGAGCAAGACAAACTCACGGCTAGAACCCAAGTACAGCGACATTTGGAAAAACTCTGTCCCAGGGGTTTTCCATGTGGCAGAGTTTAAGCTATTATTTGATAATCATCGTGCTTGCTTCATAGGGATGTGGTCAGGATTAAATATGGCAACACATATATACACTCTTAGAACAGAACCTGGCTCATGGTAAGTGCCCGAAAATGCCACCAAGTGTGACAGTGATCTGTGAGGATGCCTGACGTCGGTCCTCCTAGTTCTCTCAGATGGAAGCTAATCTCATCCTGTCAGCTGGACTCCTTGTATCATTACATGTCATTGGATATGTCACCCAACTCCCCCTACAAAACATAATTCAGGATTCGGTATTAAAATTATTGTGATTCAACATATCTACAAGGTGAAGGAAAATGCCTACGTAGAAATACTACAAGCTTGATGGTAAGACGTTAACATTTGTTGGCAGATGTTCTTGAAAAGAATATTTGAGCTTTGTGCCTTGAGCTGCCCATGTTGGAACTAAGAAATCTAAGGGAAGAGATCAAAACAGGAATGCCACTGGCCTTTTGCTTCATCCTACACCCCCCTCGTTTCTACAGCATGTAGGCGGCCCTGCCCCTGCCTTCTAGTAACACAAAGAATAAAAGAAAACAGTCACCAGGTGCCGAGGGGCCAGATTTTTGCCCTGATAACGGGTATCAGGGACTGTGCAGCATCTTTTATTTGCCGAGTCTCATCACACAGGGCAGATGATGAAGGTGAGGCTATAAATCCAGGGTGAAGAAACGGCAGCTCTCTGGGGCCGTGTGCAGCGCTGGGGTGTGGAATTCTCTTTTGCAAGAGGTCACTGAGTCAAATGCTGTGGATGGGTAATTTTATGGCCACTAATAAAATTTATAGCCAAAGCAAGCTAAGATAATAAGGGTAATCAGACTTCCAGCCCTGGGATGTAAAAATGCCATCTTTGCCCCTTCGTGCTGGCCAGGGGGCTGGACAGCACAGGGAGGGGGTTATCTGTCTGACTCAAGGCCAGTGGCAGAGTCTCAGAGGTGATTTGTGCCCCTGTGAGCTGAGAGGACCGGGCCAGTCCTGGGGCAAGCTTCAAGTTAGGTGGGAACTGCCTGGATGTGGGGACAGCATCTCAAGATCTGTAGGAAAATTAACTATCAGATTTAAATGTCTGGAAGTAAACAGCGCGAGCATATGAAAGGATCTGAACCAACCCAGTTCTAGAACCCCACACTATGGAAAGAATGTTAACCGACGGTTCCCGTGTGACTTAGCATGAGGGCGGATAAGGAAGGACGGCGTTTCAGTCAGGCAGGTGTAAAGAAACTGACCGATGTTTAATCAGAGAGCTGAGTTCTGGAGGGCGCTTTCCTCAGCCCCAGCTCCCTGCCGGCCTCGCCGCTCTCCCTGTTTGCTTCTCCTTCTCTCTTTCCCTCAGTGGACGGCTTAGGTTGACCCCGTTTCCTGCAGGCCAGACATCGGCTGGTGGGGTCTTGTCACTGGGACCACCTTGCAAAGCACACCTGCAGAACCCCTGGAGGACAGCACCCCCATTCTTAGCTCCATTCTCTGACTCACCTTGACATTTGGAGTCCTTATGACCTCTCTCAAATGACAAAGCAGACGCATGGCCACCTGGGACAAGCTAAAGGGAATTGATGCTTTGGTACTATGGGGGGTTTTGTTTTGTTCCTTTTTTTTTTTTTCAATTGTGGTAAAATATGCATAACCTAAAATTTACCATCTGATGTTTCTGGGCAGAGGATATCGTGTCCCTCAGGAGAGCACCACACCGAGGTCTGATTTCACCACCATTGCTCTGTGACAGGAGAAAGGCCTGCACCTCGGAGCCAGTCCTAAGCCTTGAGCTGCTTATTCAAGTGATTCTAGAACATTCAGGAAATATTTAGAGCACCTACTATGTGCTGGGCACTGCATTAGGAGCTCAGAAACTTCCGGCATGACCAAATAACTGGGTGTGACCTTGGTATTGTCATCATGGGTTTGGAGCTGCAGTTTAACCTAAGAGGGGTGCTGTCCTTAGCCTTTGGTTTCTGTCCAAGTGCTTTTTTCTTAGTCCTTTCAGTGATCAGATGCTTGGGCTGTCCCTTTACTCAGCAGTCTCTTGGTGGTCTATAGTCTAAGTTTCTCCTTCTTGAATTGTGGTAAAATTATTTTTAAGTGCACAGCTCAGTGGCATTAAGTACCTACTGTTGTGCAACTCTCACCACCATCATCTCCAGAACTCTCTCAACATCCCAAACTGAACCTCTGAACCCACTGAACAACTCCCCATTCTCCCCTCCCCAGCCCCTGGCACCCACCATTCTACTTTCTGTCTCTATGAGTTTGACCACTCCATGTACTTCTTTTAAGTGAAATCGTACACTATTTGGCCTTCTGTTTATTTATTTATTTATTTAAATAAAAACTCTTGATAAGAGAAAATTTACTGCCCCAGTTTTCAGTAGATCTTATGCAAGCAAGAAGAGCCCAGCAATAGTTAAGTTGCTGCAATGTCTGCTGAGCCTTCCAAACAAAGTTGTGCCTTTCCGATGCCAGTTTTCCCTTCGTTGCTGCTCAGGAAAGATGTACTGCACTGCCCACGGAACGCAGGCCCGCCCATCTTTGAAAGGTACCGCTTGTCTGGATAGCTCTGGTTTCTGGTGGAGAAAAGACAAGCAGGGTGAGATTAAAGTCGAAGTGGGCTCAAGTTTGCCCGATCCCTGGGGGCAGAAGGCACCGCAAGCAAGAAAAGAGCAGGTGGGACAACTTAGTGAGTGAGGGCTGAGGGCTGCAGGGCCCAGACCAATCCAACATGCACAGACACTGCAGAACAGGAGATGGTTCCGGCTTCGAGACATCTCAGCGCTTCCCTCTTGAGTGGGGGCATTTCTTTTATTTCTCTGCCTGCAGGGATAAAATAAACATAACTCCTAAACATTTCAGCCCCAGGGATGTGCGCCTATGATTGTTAAAGCGGGAGTCCTTCAATCGGTGCTGCCTGGGAGGGCGGGGGCTGTCCTGGGGACCCCTCTGCCAGACGCCGTTGTAGTCCACCCAAAAGAGACTCCAAGTGGGGACTGACACATATTCCTGCAGCCAAAGCTGAGACTCATATAGAAAGGACGGAAACTTTTCCTTCCCTCTTTCTCGATGATATGAGTGAGAACCCCCTAAGTTAATGTGGGCCTAGCGCGCTGCGTGGCGATTTCTTGTGGGTCACCATGATCCCTGCAACTGAAATGGAGCGTCTGCATAATCAGAGATACGTGGCTATCTTTATTTTGGACATACATTATTTGATTTTTTTTTTTTTTTTTTTTTTTTTGCAGATTTGCTTTCCTAATTTATATTTTACGTAGGCTTTTTTTAAAAGTATGTCCTGGTATCCCGATTTCCTACATGTACAACAGCTGATAGTGTAGAAGCATGCTATGACAGTACCAAAGGTTATGTTTTTCAAGATAATTGAGAGTTGGTTTGGGCCAGCACCGATCAAAAATATTTCTTGAGCACCCAATGTTTGCAAAACCATAAAAACATTAAGTAATAGTGTAAGTAATAAGTAACAATAAAAGAGATGTCCCCAACCAGTGAGATATTAATTGCCTAAGAGAAAACGCTATTAAATGTTATTTTCTGGGATTCAGGGGTCATGATGTCATTAAATATACTTAAAGACTGAGCAGGGTGCATTTGCTGTCAGGAGATGTCTCTAAACAGGAAATGGATACTGTTGGTGTTCCCTGCAGCCCTGGCAGAGTCAGAGGGAAGTGGCTTTCTGGGTCAATAATGCCATTTAAGATGAACCCCCATGCTGACACACTCTGGAATCTCTGAGTCATTCCCGTCAGCGGGGAAGTTAAAGGTCAATGGCTTACAGATTTCGATTTGAGATGTGGAAGCAACCTTGGTTTATAAGAGCCAAACATCTTTTGTCTTGATTTCACTGTGGCCAAGATCAGAACCAAATTTAAGATTTTCTGTTTCTTTGGGGACAGACCTACAGCTTCTTCTACTGAAGTATCAGAGCAAAATTTATATATAATTGAAAGCCACGAATCTTGCCTAAGATTAAAATACCGAGCAGCTTTATCTGTGAAGTCCGTGCACGCAAACGATAGCTGAGATTCTCACACACACTGAGGACCCCATGTGTACAAGCACACACGTGTGCAAACACATGTGTGCATCCTCTCCCTGTGGCCTGGATCCTTTTGCTGCCACCCCCTATTGAATTGACCACCATGGGTGGCATGGGATGTGGTGTTTTGAAAGTAACAGATACTGTTGCTTTAATGAACTGGTCCCATGTAACCGAGATGGAGAGCTAAAAGCAGGTTTTAGTCAGAACTAAACCAAACAAAATTCTGTGGTGAAAATCTAGCCCCACCCCCACCCCATCCCAACGTTTGTGATTAGGACCGCCCAGCAAGCTTTCACCTACTGCTTTTAGACCAGGACAGCGATGCCTACACACAATCAAGATGACGAACCCTTTCCACCAGAACTTCAGGTTTTTCAAATGTGATAGATGGCTAGATTGAGGTTTGTAAATCTGAATTTTCTCAGGAAGAATCATGTACCTTTCACAGTATCGTGAGAGAAAAATTTAATTCAGAATAGTCCGAGAAGCAGAGGCAAACCATAGTTCTCTAAAAATAAGGCTCTTGACTCTGAGTTATGCACTGAAGCTAAAGCTTCCTTGATCTCCGCCATCTTGGGCATTTTCTCTTATAGCGGATTATGGGGAGGGGGCCAGAGAGCAGCCCTGAGACAGGAAGTGGTCCTGAAGGGGGCAGTTAAAGGAGGACAATTGAACTGAGGGGTGGAGTGCAGAATGAAGATTGTCTCAAGAGTCAGACAAATTGGGGTTCCAATCTTGGCGCCTCTTCTCACTGGCTGCTTTCCCTGGATAAACAGCCCAATCTCTCTCACCATCAGTTTCCTCAGGGGAAAACTGGTTAAATTATCTTCGAACCACAGTTGCCACAGGGGACAATCTTCAGGACTGTGGTGAGGGTTCTGTGGGAACCCACGGCAGCCTGTCCATTAGCCCCATCTCGTGTGCCCCTACTTGGCCTGGGAGCCAGAGGTGGGGGCGGCTGAGTGGCTGGAGAAGGGGCAGGGGTTCTCAGGATCTCATCTCCTCACCCACTGGAGTAGCCCAGGCTTTCAGACAGACTTTTACATACAGAACAGAGCCTTTATTATAGCTAGGAGCAAAAAGCGGGCCTCTCTTAAACTTGCTTTTGAAGTGTGTGTGGGGTTGGGCCACCCACTGGTTGGAAAGGCCACAGCCCTGAAATAAAATTTGGAACCTAAGAGAACAATGAGTGCTCCTGACTAGGTAGTCTGCCGTCAAGCGTGGGGGACAGCGAGAGAACCTGAGGTGAGAACGATCATGGAAGGAACATTGTTCAGATCTCTTAAGGACTGTCATGTCTGCCCCATGTTGCTCCAGAGAGCCAGCTCCGGCGTGGAGAGGCTGAGGAATGAGGGCATTCACAGTGAGGCCTGCGGCGTGTGGGGCAGTGCTTTCATTCACTCGTGTTGTATGACCAGGGCTACAGCTGGTGGGCCCGGTGTCTCCTTCCTTCAGAAGCATGTTGGAAGTGACCCAGGTTCAGCACTTTCTACTCCTCCGGCCTCCGTACCCACGGCTGGCACTGTGCTGCTCTCCCCATGGAAACTGAACAGGTGAATGCAACTCCGTCCTTCCTCCTGGTCCCCTGAGGGACTCTCTGACCTGAAGATTTGGTCAGAGAGGCCCTAAACGCCTCTGTGACTAAAAGCACAGTTTGGAAGGTCACCATTACCAAATCACAGATGGTATTTCTACACACACACACACACACACACACACACACACACACACACACCTTTATTTCGGAGAGGGACAGAGAACACGTGTCATTGGCTGACTACAGGCTTTCTGTCTATCATTCTCTCGAGGTCAGTGACTAAGCAAAGTTTACTTTCTGTAATCCCCCAGGTCTATCTGGAGCTCAGGTTATTCAGTAAACCTCAGTAACTGAGGCGAGATCATGTAATAAAAACAAAAAGAATGAAGAATGGACTCAAAGGCCTGCATTTCTTAATGGCTGAGTGACTTGCCTTGGACAAATCAGCTAACTTCTCTGAGCTGCTGTTTTGTCACCTGTGAAATGGGAATACTAGCCCACCTGTCTACCTAACTTAATGTCGATTGCTTCAACCAAGGCTTGTATGAGGAGGAAGAGGTGTATGGACAGCACAGACGCAGGCAGATATCAGGGAGTCCTTTATTCTGTTAATGGTGATGTAATTATTATAGACACGGATCGTTAGCCTCTGCTTAATGGATAGCCAATTTAGTGACCAGCTACCAGAGTGTCAAAGAGCCACAGGAAGAATTTGCATAGGAGCAGTTCTTCCAAAGCCAAATTTCATCCAGTAGGCAATTCTTTTTTTTTTTTTTCATAGTGAAACAATTCAGTGACAACCTATGGTATTGCCCGATGGGTAGTTTGCAGGCTTGAGGAAGAGTAAATTCTTGGTAAGAAACGTGGCAATACCATGGTAAGAAGAGTTCCACCCACATCCAGCATTCAGAAGCCTATACACCCCAGTGTAAGTATGAAAAATGATAGCTTATCTGACAAAAGGGCTCCTTCTCACTCAAAATGATCTAGAATTGATATGATTTTAATTGTTCAATTAAAACAGGGATAGCTGCTTCTATTGGCAGCAAACCTAGTTTCTCTATTTTTCAGAATTCTAAAGACGTGACTAAACAGGCAGAGCAGATAGAAGTAGCTTCAGGCCAGCTAGCTTGTGGATTATCTTTGTATGAGATACTGACTGTCGGTGAGTAGTGCACAACTTGCAAGGAAAAAGCATAAATGTTGAAGATATCGGAGACTGCAAGGAATATTTGCACGTATTAATACTCCAGTGCCCAGCACATACTGAGTACCCAGTTCATGGTTGTTCACATGAATATATGAGCAAATGAATTAATGGACTGAAGAAAAGGCAGCTTTTGGTCCCTAAACTAGCCCCCAGTGGAGCCAAAACACGACACTTTGGTGGTGGTGGCGAAGGGAAAATACTGTTGTGTCCCAATAGTCAAACAAAATAGAAATGCTGTATAATTTTTAAAACAACGAAATCTTATTTAAAGGACTTAAGAAAAGAAGATTTAATTAGATAAATATGAGCAGTAGCTCTAAAACATCCTGTGATTCTAATTGCTAAAAAGTAAGACTAGCTCAGATGTATTCCACACACGTTTGGAACATCTCTGTGTGCCAGGCATTGTGTTGCTCTCCAGGAAGAGCCCTAGAACTACTGTGCGGGGCCTTTGTGTAGTGAGAGACAATGACGTACTATTAAATGCATAATATGAACCAAGGTAAGATACCAAAGGAAAAGCCTGCGATTTTATAAAAGCATCCAACAGAGGCTGAAAGGAGCCTGGAAGAAAACAGCTTTGAGGAAGTGGTGCTTGACTTTGGATCTGAAAGAAAAGTAGAAGCCTTCCAGTATTGGAGAATGAAGGCAGGTGCAAAGGCCCTGGGGCTGGAGGAGCAGGGGATGTGTCTGAGGAACTTAGGGGAGGCCGGAACCCTGGAGAGTGAGGGGAGGTAAATTAGCAGTTGTTACTTGCCACACATATGTATTTTTTTTTCTGGAAGCTTGTATCCCTGAACAGGATGCGGGTTATAAATACAAATGTAAGCATGAACTTTCAGGTGCTGAGAGCCTATAGGGGTAGGCAGTTGGGGGGGATGCCCCCTTCCCATTGTGAAGTAAGCAGAACAAAACCTAGAGAATGCTCAAAAGAAACCACAAAGCCAGCTCAGCCAGGCTTCTAGGATGGAAGAACCACAATGACAGGTCCCTAGCAAATCATGACACTGACTGTGTCTGGAAAGCTGGGACATGGAAGAGGGGCACTGTGATCCAGGCCACGGGAGATTTCAATGTTATACAAGATTTGGTATCTTTTGAAAACCTCTTTTAAGGGAAATAAAATGTTAACCTTTGCATATTATGGTAGTGTATACAGCCATATGTGTTTTGCTATTATTTGATTTTTTCTCCTTATATGTTTAAAAATGTTTTTTTAATTAGAAAAACAGGAAGGGAGGGAAGATGGTGTGGGGGGTGGGGAGAGGAAAGAAAGAGGGGCCAGCATAGGCCTAAGAGCCAGGGTCCTTTTCGCAGTTACACGTTAGCTTGGGCAAGTCACTTCTCTGCTTCTCAGTTTTCTCTTTTAAGAAAAAGATTTTTTGAAGAGGATGATCTTGACAGTCACTTCTAGCTCTAAAACAGTCCGTGATTCTAATTTCTAAAAACCAGTTGTCAGGTGAAGGGGGGATTTGGGGACTGGGTGAAAAAGGGGAAGGGATTAAGAAGTACAAATGGGCCGTTACTAAACAGCCATGGGGAAGTAAAGTACAGCTTAGGGAAAATAGTCAATAATATGGTAATAACTATGTATAGTGCCAGGTGGGTACTAGACTAGTGAGGGGGAATCGCTTCTTATAAATATCTAACCACTATGTGGTATGCCTGAAATTAATGTAATATTGAATGTCAGTTGTAATTGACAAAAAAACCTCCTTAAATTTAAATAAATAAACAAATAACATAAAAACAATTGATTATTGAATAATTCTACTTACAGGCTTGGGAACTGAGTGCCCACTGATTCCCCAATTCTTTGAAAGTAAAAGATCCAATCTTTCTTGGCTCAAGATAGCCAATAGCTCTCTTTTAAGGAGGCTATGTCTTGAAATTCACTTGCTAAGGGACATTTTTGAAAGCCATGAGACTGCACGATGCTTGCATTCATCCTGGGCAAGATTTGGACTCTGGAACCACCCAGAAACCCGCGCCTCTGCGTTAGGCATTTTGCCACGCGCCATACACATCCTTCGTGGCTTTTCTATGGGTTGGCAGCGCACCTGCAAGGACAGTGCACACACAGTGAGGCAGAAGAACGCCATTCCCTTCGCTCCAAACTTCAGGTTAGAAATATCACCATGGAGAGAGGAAACAACCCAAAGCAGAATATCAGGTGATAGTCATGTTAGTGAATGCACATCTATAAACTGTAACAAACTGCACACACGCTTACTTGTTCACTGAGTTTTTTCAGATGTCTTTGTGTGTTCCGATAAGGATGTGTCTTAGATGGTAGCTACTTGATGAAAAAAATGATGTTATGAACTCGGGAGTTTTGTTTCTGGACATTGCCCAGAATGGCATCGTGGGCCATGGGGCTTCATAAATGGTGTTTCGTGGTGACAACAGTGTGATGGCCCTGTCCTCAGCCCCCTCCCCCCAGTTGTTTCAGCTGCCCCTCTAGTCTGCCTCATTCTTCCAGGAGAGTGGCAGCTGGTGGAGGGGAGCCCACTGCAAAGGGCGGCAGAGGCGGTTCAAGGAGAGGGGACTGGTCCCGCTCGCTGAGCACCATCGCTGGGAATATGTTCCAGACCATGGCTGCCTTTGCTGCCTCCAACTCTGCTGTTTCATATGTGGGTCGGGTTTCCTTACAATGCGTTGAATGAATGAGAATAAGAAAGTATGTGTTGGCAGAATTTCAGCTGAATAATGCCAAGGCTTTCCAAGTAAGAGCATGCATTTAGGCAGAGCAAAGTTTCGAGTCAATGGCGTTCCGGGTAATGGCTATCCTGCTAATAATGAAAAGTACAAATGTTTTTATGTTCAAAGGTTAACAAATGGGACTCTTTCACTGGCCTACTGGCCTGCTCAGTTACAAAGTGGAAACTGTTCCTGATCTGTGCTTCATTGCACTTGCATTTTCTAGGCAATTAGAGACATTTTCCACTCAGCGTTTAAGAGCTTTGAGCTGGCTGGAGACTTTTTTTTTTTTAAAAACAAAACTAAAGTTTCCTTTTTTTTTTTTTTTTCCCCAACAGTTTTTCCTTTTTGCAAGTACACTGAAGTTTTAAAGTAACAGGTTTTTGAAATAGCTCATTTAGACTTGCCTGTATAATTATTACATTTGTCATGGGATTAGCACTTTCCAAAAGTATATTTCTACACAAACTTCTCATTTCGCCCTGCAGTATGGTTCTTCATAGCATATTATGTGGATTTAGACAAAAAGGACCCAGCCTCATCCACTAGAACTTCCGTTATAAAAGCAATTATTGCAAATAAAGTGGAAGCCATTTATCTTAATGAACCAGTCGGAAAATTGAGTCTGTTGAAATGATCTAAACCCTCCCCTCAAAACCCCATTGGTAATTCCTGGTGGCTATGTTTATTTTTATGAGCTCCTCTAAGTCATCTGCGTGCTGACTGCCTACAGCAAACAGCAAATACTGTTTGGTTTAATTCCCTGTGTTTTGAATAGCAGGTTCACGTCTCCCTTTTTTTTTTATTTTTTTATTTTTTTTTAATTTATTGGGGTGACAATTGTTAGTAAAATTACATAGATTTCAGGTGTACAATTCTGTATTACATCATCTATAAATCCCATTGTGTGTTCACCACCCAGAGTCAGTTCTCCTTCCATCACCATATATTTGATCCCCCTTACCCTCATCTCCCATCCCCCACTTTTCCCTTAATATAACAACATGATGTCTGTGCCCCACTCGTCCGTTTGAGGACGTTTGGGGCCATTTCTGGTCAGACACCAACACTGGTTGACGTTACTGGTTTGGTCTTGGGCTGCAAACCATGTGGATGATGGCTCATGCTTTGCCCCCCAAATGGAGGAGAGACACAGACATAACTGAAGCTTTCAATGTCAGGGGGTAGTTTTATTCCATTATTTTTAACGAAAATGAGGGGGATATCCTAGCTAAAAAGCTGGAAGGTAGCCTCAGAGAAGCCCTATGCAGCACAAGTGCTATGTGTACAGAACGTGGGGGACAGGTTCCCAATAGAATGATGCTGTCAGTGGCAGTCATGACATGCAGTGAGCCACAGGTGATGAGCTCAGTATCCATTTTCCTCCTCAGATCTCCCAGCTGATGACAGAGACGGGCCGTGAGGGCCTGACAGAAGCGGCGCTGAATCGCTACAACGCAGACAAGCCTGCCGCTTGCAGCGTGCCAGCTTCGCAGGGCTCCTGTGTGGCCAGTGACACTTCCACGGGCACCTCAGTGGCCGCTTCCTTCTTCGCAAGGTAAGAGAGGTGCCCCGGCCCTCTGTTCTTTCCCAACAGCCCATCTGGTGAACCTCCCATGTGGGCCAGTTTCACTAAAACACCAGGAAGAGTTTGGGGCCATCCTTTGACTTTACTCTTTAAGACAGGGGTTCTCAACTTCAGCACGGCTGACATTTGGTCCAGATCAGTCTTTGCTGCGGGGGCCTGTCCTGTGCATGATAGGACATTTAGCAGCATGCCTGGCCTCTACTCACCAGGTTCTACAGCACCTTCCCCAGCGGTGACAACCAAAAATGTCCCCAGGGTTGTTGAGAACCACAGCGACAACCAAAAATGTCCCCCGGGTTGTTGAGAACCACGGCTCTCAGAATGCATGGCTGTAAAGATGGTTTTCCACGGGAAGAGCACTTTTGTGGGTACAGCCCTATGGCTGGTGTTTCCAGATTTATCTTCTTGTAACAGCAAATGAACTGCTTCAAAATCAACCATTAAGTAGATGGCAAGTTTCTTCCTTCTTGACAGACTAGCTGGATAGTTATCGAGATGATCCAGCTAATCTTAGAAACTTTAAAAGCACGAGGAACAAAAAAGAAAAGTATTTCAACAATGTTTTCTGCCTAATTTTAGCAACATGGCAGAGACAGGGCAGCAGACAAAGGACAGCTGAGCAGGAGAACGCTTCAGGGTTGTCTGGATTCAGGCTCCTTATTTTATGAATGAGAAAACTATGGACCAGGAAGGTTAACCTGTGAGTTAACTTACAGCAAAGCCAGAAATAGAAACGAAATTCCTCTGCTTTTTTCTTTCTTTCTGTGACTCATTCTTTATTCGATACTTTGGAGCTTAATCTTGGAAAACTCTTTCTACCTCAGATTTGCAAACTCCTGACTAGGCAGGATGCCAACGAACTGGCACCAGATATGAACTCAGGAGACCCCTTGGGTTCCAGGTTCAGGTCTGCCTCAGTTTCCTTATCTATCAAGTGAGGGTAACACACACTCCTCCTGGTTGCTCTAAAGATTAAGATAAGATGATTATAAATTATGAAGTGCTGTAGAAATGTTAATTTAATATACGGACTTAACTAATATGTCAAGAGGAAGAAATACGGCGTGGCTTTTTGTTTAGGGAGAACAGTGTTTCCTGCTTCAAGAAAACCAGCAGTATCATTAGAGTCAGGGAATGGATGTTGAAATGAGATTGACTGGGAATGTCTGAGTTCTGGACAAATGGTGTGCTTGAGGCTAGCTTTCACATTAATCAGAGGAGAATTTACAAACAAGCAGAAAAACATCAGGGAAGGAATGGCAAATGACTAGCAACGACGGTCTTCTCTGAGACTTGCTTGTACAGCCAAGGGGTGACTGGAAGCTCTGAGGTGAACCCCAAATGGATGGGCCAGTGATGGCTGGGGGAGGCCATGTAGGTGATGTTAGCCATAGACAAAGATGGGACTTGTGATTTCAGAATTACAACGGCTTGTGTTATGAGCTTTCAAAGAGTTGGAGCCACAGGGCTGCCTAAATCGTTATTATTTCTTTGTTTGTGGTGCATGCCAATAGCACTTGGAGCTTAATGGTGTAAGGCATTAAAAGTATACACTTTGTGTTTAAAGGGTTTATAATGTACAATGGGGAAAAAAGTGCCATGTGAAAAAGAATAACATACATATGTTATTATAACATGTCTAGGAAGCATTTAGAAACTTCTGGAGCAAGTTGACAGAGTAATTTTATGTTTGTTGAATCTAAGAGTAAGAAAGTGGTATATGTGTGTATATATATATATATACACACACACACACATACACATAGTGTGATCAAAAATATAGTGAATGTTTAAATTAAAAAAAATTATTACAATAAAAGACACATTGTCATTAATCCCCCTCAGAATACTCCCCCTCACTTTGAACACACTTATCCCATTGTTCTTGCCACTTTCTGAAGCAGTTCTGGAAGTCCTCTTTCATGAGTGTCTTTAGTTGTGCTTTTGTAGCTGCCTCAATGTCTTGAATCGATTCAAAACATTTACCTTTCATGGTCATTTTGACTCTGGGGAAGAGCCAGAAGTTGCACAGTGCCAGATCCGGTGAATAAGGTTGATGAAGACACACCATAATGTTTTTATTTGACAGAAATTGCCGTACCAGAAGTGATGTATGACGTGAAGTCTTTCCGTTGTGATCACAAAATACAGTGAATGCTGCTGCCAAGTGCCATCCAGCGGAAAGGCAAGATCTTCAATACAGGAAGCGGCATGTCAAACCTTAGTGTGACAAGTGTCACAACAATGTGTGACAAGTTTTAGCTTGTTCAGTGCAGTCAGTCGGGTATGAGCTATAGTTAAGAGAAGGTGTGTTTTCAAGTGTACTGTAAATCATCTCCATCATGACAATGCTCCGTGTCACACCCATTGCTTCTGGTATATGGCAATTTCTGTCAAATAAAAATATTACAGTGTGTCCTCATCCACTTTATTCACTGGATCTGGCACCCTGTGACTTCTGGCTCTTCCCCAAAGTCAAAATGATTCAGGACATCGAGGCAGCCACGACAGTGCAACTAAAGACACTCACGAAAGAGGACTTCCAGAACTGCTTTGGAAAGTGGCAAGAACGATGGATAAGTGTGTTCAAAGTGAGGGGGATTTTTTTGTGGGGGAATAATGGCAATTTGCCTTTTACTATAATGCATTTTTAAAATTTAAACATTCACCGTATTGTTTGATTATGGATATATATATATATCAATCATAAAACGGGATAATATATATATCCATTCCCCCCACATACCCACTGCCCTGGTGGCCCTGCTTTCATTCCTCCCAAAGAGGGAGGCGGCATTCTAATAACCTCCCTGTCACTGATGGGAATCTGAAGCTTAAGGCCCACATTGTTAAGAGACCAGGGATGTAGCTCATCTCTTTGGATCCCCCACTGTCCACGTGATAAGTAAAAATCAGCCGTGCTTATGTTGTCAGACAGTAAACTGAGTTGCGTGTCAAAGGGTTTTCCATTGGAGCCAATGCACATCTGTGCAAGGCGGTGGCACAGCAGCTTTTGTTAGGGGAGAAGTCTGGGTCTGTTGCTGTGCCCAAACCGGAAACACTTTAGTAGTTATGGCTCATATTGAAAACAGGAGTGTTTTTCTGTTCTGTATAGGGATTTAGGGATACAGTAGGCTCCTAAGCCTCAAATTAGTGCTCACCCCTTTTAAACTCTTTCTGCTTGACCGTGTGATGGAAACACAATGCTCTGAGTCTGCAGGACCTTGGATTCCCCTGCAGCTCCAAGTGAGGACGCAGGGTGGCCTGCTCTCCAGCAGCTGTGCTGGGCATCATTTCACTTCATTTGGGAGTGGCGCCATTTGCCAAATTTGTGGCCAATATGGCTGACGTTCACTGACTGATCAGTACCGTGTTTCCCCGAAAATAAGACCTAGCTGGACCATCAGCTCTAATGCGTCTTTTGGAGCAAAAATTAACATAAGAACCCGGTCTTATTTTACTATAATAACGGGTATAATATAATATAGTATAATATAATATAATATAGTATAATATAATATAATATAATATAATATAATATAATATAATACCTGGTCTTATTTTAATATAATATAATTTAACATAATATAATTTAATATATAACATAAGACCCTGTCTTATATTAATTTTTGCTCCAAAAGACGCATTAGAGCTGATGGTCTGACTAGGTCTTAGTTTCGGGGAAACATGGTATGTATGTATCACTCACTGTACTAAACTCTTAATAGGCAAAATATCGCTTAATCCTGTGAGGCAGATCCGGTCATTTCCCCTGTTTTATGGATGATGAAAGAAATGTCCTGAGGTGAAATCGCTGACCCAACGCCGCACAGCCAGGAAGTGGCAGAGTGGGGAGTCGCTTCTCATGTCCTCTCACTTGCGAGCCCTTGTTGTTATTCTCTGTGCTAAACGGGCACAGTAAGACACTTTAGGTTTCTTTCACCATAATTAGGAACTGATGATAACTGCTCTTAAAATAGTGTTGGAAATAAGTGAGCCCCGTAATTTGTTTGGGAAGATAAAACCCAAGTGTCGAGAGTGGTAGCTGTCCCCTTTTCTTTGTGAGATGAACCTTTCTTCTTCAATATTTACTTTTTAGAGCTGTGGGTAGAGGTGTGGCGGGACCTTGTTGCATTTCAGAGATTCAATGTCTATAAAATAAGAATTCCAATCCTGGATAAGGAACAAGACTTCTGGTCCAGGCTACTCCAAGTGTACACAGAGGCTAGACCGACTGTTACTGGCCTGTCATAAGTGTAGAAATTGAGAGGAAGCGTTTAGAAACTTCTGGAGCAAGTTGACAGAGTACCTTTATGTCTGTTGAACCTGAGAATAAAAAACAAGGGCTTATATTTTGAAGGTAACTAGAAATAAAAGAAGAAGTGACTCCCTACCACAGACAGTTTGAGAAGCACTGCTTTAGAAAACAATGGAGCCCAAAACACCTGTCCTTTTATGCCTCTCTTGCCAGAATGTCTTTATTTCTTTAAATATTGGCATCTTGGTAGACTGCCTTCACTTCAGCATTTCAGTATCCAGTTTTTGGAAAAACACTTTTTCGGGGGGGAAATATAGTAACAGTGGCATAGTAACGGTAATACGAAAGGTGCTAATAGTAATCCAAAAAAGAGATTGGCACAGTTGATCGTCAAGTTGGTTACCTATCAGGTGTTGGCTTTGAACTTTTCAAACGAGAGGAACTCCTTTGCGTGGTACCCACGTGAATGTGAGGTGTGATTCAGTTTTCCTATTTGTTGACTGTTCACTTTGGATAAAGATTTCCTTCATTATGTACTTAGCCTTATAACCTATACAGTGCATGAAACCCAATCAAAACTCTTGGGTGAATCCTCAGTATTGTGGGTTGAGGCAGAGCAATCCTCATTTTCATTTGAAGAGCAGTGAAATTCTGGATTACGCATAGAATTGCCTTGCACCCTGGTAGATACAATGAAACTTTCAGATGACCTCCTATCTTCACATTGCTATTTTCCCCCAAATAACCTGAAGAGCCATTTACAATCATGGGGTGGTTGTTTTAATTCATGGAGAAAACGAACCTCTGGAGGATCTTAACTTACATTCAGAGCAAGTGTTTGAAAAACAGTGAAAATTGCTGGCTATCACATAGGCTTTTCAAAGATAAGTTCAAGTTTGACAGAACTGGTCTGGCCATCACTGAGGCATCAGTGAGCTCATGTGCTCTCGATTGTTTTCAGACCTCACTTCTTATTGTCATATTTCTTGTTTACAGCTCTTCTGTTTAGGTCACAACCTTTGTAAGACCATTACTTTTTATGAAATTCAAATCAAATTTTCAAGTAAGGTTATATAAAGTGCAGTTTTGATTATAGCAATGATTTTATTTTTTTAAGTTTTCCTATTTTCTTTGTGTAAACAAATGCCTTTAAAATCTGTTTTCCCAGGTTTTGGTTACTTCAGATTACTCAGTGCCTTGAAATCTGTATTCTCTATTCCTTTTCACCAAAAGGACAGGTATTGGGTCCATCACATGAGAGTGTCTCCCTCTCTCTCTCTCTCTGTGCCTCTGTTTTCCAGCAACAGGATTATTTTATACTCGTTGACTCCCTTCTTAAAGATTCTGACTTTTACATAACATTTTACTATTGATTAAAAAGACATCTGTCCTGGATTTACAATTTTCTGCATAAATTTGGCTTTCACCTTAATACTGGGCTGCCCTCAAATTCATTTTGTGGGACCCATTTGCTCTGCTTTTTCTTTCTCACTTACCGAGCTGTCCCTCATTTCCTTCCACCAATTCCTCCAGCTCCTTGACTTTGCCCAGACTCATTCTTTTCTTAGGGATGTTATTATATTTCTGTCCATCTCGACCTCTCATGTAATTCTTCCATTTTTGTTTTTAGACTGCTCCTCGTGTTACCTAGCTTTCTCCCAGCCCCCTGAGCATATCAAGGACTGTTTATGACTGATTTGATGGGTGTCCCCTGGAGGCCAGAGGTTGTGGTGACATTAAAGCCAAGACCAGCTCAGGTCCTGGGGTCAGGAGCTAAGCTGAGCTGAGAGGGCTGACTCCTGGCTCTGAGGTCCTGCCTCAGGTCCAGCTTGCTGTGCTCACCACCCCCCTTGCGGAACTTCTGTCAGTGCTGTGTGCCCACGTGCTGCTGTGTACACAGCTATGACAGGGCAGGTCCTGCCCCAGCGCCTTTCCACATTCTTGTTGACAGCCAGCGCAAAGGGTGCCTGGTTACACTGGTCACAGCAAATGCTTTTCATATATAACCTTGTATAGTGAAGGCTTTCTTTAGTCCCTGGGCACGTTAAAGCATAACAGTAGTACTTGGTTACATGCTAGGAGCTTATTAAGTCAAAGAAGGATGAGGAGGAATGTGAAATGGCTCACAGTTCTTTGGTTCTTCCATCAGGTACAGTTCCCTCTAGGGAAGCTCACATCTTCCCATTATAAAGACATCAACAATTAGGACCCGAGAAAAACTACCCTAAACACACCGCAGTTGGTCTCGGGTGATCTAGGAGGTGAAAAATAGAGCTGGGGCACAAAATCTTACTTCTCATTTCACTGTGGGGAGACAGGGCCGCGTTTCTGCCTCCAGTTTGACAGATTGGAAGTTAACATTTTTTGCGGGAAACGAGTAAACTCGTCATATCGCCTCTAGTTGGAACCGGCAAAAATTTTGCAAAGTAAATAAATAGAGACCTCTTTTTAAACTAAAACACTGAAAGTTTCATAGAAAAATATCAAGTAGATCGAAAGATATGAATATTTTATGGAAAGTCTAATTTTGGCGAGAAAATGTCAAAAAAGCCCCGCGTTACAACGCGATTTGGCGGGAAAATGCCCGCTTACAAAGTGTTTTAATATCAGCACCATGTCCATTACGATAAAATGATACCTCTAAAAGAAACCTAAGCGCTCTTAGAAGCTCGTATTGTGGAACTTCTCTGTACGATTATGTTTTTCCTGTTTCTTGTCTTGTTTTCATCAGAGCAGATTGTACCTACCCTGTCTCCTTACTCTTGCCAGCGTGTCCTTCTGACCTGGTGTCTAATCGCTTTGCCCCCCATTACTCTACCCCTCCCCCCTCCAGCTCCCTATCGGCCTATTCCAGGGCTTCTCATGGAATTGGGGCTTCCACTGGGCTCCTATGGGACACTTGTGGTCAGGGCTCACATGTACAATTATGCCATTTGTTCATGGGACAAGAGCAACAATTGAAGGGGCAAGTGGGGCTTACATCTGGCCACCACTCTGCTGGCCAAGCTGAGTGCTTGGGCTCCATCCATCCATCCATCCATCCATCCATCCATCCATCCATCCATCCAAAGGAGCATCTTTTTCTCATTTGTTCAGAGGTCCAGTCTAGGCTCATGTTGTACTAGCTGTTCCTGCCCCCTTTCATGGAGGCTAAGCACAGTCAGGGCGCCGATCTTTGAAGGTCTGAACTGGAAGCCAAACCCCTACCCACCCTCTGGGTTTCTTGTTTACTTATTCCTGGCAGGTCATAGCTTTGCTTTTCTTAGAAAAGACGCCACAGACTTCTCAGAAAAGTGAGGACTCTTGCTCATGTCTATTGACAAAGTGAAATTTTAGGAATCATAGTCATAGGAATATAGCTTTGCTTGAACCCACGTCAGTTGCAGGATGAAAGGAAAGCATGAAAAAGGAGCCCCGTGTATATTTGGTGCCATCAGATTTCAAGGGTCCCCTGAAACAGTTTCAGGTGTTTGCCACATGAAGAAGTAAATCCTTGATTGCTTATGAGAGAGCGAAAGTACTGAAGAAAAAGTGGCCATAATTGAATATCTACACTCTTATCCTTTATGTTAAAAAGTAATCCTAAAATACTTTTCAAATAGATAACCATAACATGCAATACCCCAGCCCAGCAGCCTCCACGATTGCTGTTTCGGGCATGCAGACCGTAACAGAAGGGCGTTCATGGCCACCCATGCCCTTCTGGTCGGTGATCTGTACTAAAGAAAATTCAGTGTCTGCAGCCTCCTTTCCGTCTCCTGCTGCAGGGAATGTGTAAAATGGGGGCATTTTCCGATTAAACAAGTCCTTTGTCTGACTGATGGCCGGTTGGGGTGTTGGCAGTCAGCTCCCAACATCTGGGAATCATTTGCACAGCTTTGCCTGGGTTGAAAAGCCAGTTCCTGCCTTGGTGTGGATGTCTGAAGGCAAAGTCGTTTCAGTGAGCCTGAGGATGTAGTGACTCTTGTGAGATAGTCTCAGGGCTAGGCATTCTACTTCTCACTGTACATTTTTGAGTGTCTTTTTGACTGATGTGGTTGGGTGGGCGGGGAGTATTAGAAAAAGGAATGAGGCAGGTGGAGTGGCCTGTGGTTGAATCTGCAGCCCGCCACTGACAATATGATGTCAGGCAAGTAACTTAACCTCTCTAAGCCTCAGTTTCTTCTAGTTAATGGAGATAATCATACCTACTTCACAGGATTGTGGTGAGGATTAAAGGAAAATGTGATAGTACTTTGCAAATTTCGTCTAAATCCTAGAGATGAGGTGAAGATGGGACTTGCTATGAAAAGGATGGAATTTTACCTTCAGTGGGAAATTCAGTGAACTCTCAATGTTCTCTTCTGAGTAGATGACTTTCGTCATGCCTACCTTTACAGTGTGTTTACATGGCACTTTGTAATCCAGCTTAATGATGACCTAGGATCTCTGTGGCAATTGTACAGATCGGGCATCATGCCTCAGAGGGCAAATGTCTAGCCCTTAAAGCCCCCTGTGCCATGTCTAGCCCTTAAAGCCTCAGATGGAAAGAAGCAGGCGCCGTTGGTGATGGAAAACATCACTGACCCACACAGAAAGAAGCGCTCCCTTTCCTCGTGGGCTTCAGGGCCCTGAAGACACACTTCTAAATCTTTTGAAGGGTTTCATTTTGTAGTTTTATAGCCCTAGAGCAACTGTCAAACAAAAAGAAAGATGACAAAGGGAAGAAAGGAAGATGTAATTAAGAATTCTGTTATCATATAGCTTGGTGGTGACTCAGGGAGGGGAGCTGGAATTCTGTGGTGGCACGGACAATGAAAATTAACCAAACCAGGAAGTAAAATACAAGTAAAAGGGGGACCTGTTCCTTCTTTGTTAGTAACCTCATGATTCATATTGGGGGCTAAAGAGGCAGGATGAGGTGGCAGGGAGTCGCTTCCCACAGAGCGAAGGTGTGACCTGTGTACTAAAGGAGAGAATGGATGGGGACAGGATACAATTTTATCTACTAGGTATTTTTCCAGTTTGTTTCCTAGTCTACACCTCTACCACCACCCTCTATAACAGGTTTTCTTTCTTCAGTGCTTATTCATGTAACAATAATAGCCTGTGTTTATTGAGGGTTGCCTATACACCACACACTATTCCAAGTTCTTTGCACAAATGTAAACTTCAGAAGCACCATGTTTCGAAGTGGCAACTGCAGCACAGATAGGTGGAGTCACTAGATCGAGGTCAGAGAGCTAGGATGTGATGAGTGGCTACTTGAGTTAGGCTATCCAGTTCCGGAGCCATGAACCAGAATGTAAGCTCTGTCAGGGTAGGGCCATTTGTCTCTCTGTTCTTGGCTAAAGCCCTAGTGCCTAAAAGAGCACTTAAGAGATGTTTGTTGAATGAATAAACACATGCTCTCCTGCCTCCCAACTCAGGATGGGTTGTGATGGGCAGGCACTCGTGAAGTCTCAATACCAGGATGGTAAATGAGACCAAGGCAGAGAATGGAGGCACAGAAGCCATAGAGAGACCAACTATTATTGATCAAGTACTGTTCATTCTAATTTTGCTAGTTACGAATATATTGCTTCCTGTGTCACTCAGAGTAAAAGCGAAGAGTTTTCAGTGACTTATAAGGTTCTCTCTACAATTTGCCCTCCCCCCATCCTCAACCACTTTCCCTCTTGCTTACTCTGCTGCAGGCACTCCAGCCTCCTTGCTTTTCCTCAAAAAGTGCCAAGACCGTTCTCTCCTTCTAGACTTTGCTCTTTCCGTTCCCTCTGCTCGTTCTCCAGATACCTGCTCGGCTCAGCCCTCCGTTTCTTCACATCTTTGCTCAAATGCCACTTGCTGGCAAGTCCTCTGCCCTCCCTATTTAATATCACAATTATTCTGTCTCTGCATCTCTCCTCCCATGTAATACCCACCGTCTGATGAATATGTGTTGCAGGAATGAAGCTCAGACTAAAAGGGCAGCTAAGTTTCCAGAGTGTTTTCCGTGGCAGTTCTTTGAGAAGTTCACATCTGTCCCCTCTCAGTTCAAACTGCATGCTCAGGAATTAAATTATTCTTTGAGCTTTAGGATGTTTGGGGATGGTAGCCTCGTAGCCAAGCATGGAAAAAGGCATCACTGGGAAACTGAGATTCTTATTAAAGAGTAAGTGCCTAGTTGTCTTTTCAAGAGGAGGAATTGCAAGAGATGGGACTAGTGGTACTGCCTGTGACAAGAAACCAAAGAAAGAGTTAAAACAGAGAGAAGAGTTCTGAGTTACAGGACCAGCTCAAATGAAGTAGGGCTCTCCATCTTTTTTCCTGTCTCGGTGAGAACCTGTCTTTTCCTTCCTTGAATAAACCTCGCTGCTTTCTGCCCCCTACTTTGATTTATTATTTTAATTCTATAGCTGTCTTAGTGAAGTATGTAAAGCATTTGGGGATAAAATCATGTGGAAGACATTATGGAAACTAAAGATGTATTATATTATGTGGTGTCGGGTAGAGAGGTTCAGTATGCTGATGAAAAATATTGCTGATGAAAACACAGATCTGTCCATGGCATGCATTGTCTATCGACTGAATAAGAAACTGGGTCCTCATTCAGGGCGTAGGGAGGAGGGATTTCAGGAATATTGTTATATGGTTCCGTTAGAAATAAGTAGAACTGAAGCGTAAACACACATGGTCAAAATCCCTGCTTTTCATGCTGAGAGTTGTCATTGAAGGTGGGAGTTTTTATTTTCTTGCCTCTAAAATGGAAATAATGAATTTTTCGTTTTCCTCTATCTGATTACTAAGGTGTAGATTTCATGAGCCCAGGATCTGTGTCTAATCCTCCCACTGCTCTGAATGTCATGCCTGGTACATAGGAGGAGCTCAGTAAATGAATTTTGAAAGAATGAATCAACCATGCTTGAAAACTTAGGTCAGCCTTGCTTCTCAATAGGATAAAATGCTTAAAGGAACTAAAACTTAAGAGAAACTATGGGATTGTGCTTGAAAATAGCTAAATTTATTGTGTAGCCTCAGAATTACCATCATTGCAAGTAACTAGCATTTGTGATAAACGTAATTCTGATGGATAAAACACAAATGGAATATTTTTCATTATCGATTTCAACACAGATTCAGCAGTACACTATTTCTAATAATCATCTTTTTATTTAGCTTATGCAAAAATGATGTTAGCTTCACACTGTAATTACATGATTTTTTTTTTTAGCACCTAGTATGCTTGTTCATGAAGTACACTGAAATTCAGGAAATATAATTTCACAAGCCTAGAAATAATGGCCTGTGTCATTTTCTTGGCATCCTCCAAACCCCAAGCCTTGAGTCCATAGTTTATCTTTTTAAACCCTAGCAAAGGAGTAAAAGGGCTTTGGCAGTGACAAACAAAGAGAAATTCTCTCGAGTGCCTGTAGTGAAAAGGATATAATCAGCACCAGGCAAGCCACTTTGGGTAAAAAAATGAGCAAATATAAACCATCACTCAAAATTTACCTCTCGTCATTTAGGTGCTTCAAAAACTAAATGTGGCTCATTTTTCTCAAATAAATTTTCATTTATTATCATCATCTCTGTCTCGTTGGTGCTCAGTCTAAAGTGGCAAGGTGGCATTTGTGAGGAAAGCAGAATGTTTCTGAATCTGACTATCCAGAATTGTAGAGGCACTTTCTACAGATTAAAAACAAAACAAAACAAAACAAAAATAGTAAACAGTCTTAAGTCCCTGTATGTACTCTCACCACTTACAAGTGTTTACATATCGAAATAAGACCTTGTTTCTACCCTTGAGGCGCTCCAAGTATCAGGCTGAAATTGAGAGAGGTAGTGAAGAGAGCCAAGGATTGTGTGTCATAAAGTCTGCCCTGGAGGGGTCCAGCCTGCCGCAAGGAACTGCCTCCACAGCCCCCTCGCGCACCACTGTTTCCAGGTCCTTAGGAATTTTCCAGAAGACTGTGGCTGGCTGGAGCAGGTACTGTTGGCCCCCATGCTCCCATGACCTTCTGAACAAACCCTCTAGCTCCCCAGGTTCACCACTGTGACTCTGCCCGAGGGTTTTCTCTGGCTTCTGGAGCGCACTGCACTCTAGCGTGGGACAGGCCAGACTGCCAGGGGGGTGATCCTCTTGGGAGCAGCAGTCACATCAGGCTGACAGGAATTGGGGGATAAATACCCCAGCTCCCATGCCCCTTGGTTGGGAAAATGCTGAGACAAGGTGCACCATGTCTCCCAGATTTCCTAAGTAGGACTGAGCCCAGTTGCCCGCATCAGCAACCAGCAGCGAGATGCTACACCCTCTCCGGCTTCCTTCCCTCCCTGTCTTACTTTCCTACTCTCTTCCCACTACTTCCTGGAATCACCTCCTGATTAAACCTGCTAGCAATCTCATCCTTGTCCAGAGATGCTTCTAAGGAAACCCAGCGTAAGATACTGGCAATATATCCTCATTCGTTCATCCATCCATCCTTCCTTCCTTCCCTCCCTCCACCCACTCATCCATTCATCCATCATTTCTTGCTTTCATTAATTTATTAATTAATTAAGCATTTGGTAAGCTCCATACTACATGCCTGGCATTATATATTTGCTACACTGAGGGTAGCAAAAAGGCAGCCACTGCCATCAGAGAGCTCCCAGGCCCAAGGGGTAGCCAGTCCCATGACTGGACAGTTACAAATAACATGGAAGTTCAGGACAGAGACATCCGTGAGAACTCCCGCCATCACTGTCCCTGATCCTTCAGGTTGTTTGGAACATAAAGATGACTTCATAGCACCTATTATATCAGGAATGATCTCATCAATTAATCTGCTTACTGGTGTATTGCCTATCTCCCCTTCTAGAATGTAAGGTCCATGGAAAGAGGCGCTGGCCTGTCTTGTTCCGTCTGTACATCCTCAACTCTTAGAACAGGGCTGACGCTCAGGAAATACTTGGTGAGCGAGTACACCTCAGCGGCATCCGGGTCTGCCATGGCGGGTTTCTGGGAGCCGGGGAGGAGTTCACCTGTGCTGCGGTAGGTGTCAGTTCCACTCTGCAGGTAGTGTCTCCATCCCACCAGGAAAGCCTCTGCTCCCCACGCCATCTGTCCATGGCACCCCGCCCACGGCACCCCGCCCTGAGGGCAGGGCCTTCCTTCCAGTCACTGCTCCTTGAGAACTAAGTACTTTGCCCAACCTTGCGAGGTGAGCGCCTTCCTTTAATGGGATGGAGGGTGACCTGCTGTACCCTGTCCATCGATTTAAATGTTAGTCACGCATAAAAAAATACCTTCACAGCAACACGTAGACTGGTGTTTGACCAAACAACCCGGCCCCACAGCAGCCAGGTGGACCAGCACACCTAGAATCAGTACTAAGTTTAACTTGGGAATACGGTCCATTCTGTTCATCAAGCATCTGCTGAGAGCAGCGCAGGTTGCTCCCCATGCTTGTTTCTGAGCGTTCAGGCTGCGGAGGGGATGCACCAACTCCTGTGTGTGTGTGTGTGGGGGGGAGGGATGCGTGCCTCCCTTCTCCCCCAGCCCCCTTCAGTCTTCATTCTTTGTTCCTCCGTGTCCCCAGCTGCTGACATGTTTAACTTAATCCTCATGTCCCTTGGATAAATTGGAGAATCCCTTATCATTTATGACTTCAGATGTGAGCACTTTGTTTTAGCTTTCACACTAAAGATGGAGAAAGTAAAACTAGACATCATTCATCTTTAAGCTTCTCCATGGTCCTGATTGCCAACCATAGCCTCAAAGATCCATGGTGGGTTTATCACTTTGCATGTTCTTTATTTCCTTTAAAGCTGGATCCGTGACGAAAATTAATATATGAGCTTAGATCCTGCTTAGGTGCGGGGGTTAAGCAAAGTGTTGTTCAAGCTGCAGTAAATTTAAACATCGCTAGTATTTTTTTTTTTTTTTTACATATCCAGGGAAAAAAATCCTAACTTATGTTACTATTGCTACAGGAGTTCATAAATAAAAAATAATAAGTCTATAGCCTATATACCTGCAACTTCAAAATTGCAATCCATTTATTCTGTGGTTGCCCCTTTCACAAAAGCGGCGTGGAGGGTTAGGGCTTAAACAGCGTCTCCCATCGTAGCTTTAAAATCCAAGCAATGATTCACCTGTCTTTTGGCTGTTGCTTTAAAAAAATTTTTTTTTTTTTCATGATAAGGAAGTTATTTACCTGAAGCATAGACTCTAAGAACTTGGTCCTATTACCTTTTCCCTCTAACCTTCCTCTCGTATTATCCTCTTCTCTCTCTTCCTCTCTGTCTTTGGTTTGGCTTTTTTATTTGACACAAATTTCAAAACAAGTCTAATAGCATCAGAAAGAAAACACAGAAAAAAACTTCTTTATTTTTCACTCTGTTCTGAGCCATAAATTCCTCCATGTACTCAAATAATACACCCCAGGAGGACTGGTGGGATGAATTTGATTAGCTTCCTAAATGTGTTGGCACCTGAACACCACAGAGCTTCCAAGAGTAGGGAAATTATTTTTCCTCTTATCCTTCAGGGATTGCTTGTCACCTGGGCCGTGTCGCTGCTCTATGCTCCTTTTTGGAGGTTGGGATTGAGCTGCCCTGAGGGACAAAGTCCTATAGAAGTACCGGCCCAACTTCGAGGTCCCATATGCTTTTACTGCTTCATTTTGTTCTTTGAGGGTTATGTTTACTTTATTGAGAAAGTGTGTAAATTAAGGAAATGGAGAGGATGCACTTTATTTAGATTTTCTGAAAGGCTTTCACATATGTCATACTGGAAGCAGTAGAAATGAGTTTCCATTACCCTACCACCCAGCCCTCCACTCTTCGGTATTTACTGAAGAGAAATTAAGACACACAAACACTGGTACATGAATCTCCATAGAAGTAGTGTTCGTTCATCATAACCAGAAACTGGAAACAACTCAAGTGTCTATCAACTGATAAATGGATAAACAAAAGGTGGTCTTAATGCATCCGTACAGTGGAGTACTACTCAGAATACTCAAACCGTTGGTATATAAAACAACATGGACGGACCTCAAATAATTATAGTGAGTGAAAGAATTCAGACTCTGCCACCATATGGTATTCATTTATATAAAATTATAGGCAACATAGGCTAATCTATAATGACATAAAACATGGCAGTGGTTGACTAGGAATGGGGTGGGAGGGAGGGACAGGTAACATACAGGTGTGAGGGTAATGGATGTGTCCATTATCTTGTGAAGGTTTCCCAGGTACATACACATGACAAATCTCACCAAATTGTCTACTTTGAGTATGCACAGTTTATTGTATATCGGTTATACCTCACTAAATCTAAACAAATGAGTTTTCTTGGCATTAGAGAAAATGTTTTGACATTGGAGAGAGAATTGACTTAGAGAGTAAATAAAAAGTTGGGATAAATAATCATTTTCTCTGGAGGCAAAAGTGTTAATAATAGGAACCTGGAGGGAAGCATATTGAGCTGGCCTTATTTAATATTTTTTAAGGGATCAAGATAAAAAAGGACCATGGGAAATCTCCAGATTTGTGCACACACCTAAGTTCTTCCAGGTAATAAAATATCATCAAGGTAGAATGAACAAGAGAAGGAATGAGCAGTGGAGCTTTAATGAAAGCAAGGAGAAACATTTCAGGTAAAAGAATTCAAACTGTTCTGTGAGATGGTAGACTCTGAGAAACGGATTATACTTGAGGAAGAGAACCAAAGATTTAGTTGCCTGAAGGTTTGGGCTAAGATTATGACCAGTGAAACCAACAATAGCAAAATGTACTGGACATTATCACAAAGATTACTGGAAATAAAGTGAAAGGTATTATCTTACCTTGGACAAAATAAAAATTCATTTGAACCTAGAAGTTCTTATGAAGTTTTAATAAGTACACTTTAAATAAAGAGGGAAACAAAAACCATCCAGGGGTGGAGGCACTTTCATTTGAGAACAGGTGGCTGGAAGAACTCCTCAGGCTGGAAGACAAGATGTTAGAAGGCATCTGAGTAGCTCCTTTGACGTGTATATAGTTACTCATTAAATCTTGGACTTATCTCTTAAGATTGAGCAGAAGCAGCATTAGGGAAAAACAAAGCAAGCTGTCGTCCACATCCTAAGACCCAGTACCAACTGGGAATGTCAATCTGTAGGTCCAGATTCATCCACAGATGGTAGGCTGATTGGAACTATTAGGCAGAGCTAGGGGTGTTGGGGAGCAAATCCCAAACTTCTGAGGCCATAGAGCGTGCAAGCCTGCCTGCCTCTCTTGTGCAGGAAGAGATGGAGGTCTCAGTTCAGTACATCAGGACTCCAGTCCATTATAATGGCTGTTGTAGTCTGTTTCTGAAATAGTCTTTCCTACAGCATTTTAAAAATAGCTACATTGCCCTGAGCATTTTTTTTCCCTCCCACACCGCCCTGAGCATTTTTATCAAGGAACAAATCAGCTCCTATATAAGCTTGAAGTGGGCTGAAAGAAGGGCCAGGACTTGGAGGCCCCTTCGGCAAGTTCAGGCTGGACAGAAGTCCTTTGGGAGGCAGACTCGTGGGCAGACTGGTGTCAGTGACCTGTGGTATCCGAAGTTTGGGGTCTGCATGTCAGCAGAGCACATGCTGGGCACTTCCCCCGGCACCTGGATTGTGTCATGATCAAAAGGAGACAAGACAGGAAGGAAGAAAACTCCAAATCAGCTCAGTCACTCAGAAAGAGGACGGGTGACGGTCTGACGTGCTCTCTTTGGCTTCGTGAGGAATTGCAAAGTGCCGCTTTGGGACTGTGAACGCCAGCCATCTGCTTGTTTGGAACCTTGAGAGCCATCTAGCTGTTCTCTCCCGCTGTAATTAAGAGGGGTGCGGGGCCCGTAGCGTTGCTGTCCATGGTTAATCACCAGGGAGTTGCTGAGCCTGGGAAGTGAAGGGACTCACACCTGAAACGGAAGCTACAGAGACGCCCCATGATTCCTAGAGGACACAGCTACCAGGTTTCCCTGTAAAAGGAATGGAAGGGTACAGTTTTGAAAAAACATGGACTTTTCCCCAAATGTGTCTACCTTGGCCTGAATAGAAGAGTCTTTCTCTGATGCCAGCTTCTTGTGTGCTGCAGTCACATAATTTTGTGATGCTCCATGGGCATCGGTGCTTCCCTTCCTCGTGCTGCCTCCCTCCACCCCCACCCCCATTTCATCTGTTGGCTCCTGGGAGTGGAGCTTCCAGTCCGTTTGGCTAACGAGTCTGTGATTCTGACAGTAACGAGCAACCCAGAGAGAGCCCAGGAGAGGAACCAGAATGAGATGTTCCTATATTTTTATGTGGAGATTGATAATCAAGGCTAACAATCCCGGCAGAAGGTGAACAACACATTAAACAGAGGGGAAAAGATAATAAAATATCTCCTGCTGCTTAACAATCGTTGGGTGGAAACGTTCCCTGGAACTACCCAGCTGTTGCACTTCATGGCTCATAAAGACTCAGTAACGTCCGTCAAGGGCCTTTTTCTTGGTGAGGGACCATTTTTTTCATGCAGTTATGATAGCATCTGGTTCCTGTCCTTGGAAGTGCAAAGAATCCACAGGCGCAGGCGGACGGCTGCCGGGGAAGAGCCTGACTGCAAAGGCCTCTGGCTCTATTGATGGGTTTTGTCACTTTTGACCAAAAGGGCATCATCACAATGCAGATTCAGGGTCAGCAGGCAGTCATTGAGCACCTGCTGTATGCCAGGCACTGGGTTAGGTTACCGCATTTAATGGCATTGTCAGCGTTTGAAAAAAGAATGAAAGAGCCCTGGACTATTTGAGGAACATACCCAGGTCACACTGCTGCAGGTGACAGGCCGAGATGCCCAAGACTGGTGGCCTTTGCTCTGTGTCCCATTGCTGCAAAGTGGGAAGAAGAGGTGAGACGTACTTCCTGTCTGTGCTCTGAGTATGTGTGAAATATCTCTGCCTGAGCTTGTCCTAGCTGGGTGGCCATGTGCTGAGAAGAGATGGTACTTTCCAGAATATTCAAACAATGGGAGTACTAGGTGACCTGCTTTTTTAGGTCGAGTTCCCTAGAAGCAGATCCCTTGAAGTGAGGATTCCTGTGCAAGCCACTTATTAAGGATATGGTTCCCGAGAACTGGTGAGGAAGGAGTGAGGGAGGCAGGAAAGGGGATGGAAAGGGGAAGCCAAAGAGGATGGCTTTCAGCATCAGCCCATCAGCCCGGTGTAGCTGGTGTGAGTTACGCTTCAGAGGTGTCCCCAGCTGGGGCTGTCATATTCCCTGACCACCTTTAGGGTTGCAGGAGTGCAGAAAACCCCAGAGACATCTAGCATGCTATCCGGAGTCATGTGTAGGCAAAGCAGGCTCCAGCAGCTTTGAAAGGACAGGTCTTTGAAAAAGAGCAGCAGGTGTTGACTGTTAGAAACAAAAGCAGGGGAGCCCACAAAATGTAGAAAGAGCACTGAGGGGACCTGGGCTCAGCCCCTGTGTTATCGCCTTCCCATGCCCAGTCACACACCTGGCTGCCAGAGGAGAAGGCAGATGAGATGGGAAAGCAGCCGTGAGCAGCAGCGGACCAGGTACCGCAGATATGTTCAAGCGACACCATCAGCTATATCTTTACAAGAAAGGTTGTGATTTTCCTGAATTCTGGGGGTGATGTTTTTCATCCCTAAGTTCAGCTGTCTTTGTTTGGTGAGTCACTTTCAAACCAAGCCAGTGTGAAATAGAACGTGGGGTTATTTCATGTTGGATGACATAATTGTGCAAGGCAGACTAACGTCTCTTGAGAGTGAAGGGAAGTTGTTCCCACATAAACATCCATGCTGTCTTACAAGGTGGGAAAATGGAAAGGGAAAATGAAAAGTGGGGGGTGGGCTGAGACACGGAGCCTCGCCATCTGATACCATGCTGTGACTTGAAGTCCCACAGACTCCAAATCTATGTGTCTTTCTTCAAACCCAATAGCTGCATGTAAAAAATAGTAATTATATAGTAAGTGAACCCATAGCAACATTTTAAGTGAAAACAGATTTCTCCCATTTTAAAGAAATGTCAACTCTTTGTTTTGGGGTTGGGGGGGGGTCCCTCACGTGTGTCCCAGCTGAACACGAACACCAAATTCCTATGTAATTTATAGCAGAATCTGTCTGTCCTGAGCTCACTCTGTATCTGTCACAGGCATCAACACTGAGGATTCTGGACGCCAAGTACATTATGGTTTTAATGTGACTGAGTAGAAATGAGAACAAATATTCCCCCTCCTTGGGCTGTTGGAGGCCATAGAGAGTGAAATGCAAACTGGGGGAATCAGGAATTGCGATGAAGCCATACTTGCCTTATGTCACACTCGTCTTCCAGGCAACCCCAGCCTGGGAGCACCATCAAAGGGGCATGGGTCACAATTTAAAAAGGTCATGACTTCAAATGGTTTTATGATGATGGTGGAATTATAGTTTTTTAAGTGTACTTACCTTTTAGCGATATATACTGAAATATTTACAGATGAATAGTTTTTGGTCATGACATTTTCTTCACAATAATGTAGAAGAAGAGAAAAGTGGGGTACGTGGAATAAGATTGGCTATGAATTGGCTGTGAGTTATTGAAGCTGGGTGATAGGTTCATAGAGGATTCTGTCTACTTTTACGTAATATATGTTTGAAATGTCCCAAAGTAAAAAGGAATAACGATCATGAAACTAGTTTATACTTAAAGATCCCTCCAGAAGACTCTGAAAGCCCAGCGCTGCTGTCACCCGCTGTCCCTCATGTTTTTCTGGTGACTACAAAGCCTCTGTTACAAGACTGGTGAGGACACCTGCCATTGCTGCCATCACTCTGCTATCCCCCAGCCCCCGAATCCCTTTCTTCCAGTCACAGGGCCCCCAGCATTACAATTTTATGCCTCCTCCCTCATTTCTTGCAAAATTACTCCTGACCTGAGTTCCGGGGACTGGGCTCATTGGAGCTGCACTGTTACTATTTTATTTACTCTCACCATGCTGCCTTTTCTCAGAGAAAGACATTAAAGTACACATGGGGTTTGGTTGCTTCCATAGAAGGAGCTTTGCTGAATTTTATAGTGTTAGTTAATAAAAGCATAAGAAAAGTGTAAGGAACTGTGCTTTCATCCCAGACATCTGCGACCTTGGAGGCACAGTGGCCATGTAGGCGATGAGGCTTCGAGTGGGCTCAGGAGAGAATCAGGTCTGGGATCCCAGCCTGCTGACTCCCAGGTGGGTTTTCAGCCCCCAAGGCCACCTCCTTTGGTAAGTCTGGAGGTCCTAGAGTTTAATTAAGAGGGTCACCTCTATGTTTAAATGGAACCTACAAAAACCAAAAACCTATTTTAAAGCAGTTAGCTCTTACGTGAACTGCTTATCTCATGGAGGAGGTGTCTGATACAATCGCACAGCTTGCTGTCTCCCAACGCACAAAGCCTCAAAACAGAACTCTAGCCCCTCCCATTGGATACAAAGACCACTCATCACTGCTATCACCAGGGAGATGCTACAGACATGGGCTCTGGAGGAGAAAAGGAGGTTCCATCATTTGGGAAGTAAATTTCTTTTTTCATATTTGGAGGTACAGTTTCTGACTATAGCCAGTGGTCTCTTCCATAAAGATAAGTGCACCATGAACACTCTAGACTCTCAGGATATAGTGTTTGATTGATTGGATTGATTGATTGATTGATGAGTCATCTGCCCAACTGAGAGTTGCTTTAGCTTTGCCTTTTCACAGCACTTGGGTGGGTCAGGCCAGCTCTTCTGGAGCTGGTGCCCTGCTGCTTGGGTCTTGCACATTGGATTTAACAGCTCACGAGGTGCTGTGGTCTTCCCTGTGCAAAGTCACTTGATGCTGATAGCACGAAGGAGCTCCTGGGTACTGTTCTCGCCTTGATGTTTTAATTCAGATCTGTCCAACTTGTCTTTTGTTTTGAGTATCTACTAAGTGAGTAAGAAGGTGCTTACTACTGGGAGGATAAATCATAACTCTTCATAAGGACTCATCTTAAAAAGAAAGAATTCATATAGGTCTGGCTGATGCTCAAAAGCCTGGAGGAGACCCTGGGGTTGTCTCAGTGGGGAGCTATGGAATGTTGTAGAAACATCCCTGGGCTCTTCTCAGTTTAGTCTGCAGTTTAATAGCTGGTGTTTAGACTCAGGCTTGACATCACAACCTATAAAGTGTTGAGTCCTCTCTTGCGTACACGGAGCTACCTTGAATTTTAATAACTTCATGCTACCCATTCATTGAAAAATACATTTATTGAACATCTATGGGGTCCAGATGGTGGGTCTGCTAGGCCTTGTATTTTTAAAATCGGAAGCACCCAGCAGCTATTAAATCCTTAAAGCAATACAAAATATTCACAGCCGTAGCATTCTCGGAGTAAAGAACGCTTGTGTTCAATTTAGCACATCTGTATATGAGGGTTGATCCGATGTTGCTGTTTTTTGGCCCATAAGTTCAGAATAACGTCATGTGGATTTTGAACCAAAGTGAATACAGCAACAGACAGTCCATCACGATAATAGAAAGAGGCCGGAGCCTGCAGCTGCCATCCACATCAAGGATTTTTGCTTTCATTGAGCGCTGTATCCCCATGGATTGTTGTCATATGGAAGTGATTGGGGTGAAAAGAACCAAGATGTTTCTAAAAATCAGTGAGAACAATTTGCAAGCCTGAGTCAAGAAACAAGCTGGACACACCACAAAGGAAATGCATTTTCCCAATAACATTTTTTGGAGGAGGCTTTAGATGACTTGCCTTTGAATTGCATTTGTTTATGAAGTGTCTAGTAATCGCTTCCATTGTAGCTGGACCCGGAGGGGCCATGTTTTTTCGCTCAGACCTAATTCCCATGAGTCAATGTGCTGTAAGGGCTCCATTTTTATCGTCTCCTCTATGGCTGACATACATTTCCACTTTGTACTGTTAATCACGTAAGCTGGGAAGTAAATTCACTAAACACCTGGCTAGCCTCAAGCTCTTTACACGGGAGACAGACATTGTAATGACTTTTCCATTTTAGACCGGATTATGGAATTCTGTAATCAAGATTACTTTAAAACCCTTGGTTGACTAATGAGGTAAAATATCCTTGGTACTTTATGGCTGGGAGGAAATTTATCCAACGAAAGACCAAAACATACATTTCAAATGGCAGGGCGTCCCAAGGATATTCACCTACCAGAAGATACTTTTCAAAGTCTACTTGATACCGGATGTCGTTATTGCCAGTGCTTTCCGCCAATGGATTTGTTGCAAGTGGGTTTTCTGTACATGGAATCTATCTTTTCTTGTGAGCATTTTTTCATTCTTATACACGTGAGGTATGTCCATACCTGATGGATATGCTATTTATTGATGAGGAGAGAAAAGTGTATCAATATGGTTTGTGCATATATTTTTCCTTGAGCAGCATTATATTTTCCTTGACCAACATTGTAGTAGACGATGCAGTTGGTGTCTGTCTAGTCAGGATGTGGTGAGTTTTCCTGCTCTCATTCCACTGAGACCCCTTGTGCCAATCACCTTCCTCCCGTTGGTATTTTTGGTGGCCATTCTCTCTGTCTTCTCTGCTGACTTTGTGACTTCTCTGCTGACTTAGCTGCAAGCTGCTTTCTCCGTCAACATTGGAAGCAACAGAGTGGTTCCTTCCAAATCTCTGAAGAAGTTTGCTTGCCGCCCACATTAGTTGACTGGGATTAGAATTTGAGCGTGAAGATTGGAAGGGGGAGGAAGCATGGGCACCATGCTTCTCTGAAAAGATTTTCAGTCTTGCTTCAGGTGTTCTGAAAGGGAAATGTGATATCTTCTCTCAGTTTTCATGCTACAGGGAGAAAGGAGTCATGTTAATTATAGGAAAGAATAATCTAATCCTTTTCTGTAAGATCTTTCCATAAAGTTTAGTGCACTGTCCAGTAGGCCCAGTAGCTCTGTGAGAACAATGATGGATGGTAAATCATTGTTCCGTCTCTGCTACCATTGATTTTGGTGCCTTTGATAAAAGAAAAAAATTCGCTTCGTTGTGACTTAATCTTTTTGCTGGGAAAATGAGGAGGCCAGTCATACTGCTTCGGTAGATGTATTCTATGGTAGGATTTAGAATGAAAGTGTTAATACTGAAGGAATCTTCTCAGATTGGGTTACCTGAGTCCGCGGTGATATAGAGCAATGCACCAGGGCCTCCAAGAAGTTTTTGGCTACGTGAGTATCTTCCTGGGGCATTCGTTTTTCTCAGAGACTTGGGGCTGGGAAAGACCAAATTTTGAACAGTTAAGAAAAAAGGATATATTATGGAATATAAAGTGAAATTTGGATGAACTTTTAAGAAGGGGAGTGAGCTTCTCAGTAATTTCTTGCTAGATCTGTTTTGCATTACGCCCCCTATGTGGGAACTAATTCACCCTGTCCTTTGTCATTAGATTTACTACAGGGAAAAGTTTGATTTTTGTTTTCAAAGAATCGGCATTTTGATTTATTTTGGATTGGTTCTGTTGTTTTTCTATTTGCTACTCATTCATTAATGCTTTTTATTTTATTATTTCCTTCCTTCTCCTTTCCTTTGGTTTACTTTGTTGTTCTTTTTTGTTTGGGAATTGGGAATTTAATGAATTTATTTTTATTGATGTAAGAATTTAAGCTATTAATTTTCCAATGATCAACATTGTAATTATACTTTATAGATTTTGATATGTAATGTTTTCATTAACATTTTGTCTTTGGAATTCTGTAATTTTGGTTTATAGTTATCCTTTCATCGGCGAATTATTTAACACAGAATTTTAAATTTTCCATGAAAAGAGCCTTTTATTATTTATTTCTGGTCATATTCCATTATGATCAGATAATGCTATTATTATTTCCACTTTGTGAAACTGATTGAGTTTTTCCATATGACTTAATGTACGGTCAAGTTTTATGAATTGCACTTGAGAAGAAGGTATATATTCTATCATCTGGGTGCAAAGTATGGTATGTATTCAGAAGATCTATATATTTTTTAAAAAGTTATTGTGGTAAAATAAAACCTTCCATTTTAACCATTTCAAGTATATTATTTAGTAGTATTAATTACATTCAGGATGTTGTATAACTATCACCACTGTCTCTTTCCAAAATTCTTTCATTACCCCAAAAAGAAACTCTGTACTCCTTAAGCAGTAACTCTCCAGACACCCTTATTCCCCTTAAATTGCACATGTGAGCAAAGTGCCTCACTCACCTCACCCTAGTCTTGGATTAAAGGCTCCTGTTATTATTGTGTTTCTGTCTATTTCGCCTTGCCGCTCACGTGGTTTTGTTTTTTGAAAGTGGTTGCTATGTGTTTGGTGCAAAGATATTCACAAATGCTATACTGTTGCCATGAGTTGTGGCTTTGGCTATTACAATGTCATTTGTTTAATGCTTTTTGACTTGAATTCTACCTTGTTGGATATCAGAATCACACACTCTAAGGGACAACTTGAGATTTTAACAAGGCTTCAATTTACAAACAATGAAACTGAAGCCCAAGGACTTTGGAAGAAGTTGAAATAATTATATTCATTAAGGTAAAAATGTTGATTGCTTTACTTCTAAGTCCTAATATGGTAGTAGCTTCAGTATACTTCAATGTGGAAATGGTATCATCCTGAAGTTGTGTAAGTAAAAATTACAGTGAATAGCTTCATCATTGCATGGGCCATATAGCCAGCCAAGGGCTTAGAATGGGCCGGCGCCAGTAAGCTCTGGGCTGAATGTGGTCCCCTGTTAGGAAACTGAAATGCGTCTGAAGGCTGTGAGCTGAAAGAAGGCCAATCAGTTGAAGTAGGATGATTCAACCTACTCAAATAATTTGGAATTTTGGTTTTAACAACAAGATCCTGGGCCTAGAAGTTTTATGAATGAAGAAGGGAGTTATTTTGCTGCACTTCACAGAATAGAGTCTCCTTATCTTTCCCTTTTGTACTTCTGGCCATAGCCTTCTCGTCTTTACATTAATTAGCCTGCTTCATTCGAGCCATTCAGCAGCATTCGAGACGGCCTTCTTACTTTTCTTCCAAGTAGTGCTTGTGTCTGTCTTCGAGCATCTAGGGAGGTCAATCTGAAGTAGGGTGGAAATAAAATATGGCTCCGTTTTGGCCTTTTCTAGCCCCTTCCAACTGCATTCATGCTTCTCTATGCACATCGTGTTATGTGCATGGCAAGAAAAAAAAATTACATTTTAATCTAGCAGGTTTTCTTCCCTTTGTCTCCTTGTGAGGTGCTCAATCGCATCAATAACAGAGCAGGAAAGCCCTGGCGGAACAAAACTTAGTATTTTCCTTTGAAACCTTCCATTGGGAGCCTTCATACAATGCACTTTGTCCACAAGCTCCTGCTTCAGGCAAACATTGAGAAAACTATTGAGGCCTCAGTGGAAAGGATCTGATCTGCCCTAGAAAGTGCCCCAGTTCTCTATCATGAGAGCCACCAGCAGCAGAAGAGAAGGTTGCCCCCACCCACAACAGCCTTTTTTACTTTCTCCTTTTTTCTCTCCTTTCTATTGTAAGAATTGTGGGAACTCTCTTTAAATGAAAATAACTCTCAAGCTGGGCTTTGTTTTCCTACATGGATAAATGCCTGGATATCTCATATCCACTCGGTAAAACTAGAGTCTCAACTTTAGATTATAACAGACTTATTTGGGACAAGCATTCGAGTTCAAGGAGAAATAAGTGCTAGGTATTGTGTGTATGGTTTGTAAAAGCGCCTACACATTAAACACTTGTTCATCAACCTACTGCCAGGGAGGCTTCTGCCCCCTCCTCGTGGGTCTGTGGTTCGCACGTCTGCTTGAGGCTGGCTCTGTATCATATTTGCGTTGGTATCCAATCTCTCGCCACCAGCTCCTGCTTGATTTTAATTGAATTTAAGTATTTCTGAACCTCTGAACATCTATCACTTTTTAAAAACTATGCTACGTTACTTTCTACTGACAGTTGCAACTTACATGATAAGCAAATACTGAAGGTGGTGATGCCAAGAGAAATCAACTCTGTTTAGCTGCCTCATTGAGATGAGCCTGGCTGGGTACAGTGGAATAGTCAAAAAGGGAAAGAGTGCGAACATGGCCTGGAGCGATTGTTTGGGGAGCCCTGCAGTTCTCTGTTCTGCCAGGACCACTGGGCCATGCAGGGACCTTGCTGCTCGTCCCTCAGGACATGCCTGCCCAAGCCAGGAAGGGGATGCACCCACTCAGGAGTGGTGCCACCTTAATAGAGTTCTTCCCCTTCTATAAAAATGAGGGGTCCTTCCTAAATCTCAATTTCTGTAATTATCTGATAATGCAGGTTTTATTCTAATGATAAAATAGGCCCATTGAAAAATATATAAGGGTATAAAGAAAGGGCACACGCCTGAGCTCAGGAGACTGAGGTAATCACTAGTGGCTTTTTAGTGTGTTTCCTTCCGATCTCTTTCCAATGCATATATAGTTATTTTTGAGAATTGAATTCCTACGTATATGCACTCGTGTTGCCACTTCTGGTATACATGTCGTATCCTGTTTTCACCACTAACATTATCTCTTGAACATTTGTACATGTCATTTAACATAAATTGCAAAATGAATGTATGTGAAGACTGCAGATTATTACATTGTGAAGATAATATTTTATTTAATGAATACTCTTGTTATATATTTAGGTGTTTTGCTGATAAATGATGCTATAGTGCATATCTTTGCACATAAATCTTTGTGCACATCTTGGGTTATTTCCGTAGTATAATCCTAGCAGGAGAATCTTTGGGTCAGAGTGTATTGATATTTTTAAGTCACTTGATACATAATGCGAAATTACCCCCCAGCAGTATGTGAGAGCCCAATTTCCTGAACCTATGCCAATACCGAATATTATCTTTGCCAATTTGATAGTTTACAATATCTCTTCTTAAAATTTGTCCATTTTATTGGTCATTTGGTTGAATGCTCCTTTTTGTAATTCTTGCCATAAGAAGTACCTCTGCTAAAATTGTCTGTGTCTTTCATTCATTTTTCCAGTTAAGGTATTCGGATTTTTCTTAATGGTTTTTAAGAACTCTAAAGTTCTATTATTGTAAAGTATGAATCAAGTTACCAAAATATTTTAAATTTTAATGAAGCTATAATAGCCAGTCTTCCTTTAAATCTAACGCTGTTATCATTTCACAACCCTTATGCCTGGAACAGAGCTATGCATACTCAAGGGGCTACATAAATGCTTTTTAATGAGAGAATGATCCATTATCTAAACATGTCACTGATGTACAATGTTGGTTAGTAAAGATAAATGAGAATTTTTAGTCCATTCAGAGTTACAATAAGGAAAGCTTTTTATAATGACTCATCCCAGAAAAGGAAGATAGAAGAGAAAAGAAGAAAAACAAAACACAAAAACTATGTTCCTATGTGACAGAGCATCACAAAAGACAAATATTAAAAATCAAAACGAAAGTATAACTCAGAATTTTTTTCAAATTGAGCAATACTTCATGCATGCAAAATGTAAACAGTGATATAAGACTTTTCTTAAATCTTGGTTTTGTCACTTTTTTGTGACCATTTTTTAAAGAAATAAAACATTCACAGAATAATTGAAACCCCCTGCATTCTTCCATCTCGTTACCCCTCCCTCTCCAGAGTTAGCTATTATTATCAATATGGTGCTTATTACTTGAGTGCATGTTTTTATGTTTTTATGACATAAGCATGAATTTGTAAGTAATATGGAATCTTGTTTTACATTAAAAAAAACACACGTTTATAATGGTATCATATTATAAGTTTCTTATTGCAACATTTCTTTTCACATTCAATATTACGTTTAGGGGGTTGATACATTTTAATAGTATTTCATCGTGGAAATTTCACAAGTTATTTATCTACTCTCCCAGTGGTCATTCTAGTATTTTGCTCTTGCAAACAATGCTGCAGTGAACATTGTTGATTGTGTCCCCTTGCTCACATATGATGTGTGACAAAAAATATTACAGTGAATGTTTAAATAAAAGAAACAGTTACAGTAAATTATACATTGCTATTAAGTCCCCTCAAAATATTCCCCTTTGCTTTGAACATACTTATCCCATTGTTCTTGCCGGTTTCTGAAGCAGTTCTGGAAGTCCTCTTTCGTGAGTGTCTTTAGTTGCACTGTCTTGGCTGCCTCAATGTCTTGAATCATTTTGACTTTGGGGAAGAGCCAGAAGCCGCACAGTGCAGATCCAGTGAATAAGGTGGATGAGGACACACTGTAATGTTTTTATTTGACAGAAATGACTGTACCAGAAGCGATGTTTGACATGGAGCATTGTCATCATGGAGGGTGAAGTAAAGACACTCACGAAAGAGGACTTCGAGAACTGCTTCAGAAAGTGGCAAGAATGATGGGATAGTGTGTCTGAAGTGAGGGAGTATTTTGAGGGGGATTAATGGCAATGTGTCTTCTACTGTAACAAATTTTTTTTATTTAAACATTCACCATATATTTCAATCACACCTCATAAGTGAGTTTCTCTACAGTAATGATGGGATTGCTAAGTCATAGGTATGTGCATCTCTTCCTTTTCTAGAAAGTGCCAAATTCTCTTTTGTGTTTTTAAGGTCTTATATAGATACCTGAGTTCTCCCCATGGATATTTACATACATAATGCCAGTTAATATTTTGTGAGTGCTTACTATGGACCAGGAACTCTTCTAAGGGTTTTTACATGATTCAACCCATTTAACCCTCACCTATTCATTTTATTAATGAGGAAACTGAGGCACACAGAACTTGCAAAGCTTGCCTAAGGTCATAGAGTGAGTAATAAGAGCCCATTCAAACCCAGGCAGAATAGTCCCCAATCCCTATCTGTTAGCACTAGTCTATGTTCCAAGTTACAGAAAGTTGCTAGCCATGCCACGTTTATAGTGATACGAAGACACCAGTTATTTAGCTGGTAGGAAACCCCTGAAGAAGGAAGCAGCCTTCCTAGAGCATTACTGTTCTACAGATTAGGAAGAAGAACCAGACGGCTGCTTAATTTGCCCAAGGTCCATGGAGCATTGACGGATCTAAGACTTGCTCCATGCAGCCGTCTGCCGGTCAAGTTGTTGCTTTTTAGTCTCTTTCTCCACCGGCGTGAAGCTACACAAGAAGGCATGTAGCTACGTCTTCGTGAGCTTTCCATTTCTTTTAGACAGCTCGCAATAGAAAGGTCAAATAAATTTTTTAGGAGTAGTAATGGATGTAATCTTGTACATGTAAATTTTAATTGCAGCGCTTTAATCCCCATTCTAAGTGCCAAACTTTCAGGATTAATTTGTTGCATCTTTTGGTAACATGGTACTCAGTCTTCTGACCAGATTCTTTGCCCAAGGGCCCTCATTTACTAATGAGTAATAGCTGCAATTTTCAGAGAAAATGCTACCGGTACAATCATGTTTGAACATTCATCAAATATGACGCGAGCCCAGTTAGAAGATAGCCTAGTGTCTTTAGCCTGCACATAAGAGCAAAGAATTAAATCTCCCTACACTATAATTTTTCTAGGGTTAGTGCTTCCATCGGTGTTTGGAACGGTCGGTGATCACACTATTTCTGGTCTTACAGCTCAGGTGACAGGACCAAGTCATGAGTCAGACTTACAAAATGGCTAGCTGAAGCCTTACTTCCATTTGCTTTTTATTATTCAAGCTCGTTGTGAAAAAGAGAAGGCAGAGATGGAAGAGGAATCTCCTTCAGCAGGAACGCATTTCTCTTTGTGCATATATCATAGATGCACAGCATTGACAAACTAATTATAGCTTTAGGTTGAGCATTTCCTCTTTCTGCACTTTGTTTGCAAACAGCCAATTATTTCCACGCTGTATGCTGGAAAAACACTAAAGCAAGAGGGCTAATCAGGTATGTTTCTGGTTAAGTCGAGCTGTCCACGTATCTCCTCTATTTATTTATTTATTGATTGATTGATTGATTTGTTTGTTTGTTTGTTTGTTTGTTTTTGGTCGGGTTTCTAACTCCTCTTCCTTCCCCACCCAGTTATTTTTTTTGAGTCTTCCCAACCTGCCTTCACACCAGTGGTCGGGGTTGCAGGTTTATGTTATCTTACCTGTGTTCAGCCTTATCTGCTTTGGAATGGACTGAGAGAGTCAACAAAGCGTAATACCTTATCCTCTGCCTAAGACACAAGGACACCTGTTCATTCCACTGTATACATAGTGCATCTTCTATATGCAAGGGGCTGTCAGTCACCGGGATGGTGGGGGTGGCACATAGAGGTGAATATGGCCTTGTCGTAAAGGACCTTAGGACAGACTGAGTCAATAAAAGAATGAATGGACACTGTGGGGTCACTGGAACTGGAAAAAGACCCAAGTTCTAAAGAAAACAGCAAAACCAGAAAGAGGTGCAAGAGTGGGACAAAAGCCTGATCCTGCAGATATGGGAGTAGGTTCCTGTTCTGTTAGGGGCATAAGAGATGAAGCCTCTGAGATGTGGATTCGTGATTCAGGTTGCTGCCTAATGTAAAATCTATGAGTCAAGATTCATAAGTCCCTCCCCTCCCCACCCCCCCAAATCCCTTCAATAGACTTCTCATGAAAACTTTGGCACTCAAAACCAGAGCGACAAAGATGGGGAAGCCAGAAGCAGGCCACTGCTTCTGAGAAGTGGGGGAGGCAGACATGCAAACAAATCTTGCAAACAAAGGTTACCAAAATCGAATATCCCAGTAAGAGCCCTTCTAGAGATAGGAGCAAGGTGAATGGGAACCTTCGGGAGGGAAAGGAGCTCACTGTGCCTGGGGGAGGTGGAGAAGACCCAACACTATGGCTCTGGGGCACAGTTCCTCTCGTTCTTGTGAGACAATCTGAATGGAAACAAAAGCCTGTCCATTCACTGAGGACCTGAAGCCTCCAATAGCTGTCTTCCATGTCACAGCTGAGCAGACATTCAGGAAAAAGTCTTCTTAGGAGGAAGGGCAGGGACCCATGAATCTTGAATCAATTCTCAGACAATGTTCTGGGGCCCGTTTGGAAGGCTGGATTGCTTAGGGATGAAATGCTAAAATCTGTACTGACTCTTTGGTTCTGCTTTCTCATAAATTCAGTTCGTTTTTCCCAATCTTGTAACCCATCAGATCAGCGAATAGTGTGTTCAGCGAGCCTGCAAGGACAAGCAGAGTGCTTGGGTGATGCTCCACAATGGCCACTGAGGAGGAAAGAAATTAATATTCATCTTTCTTTCCAATTACCTCGAGCTCCTTAAGCCTTGGCTAGGACTGTTCAGAGCTGCCCCGGGGACACTGCCCTGTGGTTTTCAGGGAAGCTGAGAACTCTGTGTTTCATCTTCGATTGCCTCTGTGGTCTCAGAAGTGTTGGCTGTGAGAATGGTGTGCTAAATGGTGCACTGTCTCGAAACAAGGACAATGTATTAATGGAAATGGAATGTAGATATTCATATGACTTCACTGTCGCCTCAGGAACTTAATTTTAGGTGTCTTGACGACAAGAGGTTTTGACTGGGAATGGTGGCAGAATTTTGCAAACCTCCAGAAATCTCCCTTGTTCCTCAGGAACACCAGTGAGAATGGAGTTATATCAAAATCTAATGAAATGGAATGGCTTTAAGACGTACCAAAAGATTGCTGTTACACGGACACACTCTTTTCCTTAGATAATATTTTTTTATGAGTTAATCTCCAAAATGTTTCCAAGTCAAGTTTTGCAGTAACTTCTTAAAACATAGATGAGGCATATTTTACCTTATTGAATAATTCAGCCAGTCAATCAAAGCCAGAAATAAGAGTCCTGCTTGGAAGGACTAGGAGGAAGCGATGGTCATGGCAGTGGATTCCTTCAGTGGCATCTTCACGGTGTATTCGTTGTGCAGCCAGTGTTAGTAATAACAGCATTTATTGGGTGGGAAACTAGAGACCGTCTAGTGTCATGCTCTCAGTACCCATATGAGGAAGCCGAGGCACAGAAAGTGACGTTAGTCACCAAAAGTCCCTTAGGGCTGGGACTTGACCTCCGGGTGGACTGAATAGAGACTGGCTCTGGATTTTGCACTGTGTGGGCTGCCTCCTATGGAGGAATCAATGAGTCATATCTGCTGAGGCAAGGTGGCTCTTGGGGACATAGAGAGACGGCTCCTGCCCAAAGTTATGACCAGGTTGGATGCATGGAATGCAAGTAATAGGATATGTATCCGATGACTGCTGAGGAAATTCCCTCTGGCCTCCAGCCGTGCTTTCCCCTTGGGGCCCTTCTCAGAAAGACTCATTGCACGTGTGTACCAGCCAGCGCAGGTCCACACATGTGATACCAGCTCCTGTTGATTCCTTGTACTCAGCCTGTTACATACATCACGATGTCCAGGCCTCAGTCCCATGAGCTGGGAAGTATTATTCCCATTTGATGGAAGCAACAACTGAGGCTCAGAGAGGTTAAGCAACTTGCCCCTGTGTCTCAGCCTGACGCTGAGATGCGGGGGAGTCAGGATTCATGCCATGGTGTGGCAGACCATAAAAACCTGCAGAGTCCCATGAGAGCTTGCATGTCCCTGGATGTGCAGCAGTGCTGTGGTGGGTTTTATTTCTTCCTGGCTGGAAAGGGCAGCTGGAGGCTAGAGCACTCAGAGGGGTGAGGGAGTGAAGACATGGAGCTGGAGGTATTTGGACCATCAGGAAGTTCACGGGTGGGTTCCTTGAGGACTTCTGGGGACTATACAGTCAGTGGTTACAGAAGTTACTCCAGGTCGGCTGGTTCTGAGACCTGGGAGTCCAGCACCGTGGCAACCCCCGCGGTGCACCTCTGGGGACCAACAGCCTGTCTGAATTGTGACTGAGGGGGGAAGAGGAAGTGGGAACAGGGCTGCTTTGTGTTCTGTGAGTGTAGTGTGACTGTTGCAGGAAACTGAAGTTGGGGAGACATAGGATTTCACTGTGTACCAACCCCTCAGAGACGAATCCATCTACACGTTTTCTACTTGGAGACATTGTGCTGTGAGGTTTGTTGTCTCAGGCTTCCCCAGAATGATTTTTTTAAATGATTCATTCCTCAATTAGTGATGTTTTATTGCCGCATTACCACAGGGCTCTCATTGCCTCCCCGTGCTCTGGAAAACATTTACAGACTCTGCCCACGTTGAATCATGCCGTCCCCACCCTTTCTAGCCTTCCCTCAAACTCCTACCAGTTCCTGTATCTTTAAGATGAGAGGAGCACAAGTCAATAGCAGGACAAAAACACCAAGAACTGAAATGCGTATTCAAAACAATCCACCGGTCTCGGATTCCAAAGCTGCTGCTGCTGGTCCATCAAAGACAGTTCTGGGTTGTTTTAAAAGGAGTGGAAAGTGGGGTCAATACACCAGGAGAAGGTGGGCCAGACAGGTAGGGCGGGTCCAGCTCCCCTGACCTGGTGAGTGTGTGTGTACACACAGGTGTGCACGTTTGTGTGTGTGTGTGTGTGTGTGTGTGAGAGAGAGAGAGAGAGAGAGAGACAGAGAGAGAGAGAGAGAGAAAGAGAGAGGTCACCGTTGTCAAATCGAGCCCATCAAATCCAAAGCACTCAATGACCCAGGGTCCAGGTGAGGAGAGGGCTGCCTGTGTGGCTCAGAGCACAGGGACGGACTGGCTGATGACAGGAGGCTGCATGGCCCCTCCCTCTGTCCAGCAGCCTATAAGGTGGGGACTGTCCTTGTCTCTGTGTCTCAGGTAAGAGAGACATGAGCAAAGTGCCAGTGAGTGGCTGTTTCTCCTTAGCCTAAGCTGGTGACCAGCTGCGAGGGGGCAGTGACATGGGTACATAGGCAGGGCAGCCCATGCCTAGTGTTCGGGGCTCACTGGGGCAGACATTGTGTCCACCAAAGGGTGGCAAGGAAGCACAGCAATCACATCTTTTGGGTTTTCTGCCCAGTTACCTGGAGACTCACTTTCTAGATTTCTCTGTATTCAATTTCCTTCAAATTTATATAGATTCTTTTCACATATAAATCTTCGTAATCCTTTAGGATCATCGACTTCCTAACCATTCTTGTGGTCCTGGCCAAAATCAGATGGCACTGTCTGTATAATAAACAGTTTTAAAGGGGCTGTTGACAAAGCTGTGGCAGGTGTAGAGAAGCCACGATGGGGGCTCCTTGAGCCAGGAATTGCCGTGCCCCTGCTGCCTGTGGGTCTGAGGGGCAGGGACAGGCAGCCGTTACCACAACCCAGAAACAGAGGAAGCTGACAAGAACGGGGATCATCAGCTGAGAGACACAGTCAGCCTTCAGCGGCCACAGGGCGGGAGCCTGGGCACAATTGCCCAGTCCTGTCTCACCTCCTCCTGAGCTCTCCATCAGCTGACACCATCCTGAAACCAGAAGGGAATCTGTCTGTCCTTTGCAGCTTGTATCAGTCCGCCTCCTGGCACAGACCAGGGTGGAGAGGGTGGGCAATGGACCGAGAGGGGCAAATGGAGCATCTCCCCCACAAGCATCTAATAAAACTAGTAGGCCCGCTACCCTGAAAAATGCCCAAACACACAAAATGTTGCGTACGTTTTCAGGGAGTTGTTGCCCCTTTCAGCTCATCCCTGGACCTCAGGGTAAGAGGCTTTTTTTCTACATAGAAAGCCTTGGTGTGTGCTCTCCTCGAAGGCTGTAACAGCTGAATGAACAAATGGTCTGCACACCAGTGCACAAGTCAAAGGTACAGTAAGCAGACGTTTCTTTTCTTGTTTCTACGTAACCAAAGAATGGATAAGCCCCGAGGGAGAGAGAATCCGGCAAAGGAGAATGCAACTCTAAGTTATTTTAAGCGACTGTTTTAAATGATGGCTGTTTCAAGGAACATTTGTGGCTGGGATTACAAGGTAAATACAATCAACCATGAGAAGGAAAGGAGAGATTTTAAACCAAGAATGTTTTCTTCCATTTGGTTTACTGAATGTGTGGGTAAACTATTTACTTGATGGCCTTTCCTCTTAAATGCTTTAAAAATTCTCTGGCTCCTTGAAATTATTGGCATTCATTTCAAGAAGAAAGCCTGCCTAACCCTCAGCTGTAATTTTGCGTTTATCTAGAGAATAAAGTCACATTGCCCAGAATATACCACTCTGCTTAAAAGGCTGAAAAAGGCTGGTTTTGCTCAGCCAAAAGATGTAAGACTGTAAGTTATGAAGCTTTGAGCCTCTTAGACAGTTGCAGGTATCCGAGAATTCACTTAGACACTAACATTGTGAGCATTCCATAATAAAATAAATTCTGTTAAATATGAAGTTTTTTACCACCTGATGGGATGGTAGAAAGAATGAAGGAAAAGATGGTGTTCAAGATGATTCAAGCTATTTAGTTACTAGGATGGTGCTTTAAGGAGTATTTTGTTTCCTTGAGGAAAGGGTTTTCCTCTATTGCTGGAGCACCTGAGTGTTTGGTGCTTGAGTGTTTGCATGCAACAGAGGTCTCTCTCCCAGTTCTTTCTCCCTCTGCTGGCTCCAAGATGGAAACCACTGGATCTGAGTAACCTAGGAGGTCCCACCAGGCTGGTATTTAATTCGTGTGGCCTAAAATTGGTTGGCAACGGTTCTCACACCAGTGACCTCTGCCTTTAAGGACGGCTTAAATCATGTATTTGTGAAATGTAGGGGAGAACCAGGTTGAACATGCCTGAAGCATGTCTTCTTTGACCTAGAGAGTCACCTATACCTTTGAGCTTACCCAGGAAGAGGCCTGGGGTGGGGGTTGGGATGGATAGCACCAACCTAGAATTCTTTGTATTCCTTACTAGTGATTTGGAATGATCAGAAACTTCCAGACCAACTTCATTTAGGCCTGTCGCCCTTCCCCATCCCACCATTACAAGGGTAATTTTGTTTTCCACGAAGGTGCCTTCTCTACTGACTCTTGGAGAGAAAACAGCACTGACTGAGGCATGAACATAAACCACCTTTCCTTGGTTCCTGACAGTGAACCAAGCAGAGGAGGCCACTGGTCTGGAGAAGGAGAGGGAGGGGCATATCTGTGTCCCCTCGATTCCCTTACCAGACACCTCATTCTTCTGAGGCCCCACTTCCCAGCACTCTCACCACAAGAGAGGTAATTACCTTATCTCAGGCATCCTTTATCGAGCGCAGGGGCCAGCCTATCAGCGAGCAGGGTTTCATTCCTCCCTGAGAATGGCTCCTCATTGCAAAATGTCCCCAGACTCATAGGCCATTTTCATGAAAACCTGAAGAGGTTACCAAAAAGAATGAGAAACTAAGGAGGCTTTTGCTGAAAAGGAGGGAGCTGTTTGCCAAACGAAGGAATTCGGACTCGGAAAGTTACTGTTTCAAATACTTCTATCTTAAAGAGAAGAGAGAAAGCGAGAAGAGAGGCCCTTGTTACTGCGTTGAGTGACATTTTTCTTTATTAAAAAGTTATAGCCTGGCAGGAGAACTGCTGTTGATAAAAGCTCAGTGATACACTGTGGTGTGGTTTTGTTTCATTTTTTGCTTGCTCTGGTCTCCTAGCAGTTTGCAAGTGGACTGTTAAATTAAGGATTCTGGCAGGGGAAATCCTTATTGCTTTAGCAAGTGAAAACACTAGCTAAAGTAGTTAGTTTAAAATATGTGTATGTGTTTTAAAATATATATATATTATACATACACATGCCATGTATATACACACACATACCTTAAGTATATGTGTGTATATGTGTGTGCTGTTTTGTCTTGTCGCCTCAGCTGGGGTAGAAGGAGAAAGGTACCTATGCTGTGAGAGTCTTTCCCCAACTGGGCTGTAAAGAAGAGACGGTGGCTGCACCTTAAGGGACCTGCCTTCTCCTCCCACCTGCCTGGCCGCAGTTTAGCACCAACACCGGATTCTAATGTAGAAATATCACTTTAGACTTTCTGCAGCACGCGTGTGTCATGGCACACAGAGAAACAGCACTACCCAGGGGACCATGTCAGGCAGGGGTGATCTATCGGCCCTGACTTGAAACTGCCTTGCTTCTCGTCTCAGTTAAAACCAGGCCATTCACTTGGCTTTACTGTGGAGATTTTGTGGTTCCGTTTTCTTTGGTGGTGTCCATTAAAGGGGGGGCTGAATTGATTGGTGTAGTCCCCAGGCATTTAATATGTATTATTAATATTTGGTATGTATTTTAACATTCCCTGCCTGTAGCGAAAGCTATCCTGGCTTAATTGGGGTTATCCTTTACTCCAGAATGAAACCATGTGTGTGTGTGTGTGTGTGTGTGTGGGGTGTGTGTGTGTGTGTGTGTGTGTGTGTGTGTGTGTGTTTACCTAGATTCCAGGTGGGGCTACGTAAAGCTAAGAGTAACTGGTAGCATTTACAAGTGACTTTTGCATTAGCCAAATCTTTTTAAAGCTGCCACACAGACTTGTAAAAACCTACACTTCTGTTTATCTGTGACTGGTTGGCATGGGCACCACGCATGTTTAATGAAATGGACAACCAAGAGCCCTATTGCAATGCATCCCAAACCCGGCTGACTTAAACAATTAATTAAAACCTTTTTACTGCCTGCCTGCAATGTGTGTAGCTCTATGCTACACTATGTGAGGGGATATGATTTAGTCCCTCTTTTTTAGGAAGTCAAGGTCTCCTTAGAAAGCATGAAACGTGCACAATTAAATACATGCAAAAGGTAGTCTATGGGGGGGGCACTGAATGAATACTACCGGAAGGGAAGGTTGTTGGACTGTAAAGCAACTGGAGGTCACAATGGATTAGAGTTGGGGAGAGTCTTTAGGGAAGAAATGGGCTTTGACTTAGGCCTTTAAGAAACAGGATTCGGATGAACGAGGGGGTCTTCCGTGCCACACCCTCTGGTTATTCAGAGTTTGGGATGCTCAGCCCAGGGGACAGTGTTGGGAAGGTGGGTCTGACCGGAAGGGACTTTGACACCAGGTTTACATTTTGTGAGTGGGAGGAATTCCCTGAAGGATTGTAAGTACCGAGAGCCTGACAGTGCTAATGGACGAGGCAGAAGGGAACTGAACCAGGCTGTTGGAAGAGTCAAGATTGGAGTCACTGAGAATCTGGATCAGGTGGGCATGGAAAGAAAGCAATGGATTCAAGTTATGGGGAAAGAACTGGCAAGGGGTGGGAAAATAGCTAAGGCTTGGAAACACCACTGTGGTCTGAGGCAAAGTGCCACTTTGTCACCACAGTGTTTGTTCCCGATTTCCTGAATGACAAGATGTCCTCCTGCTATGTTTGAAATTTCTTGCCTATTGGTGCATAATTTGAAATCATCTCTGAGTAACTGTCAGATATTCATTTCCTTCCAGCTTCCCCAGCACAATTTCAATTTCCTCTCTCTCTCTCTCTCTCTTTCTGTCATAGATATCTAATATATGTTTGATTTGTTAACTGGCTCAAGTATGTCAAGTTAGGTTCTGTTCCTCTTTAGCTGCAAGTATTTTCAAGAGAGCCGAAGCCCATTCTTGTATTGGCTACTGAATTTATTGTTTATGTGCTCAAATAGGACAATGTAAAAGTGATTACTAATGTTGAGCCTCTTATTCAGCTTTTGATAGTTATTTTTTAATTCTTGATGGCCAAAAGGCATCTATGAAAATATAGAAGTTAAGGCAAAAGTCACTATTATGTTGACAAACACTACTACGGTGTTTTCAATATCTATTTACATAATAGAATGTTTTTATTTTACTGCATTAACATGTGTTATCTCTATTCATAAAAGTGCATCCTCATTGGTGACTTGTCATACTAAGCTATGTATCTCTTAGAGCTGTGTGTAGGCATTTTCTATCTGGATAGATAATATGCATATTCATTCGTTCATTTATTAACTTAGCAAACACTGACTGAGCCTGTGTCTCTGTGCTTGGCATGGTCCGAGGTGCTTAAGTACAATGGGCAATAAAGACAAGCTTCTTTCTCTCATAGATCTCGCATTCTGATCAGGAGACACAGACAATAAATAAACCAGAAAATAACTGGTCGTCAAAAGCTATGATGGAATCAACCAGGCAAAAAGCTAGGGGAAGAGCATTCTAGACACCTGTCTCCTCGTGTCAGATGTACATAAGTGCACAGTACATAAGCCTGGCACATGGGAGGTACTCACGGTGCATCTATTGGGTGAATAAATGAATGAACAGATGCATTTATTTCCCGGCTCATAAAACCTTCACCAGTAGACTGGTGGCTCTTAGAACTTTATTGTGCCAATAAAAGTGATCTTATTATGTAGTATCTTCCCTACAAAACGACTTGATAGAGAAGCAAGTGGCTGCCTTGGTTGGCCCTTTTCCTCTGGGCTCACTTCACCCTGTTGCCCTCAGAGAAGTCAAACAAGCATGTCCTCCTTTCCCTTCAAGACCATGGTCCCTTTAGGGAACTTTCTAGAGCCCCTTCGACTGGGTCAGCAGGGTTCTCGTGGCCCTGTATAGACCTACCATGGGCAGCTGAAGTGATAGCTCATGTGCCTGTCTCATTCTCTAAACTAGGCTTCTCTACTGTGGGCACAGAAAGTTATTTTCCTAGTGTAGCCGAGAAGGAGATCTGAAGATCATTTCCTGTTGAGATGAGAATCTCTAGGCCTGACGATTTCCTTCTGTGTATATACAGTGTCTTGTTTTCCCCTCAGGCCTCTGCTTCCTTCTTTCATGCAACTTACCCTTTATTTAGGGAAAGTGAACAAACAGTAAACAGTAAGAGAACATTTGCAAAACAATATGGTAAAGACCCACCTACAGAGAAATGCAGAGGGGAGGAGAGTATGAGGATCAGCTGAATGAATGGGCGTCGGACTCCTTGACTTGCTCATTACGGACTGTTTGACCCAAGTGGACAGGGATCTGGTCTTTAGCCTCCTCTAGCCTTTATGGTTCGAAGCAAAGCTGTTGTGTTTGGAGGGCTGGGATGCAATGGTTTTATGATGTGTCTTTTATATGATAGTTCTTATCGTTTTCAGTTTTTAATTGATGTGCTTGATTTTCCTGGAAGCTTGAAATACTTCACAATCGTGGAATGGGCATCAGACTTTATCATTGAGGCCTGTCATTGCCATTTGAATGTGTTGGTGACATTCCTGGGTTGATGGTGATTGGGTGCATGTGGCCTTGTCAATGGAGGAGGCTGCAGAGCCCTGGAAGGACTGTCTTTCTCTCTCACTCACTTTTTCAATTTCATCATCAGTCTACTCTTAATTGGAGGGGATGGGAAGAAAAGGGAAAGGAAACTAAAGCAAAAAGGAAAAAGTTAAAACCTCAATCTCGGCAGTTACTATAGGTTGGTGCAAAAGTAATTGCGGTTAAAAGGTTAAAAATAATTGCAAAAACTGTACTAGTTTGTATTAGTATTAGTTTTAGTATTAGTATTAGTTTGCACCAAGCTAATACTAATATCTTGGTGTATAGCTCTAAATACTTGGCAACATTATTTCTTTTTAGACATTATAAGAAATTAGATTACACTACCAATTGTCTCACTAACAGAGAATTTCCAGATCAACAGATGGTTTTCAGACTGTGTTTCAAGGAGAGTGGCAGGGGTTGCCAGCTTAAGAGAATAAGGACCCTGCCTGCAAAGGGCAAGGGGAACACTTGGTTGACCCTCCTCAGTGCAGCTCCATTCTTATTGGATTATATTTTGTTAAAAAAAAAATTGGTAAAAGGTATTCTGTGCTGATATAAATAATAACTTGTAAACATATGTTCTCAGTCGTGTTTCCATTGACTAGAGTCCTACATGACCGTTGAAAATTAAAAACTCTGATACAAACCCCTGTACCCACATATCCTCCCTCCCTTAATGATCGGTCTTTTGATTGGCACTGGAGCAGCCATCTGCTGTGTCCTGCCGAGGCTGTGGCCTTCTCTGCGTCTTGGACTGCACTGTGCAGACAGTTGACCCAATACTGATGGCTCTGTTCCCGCTGAATGAGAACCTGATCAGACTTGTGCATGTTTATTGGGGGATCATTGCTGACCCCGGTTTTCTGAGGAAGCCTTGGTTGGCTAACAACTTAGGAGGAAACTGCAGGGTGCCCCTGTTTACCTTTGTTGCAGTTGCTGAGTGGGGGCAGCTAGTGGCACCACTAGACATTCCGAGGTGGGTCCTGGTTGCGAGTCAGAAGGTCATTGGGTGGGTGGGGGGAAAACCATTGAGAAGAATGGGAGAAAATACTTACAAATCATGTAGCTGTTTAGGGCCTAGAATAGAAAAAGAAGTCTTATAACTCAACAACAAGAGCACAAAGAAACCAATTTAAAAATGGGCAGAGAATTTGAATAGCTATTTCTCCAAAGATACACAAATGGCCAATAAGCACTTGAAAAGATGTTCATTAGTCTTGAGGGAAATGCAGATCACAACCACAGGAGATACCACTTCACAGACAGAGGATGGCTATAATAATAATAATAATAATAATAATAATAATAATAATAATTTTAAAAAGGTAGTGTTTTTGAGGCGTTTTGAGTGTTGGCATAGATGTGGAGAAACTCGAGTCCTCACACATTGCTGGTGGGAAAGTAAAACAATGCAGCTGCTGTGGAAACAGTCTGTTAGCTCCTCAAAAGGTTAACTGGAGAGTTCTTATTTGCTCGAGCAATTTCACTCCTAGGTATGGGCCCAGGAGAAATGAAGACATGTCCATACAAAAACTTGCGCACAAATGTTTATAGCAGCATTATTCATAAGAGCCCAAAGGCTGAAACAACCCAAATGCCTATCAGCTGATGAGTGGATAAACAAAATGTGATGTATCCACATGATAGGCTATTATTCAGCCATAAATAGGAGTGAAGTGCCGATATGTGCTACCAGTGGATGGACCTTGAAAGCATGGTAAGTGAACGAAGCCAGGCACAAAAGGCTACATGTTGTATGATTCCATTAATAATGTCCACAATAGGCAAATCTGTAGAAACAGAAAGTAGATTAGTGGTTGCCTAGAACTGGGGGTGTTGGGAGACATTGGGGAGTGACAATGAAAGGGTATGGCTTTCTTTTGGGGGTGACGAAATGGGACTATACTGAAAACCACTAGCTTATATATTTTAAAATGGTGGGCTCTATGCTATGTGAATTTTATCTCAATAATAGTATGAAAAATCAGTGAAGGCAAGATTACATTGTTTGTGGCTCCTAAGACACTGCCTTAGAAGGACTTCTTACACTTTGTTAACGGAAAAGTAAATAAACAGCTAGAGTGTAAACAATATATGAACCCCCAAAGGTCAAAGGGATAAGGGGTGTATGTGTGGCTGTGTCTGGGAAAAACAGACAAAAATACTCTTCCCTGGAAAAACTGGAAGAATGGTTGCCCCTTGATAGGACAGGTACAAAGAGCAGAAGTCTCAGTGGGTGTGGGAGATGATAGTTCTAAAAGTGAGCCAGTACAATTGATGGTGACAAAAATAATTTAGCAAGCTACTAGTTTGTAAAAATTAAACGGCAACACTGGAGCTCATTTTCAGCGTTGTTTTTCAGTTATATAGAATTAGTACCTTGCCTTTGGTCCTCTCTTAGTTCAGTCCCATTCCTCTTTTCTAAATAAAAAAAATGCCTCGTTCTAAACCCTGACTTTGAGGGCTCATGTTTGAAGCTCAAGCTACAGAATTCATTCATTCAACAAATACCTTCCAAGCACCTACTATGTATGAGACACTGTTCCAGGCCCCTGGGACACACCGGTGAATACAGAGTCCTACCCTCATCCTCATCATGGAGCTTAGATTCTAGTGTGCGTGTGTGGAGACAGACCATAAACCACACACGTAAGTAAGTCAATCAGGCAGTAGGTGAGGAGCTGATAAATGCTATGCAGAAAAAGGAGAGCAGGTATTAGAAGTGGGATGGTGCAAGTCGTGGTATTAAATCAAGTGGCCGGGACGCCCTGAAAAATGAGAGTTGAGCCAAGACGTGAAGGCAGTGGGGAGGTTCCCTGAGCAGGTATCCGGATATCTCTGAGGGAAAAGCATTTCTAGAAGCGGGAACAATGAGACCAAAGTTCTATGATGAGAACAGGGCTGTCTTGTTCAAGGAACAGCAAGGAGTCCAGGGTGGCTGGGAAAGAGACGGGGGGGAGAATGGGAGAGGAAGTCAGAGAGGTCTCAGGAGGGTAAGAGCATGGAGCGCCTGCTAGGAGGCCATTGTGACGACCTCGCCTTTTTAAAAAATTGAAATATAATTCACATGCAATAATATTCACCCCTTTAAAGCATTCAGTTCAGTGGTTTGTAGTATATTCACAGAGATATGCAGTTATCACCCTATCTAATTTCAGAATATTTTCATCACCCCCCAAAGAAACCCCATACCCTTTAATAGCCATTCTCCTCTCCTCTCCTCCCAGCCCCTGGCAACCACTAATCTACATTCTGGCTTATGGAGTTGCCATTTTCTGAATATTTAATATTGATGGAATCGTACAACATGTGAGATTCTGTGTCTGGTTTCTTTCATTTACCATCATGTTTTCAAGGGTCATCCACTCTAGCATGTACCAGCATTTCATTCCTCTTTATGGCCGAATAACATTCCATTGTAGATCTGTCCCATTTTGTTTATTCATTCATCAGTTGATGCACATTGGGGTTGTTTCCACTTTTTAGCTCGTATGAATAATGATGCTGTGAACATTTGTGTACAAATTTTGGTGTGGGTGTGTGTTTTTCCTTCTTGACTATTTGCCTCCAAGTGGTAGGGCATTGGTGTGTTTTTGTTTTTGTTTGTTTGTTTGTTTTCTGTGTGCAGTTGGGAACCATAGCAGGGTTTATACACGCTCCAACTTGCATTTTAAAAGAATCACTGGGGCTGCCTGTTGAGAACTGACCGTAGGGTGAACACAGAAGTAGGATGGCACTAGTTAGAAGACTATTACACTGCTTTAGGTGAGGTAATGGTTCAGGCCAGGGTGGGAGTAGTGAAGGTGTTGAGAGAAGCAGTCAGTCAGGTTCTAGATATATTTCAAAGATAGACAATAGAATTTCTGCTTAGTGGGAGAGAAAAGTGAGACTATAAAGATAAATCCAAAGATTTTCAGCTTGACCCACTGGTAGGATGGAGCGGCCCTTAGTGAGATAGAAAAGGCATGAGAAGAGGGAAGATCAGGAGTTCAGTTTGGATATGCTGAGCTGAGCTGCCACTAGACATCCAAGAAGAGCTGTCAAGTAGGTAGTTAGATAAATGAGTCTGGAGTTCAGGAAATTGTCTGGCCTGGAGATATAAATTTGGGAGTCATTGGCATATAGACGGTATTTAGAACCATAAAACTGAACAAGATCACCAAGGTTCCCATTTATTTTAAAGGCAAAATAACATAAATGTGGGCAGAGTCTGGTAATATTTTCTATTTATTGAGTTCTAACAATGAGCTCATGTTATAACTGAGAACACATCACAGATAAGCTTCTCTAGAAATGCATATTTACCATGGTTGAACTACAGGCACCCAGGGCATATATGGAGGGAAGTCATTCATTAACACCTGAGGGCCATATGCATCAATATTGGGTAAAGTCTCTTGTGTTAAGTATGCTTTCCCTGTTTTGGTTCTTTTTCTGTTCTTCCATATAATTTGTGATTGGTATGTAACAGCATAGGAATGGTTGTTTGATTGAGACATTTGCAAAAAGTGTGTGGGCACCTTATGTAACTTGACTCATTTTCACTGTTTCCACATAGATGAAGTCGTTTGACAATAGAGGGCAGAGGATGGTAAAAAACAACCCTTGATACTGTTAGATCACTGACCATATGTCGAGCGCATACGCATAAGAGGCCAGTGAGATGCTGACTGGTCCAGAGACCATGTCTGGGAGGAATAACTGTGGACCTGAGGGGTTGAGCCTGGAGAAGATGGTGAGGAAGAGTTACATTTAAATATTTCAAAGCGCACGAACTGTTTTATGTTGCTCTAGGTAGAACTGGGATTGGTGGCTAAGAATTGCAAGTAAACAGGTCTCCATTTAAATAAAACTTTTAAATAATCTGCAAAACCAGGGGTGGGACAGTTTGGGGCACATTGCACCGGCCACCCTGTTGGATCGTGTGCCTCAGCTGCGTCATCACCATCAGGGGCCCAACCAGAGGGACTTCCATACGAGCTGGGCCTTCCGAGTGCTCTGCCATCTTATGAATGCTGTGGTTCTCAGTTCGCGTGTCTTAAAATCAGATGGGATGGATTTATGGAGGGCGTCAGAGAGCTATATTTCTACAATGCAAGCAGTTCCTCGTTCTTCAGAGGGTTTTAGTCCAGCTTGGTATCGTTTCACCAGCAAGTCTCACGTTGAAGGGAATGGTTGGGTTGCAATGGTGCATTCTACGCCTTCACAGCTGGTGAGCAATTGGGTGTGCAGACTGAGTTTGGGCTGGTTCTTTACAAATATACTCTGTACTTCTGTACCTGAATTGTCCTTCATTCTGTAGAGATGTTGGGATTCTTTATTTACCTTACGTGTTCTAAGTGCCAATGAAGTTTAATCCTAGATTTTTAGAGGGTTGGAAATGGAAAAAGGAAATGTTTAAAGTTTGGATACAAACCCTTGGAATCATTAAATACCGTCAATAAAGGAGGCCACAAAGATCATCTGGCCCAACCTCCTCATTTTTACTTTATTTTTTTATTTTTTTTATTTTATTAAATTTATTGGGGTGACAATTGTTAGTAAAATTACATAGATTTCAGGTGCACAATTCTGTATTACATCATCTATAAATCCCATTGTGTGTTCATCACCCAGAGTCAGTTCTCCTTCCATCACCATATATTCGATCCCCCTTACCCTCATCTCCCACCCCCCAAAAAGAGAATACGAGATCCAGACAACAGTTTTCCCAAGCGCAGTTAGTTGCTTCCGACCTTCTCTTCTTATTCCCTGTACAGTGCTTTATCCACAATTATGTTGCTTTTAAGATGTGGTAACAAGTGCTTCATGAGAAGTACTTGTAATGTGCCAAGCATTTCGCTGGCCCTTCACTGCACATACATTTTCTTATTTAAAACATCATCTGTAAGCTCTGTCTGGAATATGTATGCTTTATAAAGAAGTATCTGCTACAACCAATGGTGGATAAATGGCTTTGCTCTTATCTTTCCTACGGTGTGGGTTTCTCCATAAATGATAACTGGCAAGACAGTCTTACTAGCTCTGTGGCCCTCCCAGGGCATAGAGAACGCCCACAGCCACCAGCTTGGCTGGCACACAAACTGTTTCAGGTCCTGTTCCCATATTTCAGTCAATCTGTCTAGAGAACAATGGAACTCCTAAAACATTCTAATGCTCAAATGTAATGTAAAAAGGGCGATGTAAAATTTCAGGCTTTTGAGTTTGAACTACTGCCCCAGGAAAACTAAGTGTGGTGGTTGGGAACTCATCTTGAAACAAGGAAACTTGATGTGGACTCCAGCATCATTTAACGCTCTGCTCCACATGCTGCAGAGAGATGTCACACTTATTCCTATCCCCAGATCTTTGATCTTTTCACACGAAGCCAATATTTGAGAATTCTTTCTTTGCCTGGAGTGTGAGACTGCTTGTCAACTCACCATAGAGAAAAGGAAGAGATTTCTTTTTTCAACAAGTGAGGACAGCTGTAGCCAAGTGTTTGTTATTACTGTAAGCGATGAATACAAATGTTATCATTACTGAGCACTGAGCTTTGTTTATTTCTTCCGAATTTCCCTGCGGTACCTCGCTAGCTGGGAATTTCACCCACAGACCTTGGTAAATGTCCTCTGCCACTATTTGATGTGACAGCATGTCGCGGCTTTCTCTCTCAGCAGTGGCACAGCGTCGTCTAACCACACTGCACCCTTCTTGGAAACTAGTGTGTTTTTACTGTCCTCGCTAATGAGGCCCTAGCTAAAGAAGAGAAAAAGAACAAATGGGGCAGCCATGTTTGAATCTAGGAGTCAGTGCGAACCAAGGGTGGAAATTATCAAGGATGCAATTCCATGGGGAAGACACTTATCTTTAAGTAAGAGCTTAAGTGAGTGATCCTTTATAACCAACATTAGAACTGGAGGCGTCACAGGTGTATTCAGAGATGCACATTGTTTTATACGAAAATCCAGAGGGCTGAATATACACATCATTAAGTAGGCTTTTCTGAGAGCTCAGGAAGAAACTGCCTGAGGGCACTGAGCTTTCTATGCACATGATATGTGCCATCTGCCTGAAGTCTTTCTTAGGAATGAGAAGAGAGGACACCATTGGGTGGGATTAGGTTGGAAAGGGGGCCAGTGAAGAACTCACTTCATTGATGGGCTATGGAGCCTTAATTAATACATTTCATTCCTCACGTGCTCCCTCCCTGGGGTGGCTGTGATTTCTACCACTGTTCCCACCAATGAATGGTTTACCCAGAGGCATGTGTGGATTCAGGAAGGGGTGTGCCGTGAGTACCCAATTTTAAGGAACTAATGAACTCACAAGTATCTTTGATGCTGGAGCCTTGGAGTCTGGGAGTGTGCTGTGTGAATCACTATGAGACATGTATATTTTCTGGGAATATGACATTTCATCATTTCAAGAGTGCGCATCATTGGAGAACGCTTTCCCTTTGGGTGTGAGGAGGCAGGCGCACGCGGTGTATGCAAGAGTACATTCCTAGGCATAGGCTCGTTTGGAAGGTGGGGAGGTAGGTGCTAGTCAAAGCTCTCGATCATCTCCTCCGCTTTCCCCTCCAGGTTTCACGGGGTTTCATGAGTGCCCAGGGACTGAGGTTTTGTGTGGAACCCAAGAGCCTGGTGAAACAAAGCTGTCTCAGATCCAGTCATAGTAAAAATAACAATGAATAGTTAACATGCATAGCACATTGGCTTTGTCTCAGGCAGCGTGCTAAGTGCATCCTTTCTTTTAGTCCTCACAGGTTCTATTAGTGACCCCACTTATAGGTGAGCAACATGAAGCTCAGAGACGCTAAGCGAGTTGGCCAAGGTCACCCAGCTGGGATTGAAATCCAGGTCCACTTGACCCCAGAGCCCAAACCCTGCCCCTCTCCACCCCCCACCCCAACTTAAGTGCCTGTGAATGTCACAGTCCCTCCCACACTCATTTTACCACCGGTACTTACACCTGGTTTCAGGGAAGCAGGGGAGGGACAGGAATAAGGTTTAAATCTTTAAAAAGAAATTGCACTAATTACTTTTGGGAGAATGTGTGGAGCAAGTCTGCCCCAGTGCGTGTTGCCACATGCACCTTTGCAGCTGGTGCAGAACTTGCATGAGGAGAGCACGTGCAGCGGTTGCAAGGTGGGGTGACCAGAAGGTTCAAAAGGGGAAGGGAAATCTGGAGCATTCATTTTGTTAATTTTGTAAGGTTTGATGCCGAAATCACGGTATTTAGAGCAGCTACTTGGGATCCAATCAGCCAGAATATTCCTTTTTATCTTAGTATTTCAAATGTTTTCCTCTTTCTTTTCCACTCCCAGCAGTCTATTAGTAACACGTTGATATAAAAATCTGTAAGTCAGCTTCCTCATTCCACTTGTATATTTTTCCTTATGTTTTTCTCCATTCAATACCTTTTCTTGGACTGGAGCGTTTCACGTTCCTGGTGCTTGGACGAGAGTGACCTTATACCAAGATGCTTTTTTATTTCTCCCGGTTTATTTCTACTTCCGTTCAAAAGATTTTCACCTTCACAGCCTTTCTCTCTTTCTCTTACCTCTGACCTTTCTGCCTTTCCTCCCTTATGAAGTGCCAATCATTCTGGGTTACCTTTTTACTCATTCTGGGCAATACTCGGAATCTCACCTCACTAAAGAAAGTGCTAATGAGATGTTCCACATCATACATCTCTTACAAATGCAGATAAGCTCCACACACCTAAGCAGCCACCTACCTGCCTTTCACATAGAGCCCATAATCAGTGAGTGAAGGGACATACCTGTCACCAATCACCTTTGTCAGCGGTCAGATGTATGTCATAACCCCTTAACTAGACTCATGGGACTTCTCTGATACACTGTAAGTGACCAGTCTCTCTGCTATTCCATGTACTTTCTGGGCTGGATTCCTCTCTGGAATATTGCTCATAAATTAGACTGATGGAACAGAAATTTTGTAGCACAATAAAACAGATTTTGGTGCATTGATCAGAGATTTGGACTTTGTTCCAAATCTCAACAATTTGGAGATTGATTGTTCTAGCAATTTGCAGCTTGTTTTTTGTTAGTTTGTTTTTATTGTGGGGCGTTAACCAGTCTCCCTTCCTCCCTCCCTCCCTCCTTTCCTTCCTGTCTTTTTTAACATAGTATATGAGATCTGACAATTAAGTTTGCGAACTTGTTGCAGTGATGTTGCTAACCTTTTTTTGTATCAGAGGGATTGTTCATTATGAATTTGTACCAACTGGACAAGTAGTTAACCATGTTTACTTTTTGGAAGTGCTGAAAAGGCTGTGTGAAAAAGTTAGACGACCTGAACTTTTCCCCCAAAATTCATGGCTCTTGCATCATGACAATGCACCAGCTCACACGGCACTGTCTGTGAGGGAGGGAGTTTTTAGCCAGTAAACAAATAACTGTATTGGAACACCCTCCCTATTCACCTGGTCTGGCCCCCAGTGACTTCTTTCTTTACCCAAAGGTAAAGGAAATATTGAAAGGAAGACATTTTGATGACATTCAGGATATCAAGGTTAATACAATGACAGCTCTGATGGCCATTCCAGAAAAAGAGTTCCAAAATTGCTTTGAAGGGTGGACTAGGCACTGGCGTCAGTGCACAGCTTCCCAAGGGGAGTACTTCGAAGGTGACCGTAGTGATATTCAACAGTGAGGTATGTAGCACATTTTCTAGGATGAGTTTGCAAACTTAATTGTCATACCTCGTATTTGTGCGAGAGGACCTTGTGACTGAGGGCCCTGAGAGTTGTTTTTCCTCTCTGGATTAAGTGGGATGGCAAAAGACAGACACCTTCATATTTTAAGAATGGAAATTGAGAAATAAAAATAACACTGACCAAGTATCCATCAACAGACGAATGGATAAACAAAATGTAGCATATCTATACAGTGGAATATTAGTTGTCCATAAAAGGAAAGAAATTCTGACACATGCCCCAACAAGGATGAGCCTTGAAGACATTATTCTAAGTGAAAACATGCCAGTCACAGAAGAACAAATATTGTATGATTCCACTTACATGAGGTTGCTCGAGTAGGCTAATTCATGAAGGCAGAATGTAGAATGGTGGTCATCGGACTGGGGGAGGCGAGATGGGAAGCTATGTGTAATGAGTTTAGAGTTTCACTTTGGGAAGAAGAAAAAGTTTTGGAAGTGGATAGTAATGATGATTGTACAACAGCGTGAACATACTTAATGACACCAATATATACATTTAAACATGGTTAAATGGCAAATTTTATGATGTATAGATATATGATGTATATCTATCAATGAAAATGTGTTTTTAAAAAATGCTGCACATGAAGATAGCCTTAGGAGAAAATGCTGCGGTTTCTTATAAATGGATGACCTTGTGTAGCCATTTTCTGTGATCACAGATCCTTTGGGGCAAGATTTCAAGATGGCACATTGCAACCCTTTCACATGAGTGATGCTAACATTTTCTCCCTCGCTATGATAAATAAATAAATGAAAGAAGGAGTTAAAATTTCACACTGCTTTGCATCTCGATCAATAATCATTCTATCTTCTGGTAAATATGAACTTTTTTTGTTGTTGTTATCCTTAAATATACTGGCATTTACTTAAGCTTGGCCTTTCCAAAAGGAGCTTCCAAGAAATCCATATACCATGATTAAAAAATAGAAGACTGCATGATTTTTCAAGGGTTAATGTATGCAAAGCAAATAAATGTTGGTTCTAATTTGACTACAAATTTTTAAGACTCCTTTTGTAACACATCCATCTCCATCCATGTGGCTAACACTGCTTCACTAAGCATTTTACAAAATCACTGACAAATGCCAGAAAAAGATTCCTCTCCCTCCTTTTTAAAATGAGGGTCATATTTGGAGCAAGAGAAGGAAGAAAAGCATCTGTCTATTTGAAAAATCATTTCCAAGAAAGGAGTTTTAGCAAAATATAAGATTGAGTAAGCAATTCAAGAAAAAAAGAAAAAAAAAAAGAGGAAAGGAGATCATATAGAGTACTTAAAAAATGGTTTTTATGTAGAAATTTTAAATACATAATTTCATTCATACTATCTCATTGAATGCTCACAATAGTTCAGCAACGTAGTTACCGTTATTGTACAGGTGAAACAGTGAACGTTCAGCTTTCATAAGGGCTTCGCCCAGGGTCACACAGGCCACAGGAAGAAAACCAAACTGTCACTGTGTTGTCTTCAAGTCTAAGGTCCCAGGCCTGAGGGTTGGGTTTGTGTCATTGGGCTGGCTACCGTTAGTCAACATTTGTGGCTCTGTGAATATGTGAAATGAATCTCTAACCGTGGAAAATTGAGAATGGGGTGTTCAGAGTCCCTTCAAGTATTTCACCAGTGCCACCATATTGCGTCTTGTCTGTGTGTGTGTGTGTTGTAAATAGGATCACACGTGTATTTCTAAAATGGTCTCGAACACCTGAATTTGAGCTGTTAAAGCAAATAGATTTAAACAGATTGGTGGTTTGTACCTATCTAAAAGAGAAAAGTGCCACCGCTAGGGCTCTGTAATTTGCGGGGCCCAGTGCAAAATGAAATGTGGAGCCCCTTGCTAAAGAATGATCTAAAATGTCAGGATAGTAACAGGAGAGTATGACACAGAGCATGAGGCCTGGAAAAGATAGCATGGAAAAGCTAGCAAGCCACTTCTGCAAGTCGCCTGCTGCATCGTGACCTTAGGGGCTGGCTGTGGCCTCTCCTCACATTTTTAAATTTTTTTCTGGGTGGGGTTCCCAATTTTTTATTCTTTTTTCCCCAGCTTTATTGAAGTATAACTGACAAATAAAATCATAAGATATTTGAAGTGTACAATCATGATGATTTGATACATGTATACACTGTGAAAGGATTCCCCAGTTATCACATCCATCTCCTCACATATTTGTCTTTTCTGTGTGCGTGTGAGGATTTTTAAGTTCTACTCTCTTAGCGAATTTCAATTATACAATAGTGTGTTATCAACTCTGGTCATCTGGGGAGCATTCGATCCTCAGACCTGATTCATCTTATAGCTCAAAGCTTGTCCCCTTCCCCACACTCCTTGGTGGGTAGCCTGGTGACATACGTCTCTCCTTGACAGTAAGAAAAGGTGAAGAATTAAAGGAAAGGTAAAAAGTAGTCCTGAGGCCCGAACTCTCGTTTCTAACCCGTATTCTCTCATTAGAAGTTTGTTTTGTCTCCTCAAAGCATGAAAACGTTCCATTGGTTCAGTGCTTTCTCCATTGATCTGTTGGCAACTTTTAGGCTCATTTAGCTTTTTTTAAAAAAATCCTCGAACTATATGAAAAAAAATGAGCAAAAGGCTTTGCACCCACCTGACGTTTGGCCGCAGTTTTGCCTGCAGATGCCAGTAATGGATACACTCCCTGCAAACACTAATCAGGTAAACACTGCTCCTCACAACATAGGATTGTACCACAGGGTAAGAGAGAAAGGGACCCGACTGTGGGGTCTGTCACATCCAGGTCTGAGCAGGACCACACAGCCCAGTTCCTGAAGGAACAGCCTAGAGGCTCTCCCTGAGCCTGGGAGAGCACGGAGCCTCCTGGTCTGTCCATTCCTGGGGTTGGATCTGAACCGCAGCAGGTCGCCTCCCTCCGCTGTGGCCCCATCCACTTCCCTCTGGCTTTTGATGAACTGAAGACAGGCCTGGGCTGTAATGGAGACTTAGAGTAGAGCAAAGGGTTTTAGCTTTAAGAAGATTATTGTAATTATCCCGAGGCACTGAAGTGGTGCTCCATTTGCATTTCAGACACTAAAATCAGAGGGCGGATCTCTAAGAGGTTAATTTTGTGAGTCAGTCCCTAATAACACGGGCACCAAGTCTAGATTCTTTATGCCTTAAGGCTGGGTTTGCATTCGGAAGATGCAAAATATGCTGATAAGATTAAAGCTCCTCTAGTGCCTCCTAAGCAAGCCTCATGCTCTTTTATGCACAAATGACCTCTACTCTCCATCTCAGAGTCCTTCCTGGGCTCTGGCTCCCCAGAATCCCTGTGGATTTGTAGGGTCAGGAAAGCAGGGTATCTCTGCAAGACATGGGACAGCTAGTCCAGTTCCCCTATCCTGGCAGCTAGACCTCTTCCCTGATGAGCCAGGGAAAGGCCACATCTTGATCATAAATACGTCCATCATAAAGCAGTCCTCCTGAATTTCAGGCATTTTCTTGGAAAAATTTATAAAGGCACAGTCTAAGGAGGACGAATGAATCCTATTCAACCCTCAAGACAGATAAGACAAAGAAGCGTCATTTGTTAAATTGCAGTTGCATTCAATTATGAATAAACATGGATTGGACTCAGGATGCAAATATAGGAAAGATGTTTATACCTCATGGAAGTAAATCTGATGGCTCCTTTTCTCTTAAAATTATATGACCTCTGATCAAGTCCTGGGGTAGAAACTAAGAGGTGCCAAGCCACACGAGGTGCTGAAAGGACTTTGGGATGGCTCGCAAGTATTATCTCAGCCTGTGATTGTCTAAGACACTCAGATTCAGTGCATTTTCAACACCGCACTGCATCTGTCTTCAAAGATTTAATTTTAGTGTTTGCTAAGTTTGCAAATTTTTAAAGCAAGAAAACTGATCTGTGTTCCACTTCTGATTCCTCTTGGGGTTGTGTGTGGGTCCTATCCAGGGTTATGGGAAGGAAGAGGAAAACTTGCTGCTCAGAAGGTGTCATGCTCACAGTGGGGCTTAGTTTAATATAGACCAGAACTCTCTCTGCAGACACTGCTAATAATATTCAGATTATTTTATTACTACTAATCATAGCTAACATTCATTGCGAGTTGACAATGTGCCTGGCACTTTGCTAAGAACTTTATATTAATTACCTTATTTAATTTTTACAGAAACATTTTGATGTAGATTTTGTTAATAGCCCAGTTTTACAGAAGGAAGAAACATAGGGTCAGAGAGGTTGAGTGACCTGCCCAAGAACAGCTCACTAATAAGTGACTGAGCTGTGTGTAAATCTAGTTCTTTCTGTGTCCAAAGCTCATACTTGTAAACGTTGTGCTGCTGTATGTAGAGTTCTTCAACTACCTGGGGTAGTAAATCAGTTTCAGCTAACTTGCTCACGATTGTCAAATGTTGGCCTCCACCTTGAGTATTGAATTTGGCAGGAAATGGTGCTGTGATTGATTTGTGGTATCCGCAATGGGTAGATCCAGTACAAAGGAAAGATGGAGTTGAGTTGCCAGTCCCGTGATAGATTATTCTCATGGTGGACCACGTGCCACCCAGGCTTCTGTGGAACATGTTTTTATTACATAACCCTTATTTTATTCTTAGCCTGTCATTGGGCTATAATAAAAAGTAGGCAATTTCATATGCGTGTCCTATTAAAAGCAATTTTCCATTAATTCTACTTTTGGATTTCCTTCCTGCCTCAATATTGAATCCTTGAAAAATAAGATATATGATGAAAAATATTTGAGAATAGCTGAGGGTGATTTTCTGTTGCCTTTATTGCTGTATGTAAACCTTTCTATCAAGAATCCTAAGTACTTTGTGATTTCCCTATTTGTGAAATGCGCTGTTAACTTCACTTGTAGCTGGAGAAATAAAAACAGAGCAAGTGGTGTTTTGAAATATATGTAATATTGGCAAGCAAATCAGATCCTCGTATTTTTCATTTTTCACAGAAAATTCGAACGCATATCCACCTCTTCAGTAATGAAGAGTTCTTCCTCTTTCATTCTGTTGCTTAGATTGGCATTTGTCCCATGAGAAATCACTGAACAGATTTAATTTTGTTTATTCTTCCTTTTGAGACAGCATATTTCTTCTCTGCCAAAATTATCCAAAGAATGAAATGAATTTCAACCAGAAATGGAAGGATCTAAACAATTTAGGTCAAAGCTAAGAAGGAAGTGGCTTTTTCTTGCTGACATCAATATTTTCATATTTCTCCTTGAAAGAAAATAACTATATATTGATATTTCAGAATTACAAGTAGTCCCCATTACTGACTGCTGTTGTTTCCTATTAGTCTGATATAAAAACTTCGGTTTTCTCTGTTGAGGGTACTCTGCTCATGTCCAAGACAGCTGGATGGACACATTTAACTTAAAAGTCCTGTGTCAGATTCAATGTCATGGTGACCGAACTTGAACTAGGTCATAAAAGCAAACTTGAGGGAATGTCACTAGGCCTGAGCAGGAGCCACTGGCCTCTACGAGCCTTTTATGGAGGACAGTAAACAGGAAACCCTAAATAGGACAATGGATTAAAAATCTACTGAACTGAATTCTGGGTGAGGCCTTACCTTCTGTGTAAACTAGGCTAAGTTACCATTTTTCCCTGACAATAAAATGGAGATAATGGACGAGAAAATCTCTTAAGTTCCTGCTAAGTTTAAGAGTTTGAGGATTTCATGATACTCTGTGCCCAGGACCTTCCTGATGTTTGCTTTCATAGGACAGCAAACAGTAACGTGAAACAGTGAAATGCTATTTCACTCTGCATCTGGTGGGCCATTCCCACTGAGCCCCCTGCAAACGAGGGCTGACCCCTGTCAGCTCTTGTCCAGAAAGCAGTTTAAACCCTTCACAGTTGTCAGAAAATCCACTTTGGTGGCCTCTCTGAGTTCTTGATGTGTTTCCCAGAAGCAGGATGCAGGTTCTCTAATATTGTCTCTGCTTAGGAAGATCTCTACAAGCTTTGTGTTTCTTCTGGTGGAGAGGGGAGGGTTCTTTTGAACACAGCGTTCAGCCGTCAGCTTTAGGAAGACCTTTCAGTAACCTCAATTTCCCTTTGTGTGCAACTAGAATTAATAAGAGAACATGGCTAAATTGGGCAAGAAAAATCCAAGATTGTAATAGTTCCCATGGAATTTTTAAAGAAAAACAAAGGTGGAAAGCCAGAGCAAGTAAGACCATCGTGGCCACTAAAGTTTTGTGTGGGCTTGTGATGCAAAGGATACGTTCAAACTGACCTAGACCAATTTGGTTATCTGTAGTTGTTTGGGGTAGATATTGTCAGCCTCCCATAAGTAAGTGGGGCCATAGGTTTCCTTCCACAAAATGTTTCCAGGCCGTGTTATAAAGAAAATAAATCAAACCAGATTCTGCCATAGTTACAAACATGTATTAGCAAGCTGGAAGAAAAAGTTATATACTGTGTTTTATACACTTGGTGAAGAACCACCTCCCTGTCCTTCTAGAAACACACACCTATAGCACCTTGCATAAAGGATGCACTAGAAGCAGGCTGTGGTTATGTGCTAATGGCATGCTTCAGGTGATCTTCTAGGTAAGTCAGGTAAAAAAAAAAAAAAAAAATCCTCCTCTAAGGGTCTGAACAATGGACCAATCAGAGTCCTATCCATAGGCTAATTGGGCTTGCCGGATTTTTATATACTATTTGGACAAGAGCAAGAGTGTCTGCAATATTTCTAGCCAACCTACGTATCTTGAACACAACCATTTTCAACAAAGAAACTCATTTCTAACTTGCATGATTCTAATTAGCAATGCCTCAGCTGTTGACCAGTAATAAAGATAGCCAACACAATTGTGGTAACTACCTCTGGAGTGTTACCTGTTCAACTAGAGTCTTTCAAATAATGACTTGGACTGTCATACGCACTGACCAATCACAACAGATTCTGGCCTCGGCTGATGCTAGGTTGTGGAAGGCCCCTTCTGAGCCACAGTTGTCTTAGAGAGCTGCCAAGGCAATAGGACTTGAACAGCTACGATCTGAGAGAACAGGGAAGTACAGAGAATTAGGAAGATGCTTTAGTCTCTTGGGCCATCTTCTGAGAACGCAGCAGATCTAATGACAATATCGTAGGGCTAAAGAAGCAAACATTTCCATTCAGGGCTGCCAAGGTAGGCAGGACTTGAGAGGTCAAGATCTTGGAGAGAAGGAAGGCACAGGAAAATGGGTTGGCTACACCAGTATTTTTCCCTTTGATGCATTTGCCAAATATTACTGTATAGTACAAGAGACTGAGGAGCTAAGTAAAAAAAAACACGGAAAAATAGAGTTTTTAGCATCAGAGTGCCAAGTAAAAAATGTTGGTATTCAAAGCCCACCAAGGAGAAAGGCAGTAACAAACACCCCACTGGGATCCTCAGGGAGCAGCAGTGAACCCAACGTAGACTGAGCCATACAAAAACTCAGTTAAGCTTGATTGGGTTAAACCCATTCAGGCTGCCTCCCAGAGGAGAAGGTGAACCTTTACTGAAGGAAGAGAATATTTTCAAGAGTCTCTAAAAATTTTTTTCAATCAAAAATTACCAGGTATACCAGGAAATAGGTCCAAGAGAAAAAAATAGGCAATGGTAAAAAACCCATAAGTGGCCCATTTATTGGTGTTATCAGACACAGACTTTAAAATAACTGTGATTAATGTGTTCAGGGAAATAGATGACACGATGAAGAATCTTACTAGAAAACTGGAATCCACGAAAAACAAACTGGGAATCCTGGGACTTAAAAAATGAAACAATGGAATTAAGAACTCAATAGACATATTTAATTGCAGATTAGGTGTGCTACAAGAAAGAATTTGTGAAAATGGAAGGCAGATCAATAGAAAAATATCCAAGTGGATGCATGGAGAGCAAAAATGATGAAAATACAGAAAAGAATATAAGAGGCTTGTGTAATGTGTTACTCTATATAACATCATGTGATTGGAGACCCAGAAGAGGAGAAAAAGGAATGAGGCAGGAGCAATATTTTCTGGAAATGATCGAAGACATCAAAACACGGATTCAAGAAGCCTTGCATCCCCTGACCAGGATACATACAGAGGAAACAACAGCTAGGCACAATGTAGTAAAACTGATGAAAACCAAACCTAAGAAAAATTGTGAATGAAGGCAGAAAAAAAATTATTATTTTCAAAGAGGCAACAATAAGACTAAGGGATCTACTTCTAATCAGAAACTAACCAGAAGACAATGGAATGTCATATTAACATGTTGGGAGAATGTAACTGTCAGCCTAAAATTTTATAAATTCAGCAAAACTATTTATCAAGAGTTGAAGTGAAATGAAGACATTTTAAGACAAACAAAAATTGGAAGAATTTATCACGAGTGGGCTAACATTAAAAGAAATACTAAAAGTATTTTTACGGGTACTAAGAAAGTGATCCCAGAAATGAAAGAAGGAATGGAGAGTGACAGAAAGGATAAATATGGGGTGAAGTGGAAATATATTAAAAAATATAGAATGGACTGATGGCTGGATAGAGAGATGGATAGATAGGTGATAAAGCTAATATAGAAACTTGTTAATTATAGAATCTGGGTGAGGATTATATGGGTAGTCACTGTACAAATCTTCTAATTTTACTTTTGAAAATTTCAGTTCAGAATAAAATGTTGAGAAAAATATATGGACAAATATAAATGTATATTGATCCTATAAATCAACAAAAAATGAGGTCTTGTGGGGTCTAAAATATATGTAGAATTAATTAATGTATGATCAAATAACAGAAAAAGTGAAAGACAGGTAAATGGGGTTAAAGTGTTCTAAGGTCATAGCAACATCTGGGAGTGTTAAAGGTTATAATTTTAATGTACTAGAATTAGTTAAGGATACATGTAGTCTCTAGACTAACTAGTAAAATAATACATAGAAGGGGAAATAGAATGAAAAATGCTTGATTACTCTAAAAGGAAGCAAGAAAGGAAATAAAAGGTAACGTGAATACAGGGGGGCCAACAGAAAAGAATTCTGAGATGTTAGCTATAATCCCAAACAATCAGTAATTGCATTAAATGGTAAATGACTAACTATTCTAATTAAAAGATAATTATTGTCATACTACACTAAAAAATAACTAAAACATTAACTATATACTGCTTAGCAGAGACACTCCTTAACTATAAGTATACCAGGAAGTTGAAAATAAGACAATGGGAAAAGATACACTTTGTCGATACGAACCAAAATAAGTTGGTGTAGTTTTATTAATATCCGAGAAGGGAGACTTTAAGGGAAGAGTCATCATTAAAGATAAATAGGCACACTTTGTAATAATAAAAAGGTCAATCCACAAGGAAATTACAACAATTCTAAATCTGAGCATATCTAATAACATAGCTCCCCATGTAAAAAGCAAAAATTTGACAGAATTAGAAGGATAAATAACCCAATCCATAATCATGATGGGGAGTCTTGACTCCCGTCTCTCAAGACCTGATAGAACAGCAGACAAATAAATCAGTAAGGATACAGATGATCTGAACACCACCACTAATTAATTTTACCTGCTTGATGTGCATACACCCCTGTGCTCATCTTGGACACAGTCAGTTTCCCCAGATGGACCGTTTGCCCGCTCTCAACACAAGTCTGGGCAAATTTCAAAGGCTAATCTCATCCAGACTATGTTTTGTGACCAAATTCATGACAAAGAAAATTGAAAATATCCAAATGCTTGGAAATTAAGTGATCCACTTATAAATAACCCATGAGTTGAGGAAATTTCAGTGGAAATTAGGCAATATTTTGAAATTCAATGATAATGAAAGTGCGACATATCAAGTACTAACTAACCAATCAGTCTGGAGTGTGTGTTCCTGATTAAGGCATTTTAGATGTTAACTATCAATCTCCATAGTGTAAATTAATACTAATCCACATAACACATCACACTACCCTGCTGAAGGGCTGTACTTTAAATTGCTGACAGCGTAATAAGAATGGAGATAATTATAATAACGCCAATGCTTTAGGTAAGAGTACCAATTATTAAATAAAAAAACAATGGTTAAGTGAAGCTATTTAGAGATATACTTATCTATTATATTCATCCACCCCCCCCAAAAAAAAAAAAAACACCACTCATTCTATCATATGATATTCATCCATCTAAAAAAATAATGCAACTGCACATGTAATTTCCAGGTGATTTCTCAACATTCAAACATCACTTATTATCCATCAAATTACCATCTTCTTCCATTTTCCTGTGTGTCTCTCTCCCATGTGGACGTCTCTCCGGCAGGAGAGGGAGGAAGGAGAAATGAGGGCCTGGTCTGCCACACTTTATATTCTAATATTTTCAACCCGATGGCTTTAGCATGATCAGAGAAGCTGGAAATTGAATCAGAGACCTCAGGGGTCGCCCAAATGATGAGTCAGCCTGTCTGTGAAGTTTATCACTGTTGGCTCCATGTACTTAATTAGGAGCTAGTGGAATATTATCATTTACTCTACCCGCAAAAATCTTCACTTGAGAGGCAACTGGGTTAGGGGGGAACATGCAGAAAACAGGGTTTGTGAACCATAGCTGAAAACGTTATCAGCAGCCACCGCGAGAAAAAGTGAGGGGTGGGAGGAGGTGTCGCGGTCGGCATCTTCTCACAGAGCCTGCGTGGAGGCAAGGGGATCGTTCCTGTGACACTGTGACCAATGGCACTCTGTCATGTCTGCTGTTGGGCTTTCTTCCTGAAAAGGTGGATTGTCAAGTTTCCTTCCTCTCGATAATAGAGTCATGAATATTTGACTTTCTTTTAGCCTGGAATTTTCAATAATTGAACAGCTGCCCTCACAGGCCGCCCATGAGGAAGGCTGGTCTTGTCCACTGTCCCTTGGCTCTGTCCTTCTACGATGTCCAATATGAGAGTACCAGGCAGGGCAGAGGCGGACGAACCAAGGTTAGTCTCCCCTCACTCCTCTTGTCTTGCCTACCTGTGTCTCCTTTGCTGGGTCACATGCTCCTGCCCCTCATCAGACCGTAAATGAGGTTGAAGAGAATGTGAGTTTGAGTCTGTGTGTGAGAGAAGGGAAGAGGAAAATTAGCAGGTCCTCTTTAAGAGAAGCAGACCCAGTCCCATTCAGGAGGCAGCTGGTTGCCAAACTAGTATGACGACTGCCAAGACAGCTTTGCATTTTTGTACCAGTTTTTATCTATAGCAAATATCGTTTTATCAATGCTCGCGAGTGGCTCGTGTTACCTTTGGTCAAAGAGAAAGGTGTTGTAGCTCCAAACTCGGAACAATTCTCAGTCAGTGTCCTCAGCGGTGACCCATATTAAAAATGTGAGAGAGCACTATTTAATGGCACTGTGTGTGTGTGTGTGTGTGTGTGTGTGTGTGTGCATTCACGCGCACATTTCTTTTCCTGGAGAGGGTCAAAACATTTTACAAATATAATCTAGATTAATCCAACATCATCAGAGTGTGACAAAATTAAATCTGCCAGATAGACAAAGCAATGTAGCCAAGGCTACGTGGTGAATTTAGAAACAGAGCCCCTACTTCTTACTGACTTTTTCCGGGCGTATACCATGGGAAGTAAGGTAGAGATTATTATCTGATTTTATTTTTCCAGGACAGATAAACCTGACTAAATCACTGGAGGCACATAAGCTGACCCACAGATAAATAGGTAACTGTTTATGTAGTATAATTTTAGTGACCTGAAAAGTTTCCACCTACAGGTTTTCTGTATCCCCATTTACAAGCAAAGGAAGGGGGCCCAGGAAAGCAAAGACCGCAGAATTGCTTCAGAAATCGCATGTTTCTTGGAAATAGTGTATTAGTACACTGGCTTTCAGATTACTCAATTGATAGCCTGGGCCTGAAGGGACGGAAAACTGGATGGAAACCTTGTTTTGTTGGGCTTTTGCTTGTGGTATTCAAGCTGGTAGGTCTGCTGCCCAGGAAAGTGCCCAAGCAATGATGGACATAAGGTGAACAGTGTGGAATGTGGGAAGAGGTCATTTGGCTAAAGGGGGAAATCCTCCCTCCTTCAAGAATCTGCTGAGCCTCTTCCCTTCCTGTTCTCTGACTTCCCGATGCTCACCTTGTTTCAGGCTGGGTAACTGCCTGTCGTCAGGTAGAATGTAGACTCTTGCTAAGAACAGAGGGAGCTTTTCGGACTCATGTTTTAGACATCCAGTCTCTCGACTCAGAGCGGAGCATTCAAGAGGCATTCCTTCCCTGTCTGAAATTCCTTAGGATGGCGTTGTTGACTTACCTCAGAGAACCAAAAAAGCAGTGCATTTCACCAGGGCACTGACCTCACACCTGCAAAGCTTGACTGGCTGAGTCCTGGGAGCAATATTGGTCCCAATCTTTGGTTTTAGAAAGTGGTTATTTGACTTGAAAAAATAGTATTGCTCATTTAGCTCACCTCCTGATTCCTAAATAAGACTCACTTGCAATAAATATATCTCACATTTGAGGACTGAGTTCTGCAACACACATTTTACATTTTTCTGAGTTAGAAAAAATAGATTACTTTGTAAAGTACAAAACCTGTAACACTACATAACCCAAACAATAGGTTGAAAACTGGGTTTGTTGTAAGTAACATATTAATAACACCTGGTGTAATACCTGTTAACAAGCTCAGTGCCTGAAGCAAATTGGCAGGAGCGTCTTCTACTTTTGCCAATAACTTGTCAAAACTGACTTAGAGTTCCTTCCAAACTCCCAGAAGAACATCCACGACAAGGCAGCTTATGTAGCCCTCGGACTTCACCAGGGCAAAGGCTGGCTCCTGGCCAACTTGGGAAGTCACACCGAATTAGAGAAGGAATTCTGCAGAGTTGGGAAGGGGCCTCCGGATGGCAAGATGCTGAATAAGAACGTGACGAGTTAATTGACTGGTATCTTACACAAGAGTCAGGGTGAGGAGAACGGTGAAATTCATTTCCTTCAACAGCTCTGCTCCTTTCAGAGGAGCTAAAATGCTGCCTCTGTCCCATGACAACCAAAGAGGAATCTTTGTAGTGAGCCTAGGACTTAATGATGTCACATCTCTAGAGACCAGAAAGGAAGGTAGGAAGAATGAACTACTTAGCCCCATGGAGGCAAACTATTGGGGAGGAACTAGGCACAGCCTAATAATTAAAACAGAGATTCAGCACATGTGATGTGCCTGGCAAGCACGTTAAGGTGCTTTGTCCTAGACATCCCGGCCGTCCTTGCGGTCAGTACCACTGTCCCCATTTCACAGATAAAACAGTAGCTGAGAGACTGTCAGTCATTGACACAAAGCAGCCTCGTGTCATGTTGGACAGAGGGGACTCCAAACCAGACCTAAGGGCTCTAAATCTTGGCTTTGCCTCTTAGGTAGTTATGTGACTTCAAGTAAAGCTTTTAATTTATTTTTGTTGTAATTTCCATGTCTGTAGAACAAGGATAATAATGTTATGTACTTCACGGCGTTGCGATGATTAAATAAATTGATGTTTGGGCCTTAGAACTAGGCCTGGCGTCCGGTAAGTACTGTTCAGGTGTTGGTTGTCGTGGTGGTTTGTTTTTAGCTGTGCTGAGAGATCTAAACCTACATTAGTTTGATAACTGGGGTTCTTTGTCCCCTGTTGTTATATAACTATAAAAGCAAGTGGAGTAAGTTTCTTTTTTCTCTGACATCTAAAAAGAGCAGACAATCCTGCTTCAGCATACAAAGGTATTATGGAGGGTCATTTTTTTTTTTTTTTTTAATCTACAGAGCACTTTTTCAGTGGAAAATGATTGCTGGGCTAGGAGTTAGCATTCAGGTCAAAATTAGACTTCGTGGTGTGAAGTATAAACAATTGCATGTTTGCTAAGACTAGCCACATACATAGAGGCATACGGCAGTCCAAAATAATTCTATTCTTTTATCAATACACAGACGGAGGTTGTTGAGCCTTTTGCTAAATTGGGCTGTGCTACACTTCTGTCTTTAGAACAAGGCGATGGCTTCATCATGCATCCATTGTGCTTCCCTGATATTTTGGGAACTACGGCACATCTGTAGGATACCAGCTGTACATCTCTGTAATGCTCTGAGATCTTGGCCATGGACTACCAAAACTCAACATATATACCAACTAAGGTAGCATGCAATTCAGATAAGACAAGCCCCAGACCCAGGAAAAATAATGAGATTCTACTTTTCTGATAAAAAGCTCATTTTATCTAGTATTTTATAACTACCTCATATGAAAGGTCATTATAGCATGATTTCTTCCTACTAGAGATTTAGCGTTTAATGGAAAACCAGATAAAACATATATAGTTTCTTCCATCTTTTCAAGAACAAGGTGGAGTGAGGGAATGTTATGTTTATGAAGAAGCAACAGTTATTCTGGAAAACGATGACTTGTTTACATTAGACTGCAAGCTCAATGAAGATGAAAACTAGGTTGGTCTTATTCCAGGTAACCAGTTACTGATTAAATGAATGAATGAAAGACTGGAAATAATAGTTATGATTACAGACATTATATGCATATGAAGAAAATGCTTTTAGTTAAGGAAAGAGAAAGTAAAATGGCTAAAGAACCCAGGACATCAGCGGGTACCAAATCCTTTCTTGTCATGAGTGGGGTCTCCCTGAAAATATCTTCTATATTAATTAGAACAGAAGTTTACAGTGAACTATTTTTAAAACCACACATACATTTTCCTAATTTGTCTTTGAAATCTTACATCTAGAATTTCATGTATCGTTTTTTTCTCACGAGTATACCTCATTCACACATAGATTTCATGTCTCTTTGGTTGTATAGGATATGAATTAAGCTCCTAATTTATATGAAATGCCAAGATTTTCATACTCCTTTTGGGTAGTGCTGGCCACCGTGTATAGACCACATATCAAGTGAGTTTTTAAGATAATTGGCTTTCCCCAAATTCGGCATTTACATTCTTGAAAGTGCTTCCTTTTTCCCACACAGATCTAACTAAATATTAGAGGTATTTGACCTTTTATTTAAAAAAAAAATGTTTGATGTTCTGACTATTTTCAACAAAAGGTCTCTGTTCTCAAATGCATTCTAGGGAGAGAATTCTCAGTTCCTTTGAGAGGGATAAAAACCGTCTCTTAAGTCCACTAGACTGAAGATCAAGGGCATCGCAGCACCACATATCTGAAGGGTGATTATCGTCCATGAAAGAAAGCTTGATGGTGGTGGGATGTTTCAACCCCTGAATAGACCAATGGATTTGGAGCTAGAACTTAAGAGTTTTACTTGGTTTTGCCGCAGGTGGCTGTCTTGCCTGGGGAAGATTTGAATATCAGTCTCTTCTCCTATAAGGGTCTAATAGTTTTCCAAGGCCAACCCAGCCGTACTGTGGGATTTGATGTCCCGTGGCTCCATGTGGGCCCATCCTGGGTGTTAGCCAGAGGCATTTTGCAGAAGGTCTTCTATTGGCGGGCGTGATATGTCCAGTGCAGGGGCTTCCCAAGGAAAGGAGCCTGGTCCTGCTTTGGTCATTTTCTTATACCCTTAGGGGCTACTTAATAATAGACCAATTCCCAAGCTTTCAGAGCTGTCATGTGTTTCTCTGCGCACTGTTTGAGCAGGGCAGGTGAGGGCATGGCCAGGAAGCCAGGGCTTCAGCTATGGAACGAGAGGTGGCCCTGGGCCCAGTTTTGTTCAAGTGGCTTACTCCCCTCCTCTGCGCACAGACCTCCATTCTAAGACTTCTTCTTAACCCCTTCGACCTGCCATCTGTATATCGTCCTCCTTTCTCACTCTCTGCTCTTTTCCTTCTTCCTCCGTTACTATTGGAGCTGTGGTCAGGGCTAGCCCCAGCCCCTGAGGAGGCTAGAAAAACGGGGACTACAAAAAACTATAGCGGGCTATAACAGAAACGGGACATTTAAATATCTTAAATGAACAAACTCTTAACTTTCCACTGAAAGACAAACTACATAATGATTTAACCTCGGAACAATATTTCCTCATAAGAGGGAATAAGGAATCTAGTCTTTCTTGGACCTACTGCCGTGGAACTTAATTTCTCATGTCCCCCAAGATAGTAACACACACTACTTACTGTGTTCGGCGCTAGGAAGGAGGAGGCAACCTCTTTCCAACTGCAAACCACAGCCAAGGAATTTGGTTCATTAAACCGAAAGCTCTTTCCTCCACTTTACTGTCTTAAATCCTTCTGATAGCCCCATAAGCTAATAAATTGTCCAAGTCCCCCAGGAAACTATTCTTAATTCCCTCATCATTTATATCGTTCCCTATCTGTCCAATAAACCAGAATGTAGCCTGGAAGGCACCTGTCACTCAATCTATATTATGATCTTGTCTTTATGTGTGAGTTGATTTGTTTTTCCAAATCAGTGGATGGCCTAAGGTACCATGTTATTATTCTACATTTTATGTGTGTCCTCTGAGGACGGAGCATCATAGAATGTTACAGATGGGGGTGTCCATGGGGTCATCCGAACCCGTGTTTTTCAAAAAATATTTAACTGTCAAGCCCTCATGTCAAGTGCGATCTTATGAAATCCTCTGCACGTAATAAAACCGATCAAAGCAGAGTTACTCTGGTTGAAGGGGGGATTCTGATATCCTTTTACCACCCAGGAGGCACCAGGGCTCCACAGCCTCGCACTTCCTCTAGACGAGAGAACTGAGGCCTGGCGATAAGTTGCCCAACATTTTGGGGAGAGAGGAAGAATCAGCGTTTGTTGTCTTGAAGCTCTGATGTCACTAGGGGTCCATGTGTGGAGACTGCTGGTCGTAAAGCTCAAACAGAGTGCGAGGACCCCACTGCTTCACTCTGGGAGGGTTGCTGGTGGGTCCTCTGGAGGCAGCACTGCGATCGAGTTGGTCACACAGGATGTTTATTAGAGATTAACCCCTGTAGAAATGAGAAGGAGGACACAGGATTGAGCAGAGGACAATGTAAAACTGCCAAAGAGGCCTGGCAAAGCCTTGGCCAATGACACAGGGAAACGCGGGAGCCTAAATGACCCATCATAGTGACGTGCGCTGGACTTAATGGCTGGGCCTTTGAACCCCCACATCAGTCACTGGGTGTGGGCCACCCTGGGGAGGCCATGCCCTTGGGTAAAGTGGCTTTCTGCAGCTGACGCAAATCCTAAAAGAGCTCACAGCTGGAGGCTGACTTCTCACAGCTGGGACAATAAGACCTCCCTTGAAGAAAGATCTAGAAGGCACATCTCCGTGTCAACCACACATAGCTACTAGGAGTTCTGGTGAGTGCAAGGGATAGTGGAGAGGAGGGTAGTGGTGGCAGTTTTCTCGGCCATCTGCCAGGCCACCCCAAATTTCCAGTTAGGGATACCCGACTGCACAGTACTGACTGAGCATGATGCTTGCTAAGCCAGTGTTAGGTCAGCCCTTAAGATAGCTTCTCCTTTGTGTTTCAAGATGGAATCCTGTGGGTTTTTTCATTTCCATCTCTTTCACCAAGTTTAAAGACTGTTTTCGCCTGTTGGGGTTTAATTTGCTACAGTGGCAAACACAGCAGACTGTATGTGGAAGGATTTGGATTCTAGATCTCATTCTGGAAGTTATTAGCTGCGTGACCAAGGGCAAACCATTTCCCTTTTGTGAGGTATGATTTCTCAATTGTCCTTCGGGGACTTGATACCAAGTAGAACACTTTAAAAACTGTAAAACAGTGTTTTGAATGCCCTTTAGGTAGTGGTACACCCCAGAGTTGTTCTGGGCCCTCTTCCTTTAGCTCTCCATCCCTCCTTCCGTCCATCCATCCATCCATCCATCCATCATCCATCCATCCATCATCGATCCATCCATCCATCCATCCATCCATCCATCCATCCATCATCGATCCATCCATCCATCCATCCATCCATCCCTCCTTCCGTCCATCCATCCATCCATCCATCCATCCATCCATCCATCATCCATCCATCCATCCATCCATTTAATTATTCATGTGAGTGATTCCTAACTTTTAATTTATAATTCATCCAAATTTTTAAAGCCAAATAATGGGAGGTTTGGTTTTCTGCTAATTTTGGTGGTCCTTCTCCAGGAGAGTTAGTGCAAGTTGTGCTCCCACTTTGTGCAGCCCATCTCTGTTCAGGATATCTCTTTGTCCCCATTGATTGCAAATGTGTCAATTTTCTGAGTCCCAAACGCATCAGTTTATTGAAAACCACCCCCACAATATTGCACATCCCACTGGGTTCACCTCACTCTGGTGCCTTTTTGCTGTTTGTCCCATTTACCTCCTTTTAAGTTAGCTTTTTGAGATTTTTTTCTCTTCATTCTCTGCTAAGTCCTAACTTTCTAGTGCAAACCTCAGATATTATGACTTATTTAAATTTTGTATTGTTAAGTGTATTATGCATGTAAACTAGTGTATGAAATGTTGAAAGATGCTCAGTTTAAAGATCAATAACCGAGCAAACATCTATGTACCAACCCCCCAGGTTAAGAACTACTCTTATGATATATTTAGCCATTCAATTAATGCATATTTATTGAGTGCTTACTTTGTGTCCAGAACTTGGGGATGTATAATGATGATTGAGACATCATCTAGTTTATATAAAACAGCTCACCACCATCTAATAGGGAAGAAAGAGACTGGCTAGTAAATAATTGCAGTATATAAGGGTACTTGCAAGAAGAAATACAAACAAAATGTAATTGGGACCATTACCTACATCTGGGAGCGTTAGAATGACTTCCAAGAGGATGGGACTATGGACAGGGTTTTAAGAAAGGGTTTGCCTAGGGAAGAAGAAAATTCTAGGCAAAAGCAACAGCATGTGTAGTCGCAGAGCTGTGAAAAAGCGTGGTATGTTTGCAAAGTGGCAAGTCATCTCTTCTCCTGACTGTCATTTCGTTTCCACAATTCTTTCTCTCCTGATTCACCTCTCACCACTCATTTCCAGGTTTGTTTTGTTCCCCATACTTTCCATAGATGTTGGGTTCTCACAGGTGTTCTATTAGGATCTCTTCTCATTTCATTCCATTTTTCATTCATTCATCCGCTCATGCATCACTGAGGAAGAAACAAGTCTTCACCGACGTCAGAGTCATCTGTGGGGCTTGTGAAAATGCAGGTTCTGGTCTTGACCCGCATAATCGGAGGTATCTGAGGAGCTGCATTTTTAACACGTTGTCACTAGGTGTTTCTAGTGCAGAAGACGGGGACACACTTGGAGAATCTCAGAGGGAGCATTCCTTGTGTAGAGAGGGTTGGGCCATAGAGGACATTCGGGAATGGGGCGGAGATGGTCTTATGCCATCTGCCGTCATGGCTGCCCCTTCCAGCGCATTCCTTGTCTCTGCCTTTGTCACATCTACCTGCCCGCTCCTCTTTGGCTGTTACTGCTTCCTCCTACGTTGTGTGTGTCCACCTGTTCCTGTGCCATCTGCAGAGCCCCTTTTGTGTGTCTCATGTCCCTGCTCCATGCCACTTCCTCTATCAGACATAGTCTGTGCCTTGGCTCTGTCTGTGGAACGTTCTGGGCTGCAGTACCACACACAATGACGTGTGGCATGCAAAGTTGACAGTCACCCTGAAAGCCCCTGCCTCACATCTCATCCCTGTTCTTTTTGGGAGTTTCTTTCCAGAAGCAGGGTAAAAGAAACAGGAACCCCCCAAAAGCTGGAGAAGTCATGATCAAGGATGGAATCAGAGGCAAAGGATGCTGTTTGGCTGATTTGCACTCCCATTACTGAGAGCATTTGAATAGTTTTAAGACATGTCAACTGTGAGACTAGACATTTTCTCTGGAATATATGCGTGTAGATATTATTCTTGTGGGGACATATGCTTGCATGTTTGTCTACAAGTGTTGACTTGCACTGTTGCACATATCCAGAACCCTGGTTCTGTCAGCTTTGTCTGCACTAAATGTGTATATGGATGTATAATTAAAGATTTTAAGCTCTTGATTTTGATAGTGTATGTTGCAGCTTCTGTGCTCAGCAAATTCCTAAGCCACTGTGGTTAATGGGAGTTCTAGCAAGTGTTTCTGACTCTGCTGGTCCCTGTTCGTAAAGCTCCTCTCCTTTCTCCCTCTCTCTGTCTCTCTCTCCCCCTCCCGCCTTGCCCGCCTCTGCTCTTCCCTCCCTCCCTCTCTCTGAGATAGCAGACAAGAGAGAGAACTGGCACAGCCTCCTCTGAGAAGCGTGCTTGCATGCGCCGATTGGCAGAATCCCGTGAGTTCGCTTTCCATCCATGCGGTGTTCTTGGAGGGAAATGCAATGTTGGAGCCGGGGCTGAGCTGGACTGGGAAGGTGGCTGGGAGCTCAGGGAGGCCAGGATCCTCTTTTAGCCACAAACTGGAATCACAGGAATGTTTCACCAGGGTCTGCTCTGAGAATTCCCAGACCCCCATGGATTTTCGAATTTCTCAGCCTTTTCTCCTTCACCTTTCCACTTTCTTACTTCCTCCTGAGATGGCCCCAGATCTGCAAGAGACATTTGAGAGAAGCTATTTATTAACAGATGGGAAGAAATGGATTCTGCACTTGATTATTTAGCCATGGTGTGTCAATGATGGATTGGAAAGCGGTGTAAGTAACAGTTATGTATGTTCCTGTAGTTAGATAGTCTGTCTTAGTTGCCTTTTTTTTTTTTTACTTTAACTTTTTCAGTGAATTTCCTTTTGAGAAAAGCGAAAATAAAATGTATAAAGTACTCCAAAGAAGTTAGGAGGGTTCAGTATTTATGAGCTTTTTTTCTTGTTCAATTGACTTGCAGAATACACACAGCTATATCAGATGAGACACCCAATCTTCTGACATAGAATCTACAAACATCCCCCAGAGGATGAGACTAAAACAGGAAATAAATGAACTGACAATCTTTGCTATAATCAGACTTATTCGCAGTTGCTAAAAAATTTGACATTGGCTCATTTTAGCGTGAAAGACGGAATTCAAATGTGTTCTCTGCACACGATCATAAAAATGAAGGTGGCCTATGGCTTTCAGAAAATGTCCTTTTTGGCTACATACATGAAATTAATTTTCTAGTGTTAAATGCCAATTATAGTTCTGTTCCATTTCAGTTTTTCTTGAGACAGAACACTTCCCATTCTAGAATCTAACGTCTGGTCACCCTAGGCTTGCAGGAGGCTGGCAATTTGAAAGCCTAGTCATTGCACGGCTGTGCCAGTCAGAGGGGTTTCCATCTTGCTGTGTTAGGGCTTGATTTAAGTACTTAAATTCCCCAGTATTCAGGGAAAGAAAAAAACAAGTATCACAGGAGAAAGAAACCGCTACCGAAAAGATTCGAAATTGAAATTAAAGAACAGGATTTGTGTTTTCTTTGAAATTTGAAATGAGGTTCATTTTTGTATAGAAAGAGTAACTTAAGCTTTCTTGACTGAAAACGGTATTGTAAAGGAGACTTTTAAGATCATAAATCACTTAGGTAAGGACATCAAAATAGATAGCTGATTTTTTTTTTATGATGAGTTGCAACTTTTTCTCTTAAAGTCTGCACTATAGTGTTAATACAAATATGTCTGGCTTCTTAAAACTTGCTTCGATTTGGAAGTGGGCTTTCTAACAAGGGCACAGTATGTAATAAGCTTTTCAGAGTGATCTTGGCCTTTCTTCCTCACATCCAGACCCCAGGCTGGGCTATTGCCCCTCCCCCAAGCGCCCCCCCCATCTCCCAGCCCCCATCCTTCCCTCTCAGTCTTGGAACATCATGAAAGAGCCTTCTGAAGATTCCCTTTAGCATGCCCTGCCCGGCTCTGGACAGAGGAAGCACTGTAATGCAACACACAACGTTGCCAAATTTGGAATCCAATGAACTCATTTGATTCCTAAACATTAAATCAGTTCTGTGAGCAACTGAATGAGATCATATCTGACAAACCTGACCCAAAGTGTTCCTAACTTTATTGATTGGCGTCTAACATCAAGGGCTGTAGCACTGAGGACCTGAGGGGACCAGCCTCAAACCAAACTAAATCCCCAAACTCTGCGGGATTCCTGCTGGCCAAATATACCTAGGGCCACGCCTTTTAAAATATGTCCTTTGTTATCAGGGAAATCTGAGACAGAAAACACATGTTGGCAGTGTCACGTGAGTGCTTCTCTGTACAAGAAGTCGTTGTATCACAAGGGGAAATGCTTTCAGTCTTGCACTGTTTTGTTTTGGTTTCTTGTTTATTATATGGAATCTGTCAGATTCGCGCATCTGGAAGAGCTTTGGGGGGTGGGGGGTGGAGTGAAAAACCTAGAGCAATACATGCAAGGCAAGGGAAAAATCACTGAAAAAACAAAGTCAGACTGGAAACAGAATAATGCTCGGACTCAAATCCCAGCTCCCATCCTAGGTTTTGGTCCCTGTGGAAGCAGATGCCACTTGCAGCCTTCTTGGGTTCGTGGAGAGAGAGATTCTTTCACATTGATTCGAGTAAAGGAGGGAGATGTCTGCGGAAATATATATATATTTAAAAAGACAATAAGAAATTATCTTTGGAGTTCAGTTCCTTCTCACTTAACAAAGCAAGCAACCCCCTTCCTGGTTCCCCTCCTGGGCCCAGCCCATGCCCTCTGTGCCTCTGAAGTGTCCCCTGGTGAACAGCTCCAGATCCCCCAGGATTCTCATGTGTGTCCTGTTAAGGCAAGAAGCTGAGCTGCCAAGGGCAGGGTTTTCCTGGAGGGGGAGAGCGCTTTTTAATGGTGAGGGAGCCAAGGGGCCAGATATGCTGATACCTGCAAACAGTCTTTGAGAGAGGCACTGATTGGCATCAGTAAAACTGCTGAGCAATTAAAAAAAAAAAATACTGGAGTCAAGGTGAGAGAGAGATGAGCGTGAAAGAAAAGGAGGCAGGTTGTCTCTGAGGAGTTCCCCACGAAGTCCCGCTAAGCACCCCGAAGGTCTAAATCGATAACGCCAGATGGTTAAGATAGTCTTAGACTGATCAATACCTTACAGATGGAGTGGAGCTTTCATTTTGACCTGGTGTTCTGCGGAAAAGCTTGGCTCAAGATAAACGGCCCGTTCTCTCACTTCGCTCACCGACCCCTCCTGTGACAGCAGTGTTCTCTCTCTGGATATCCGTTTTCCTGAGCGACCGGGTCTGGCCTAAAAGTTGGGAGCTAAAGAAAGGTTCTCCAACCAGCTGTCATCTTCAGATCTTTCACTCCGAAGAAAGTGCTTCCATGAGGGTCATCCTTTCTTTTCTTAGTGTTTATCTTTTGTCTGAACGAATCGGCCTCAGTGTTATATCTGTGCAAACTCTCCTCACCGTGAACTCCGTGAACTCGGGGACCGCCCAAGTTTCCAGTGAGTTCCGCTGCAGAGCCATGCTATTGACACAGCACATCCATCCTTAACCTGCCCTTCCCACCTATTCCCTTGGAGAGACAGCAGGGGAGGAGAAACAGGTCTCACTACATTTGGAAAAGAAAGCTGACCTGTGAAAGATGCCTCTGCCCATGTTCCTGATGAGGCAAGACTTGCCATCTGTCCCCGACTCTTCTCTCATTGTGTTCCTCCAGGAGTCCTTGGAAGAACTATTAGGTAACATCGAAATACAGCAGAACCAATAGTTACTATGAACATTGAATGATTGACCAGTAAACCCCGTATTAGGTTGGTGCAAAAGTGATTGCAGTTTTTGCAATTATTTTCAACCTTTTCAACCGCAATTACCTTTGTACCAACCTAATCGCTTCTCTCAGCCTCTAGTCTTCGCATCAACAGAACCCATGCAAAGCTTACCTCATCAGATTTGGCGACAATTAAATGATCGTACACAGTGCTTACCACAGAGCTTGGTCATGGCTGTGTTACTGAGGCTCTCCTCATGCTCTCCTGTCACACACTTTCAACAGAGGACTCGGGTCCTGAACGATGGGATATTGGGGAAGAATGGAAAGAGTAGGAGTCCAGATCTGGGTGTTTCACTCCTGGGTCTGTTAGTAACCACTTGGATGACCTGGAGAAAATTGCCACCCCCATGTCTCTGAATGGGTTACTCCATTAAGGTTCGTGCCGGTTGCTCCACCCAGTGTGTTGTCCTACCCTCCTGCTCTTGGCTAATTCCTTTCTTCTCTTCTTCTGTGAACCTTCCCTGATGCCCTGTGCCTGGCTCAGGGCTTCTCCTCTGCCGTTCTGCGGCACCCACATCTCTCCATTTAAGGGTCCCCCACACAGACACCAGTGTGTGCCCGTCAGCCTCTCTCACTACGCTGCAATCATCCGGAGAGTGAGAGAGTGACCCCTCTGTCTCAAAGCTCTGCATTTGGTATCAAGACCCTGCTCGACCACTATGAGCTGAATAGATGCGTGAAAGAAAGAAAGAGTGAATGAAGAATCTCTGGCCTGCCTCCATCATAGGTCTTGAGTAAAGATAAAGTGAAACGATGTGTATGAAAGGCTTGGATGAGTAGAGAATGCTATGGACCCACCTTTTGTTTTAAGTTTGTGTGAGACAGAGTGTCCTTTTAGTACCACTATGTTCGTTGGTTTCTTAGATGCTAAGACTCATAAATTTTGGTGAAACAAAACAATATTCTTTTATGTGTGTGTGTGCTGTCCTTGCAACATGAGTCCATTCTTTGTCACAGAAGCAGGACAGGCTTTGTTTGGGCCAGAGGCTCTGATGTTTGAAACCCTGTGAGCAACAAAACTTTTCATTCCAAAATGAGAGATAAGACTGAAAGCCAGTGCCCCTGGGAGGATCGCCCTGTAACTTAACTTTGCCAGGGGTGTGAAGGGGTGATGGCAGATCTCTGCCTAAAAGGATGGAGAAGGGAAAGGGGTTTCTAGAAGCAGAGGTGGGCAGAGAGAAAGAGAAGGGGTCCTGGGGCGCAGAAAATAACACGCTCCCTCCTTCCTCGGCTTCGTCGTGGAGGTAGCACTGTCAAGGAAAGAGCAGGGACTTTCGAGTCTGACAGACCTGGGATTGGGTTCCAGCCTCCGATTTGGGTCTTACTGCATTTCACCAGCCCTGTCACTGGAGGTGGCAGCTGTCCATAGCAATGCTTGGACTCTGGTTTACGATGAACCAGGCTCTCCCTTGGACATAGGTCTGTCTTTCCTTCAGAAAATGTTCTTTGTTGGGGGTGGGGAGGAGCATGTTTAACAGAAGTTGTCATTCCCAAAGGCCAGTCCTGATGCAGAGTCGCAAGATGACCCAGAGGGTGACATGCAGTCATGTCCGTGAGTGTGCTTTGTAACTAGACCGCTCTGCAGGGATGTATATATTAATCCGACACATAGAAGGAAAAGACCCACTGCAGCTGCTGCATTAGAGTGGATACACTGTGGGTCTATTAGTCACCTCCTCAGGTCCAGCCCACGAGTTGTGTAGGCTCCCTTTTCACCTCCTTTCGACCCTCGGGTGTCTCCACAAATGAGCCACCTGCTGCACCTTGGTGTGGGGGGTGCAGATGTGGGGTGAAGTAATGAGCCCACAAGGCCTTTCTATGCCTATTGGCTGCTCTAAAGGGAAATTGAGGAATACTGCAAAGCCACAAATCTGAGTTGTCAGCTCATAAATATGTAAGCTCCTCACTTAGGTAATAAGCTCCTTGACAGCCAAAACTGTCATTTGCACATTCGTCTCAGCTGAACACAAAGTTCCAGTTGCCAGACTGTCCCTGGATACTGGGGACTAAAAGCTGGCGAGTGGGGAGGGAGAGGGGGAGGGGTGGCTTATTGCTCCTTAAAGATCTCTGGCTGTTCTCCATGGCTGCTGCTTTCGCCCCCACCCCACCATCAGGGGGCTTTCTCTCTTGGTATGTTGATTACTAAGTGTAGGCAAAAATTTTGCAGTGTGGACTTGGGTTGAATATGAACGTATAAATGGAGATAGGAAAAATAGTCAGTCGCCAGCATTGAGCTTTTGGCCACCGTGACTAAATCTGTCCAGATTTCTATCTCTGTGGTATTATGTTTACAACTGGTGGCTTAATGAAAATCAAATAGGCAGTTTACTATATATCAAATTGTAAAATATAGGCCTGCAGATCCAATTAAGGCAGGAAGCAGGTATTTGGGACACAAACATTTGTTGAGTGTCTAATATGTTACAGGCACTTTGTAAGGTTTTTTTAGGATTCAAAGTGAAAGAAGGAAAGGAATGGTTATGACACAAATTAATCCTACTGTAATACTCTGATAAGCCCCAGAGTAGCTCTATTAGCAAAATACTATCAGAACATATGGGAGAAAAGAATAAATTCTCCTTTGGTTGGTGGGGAAGGTGTTACATGTAGTAGACCCGGGTCTCGAAGGATGAGTAGGAAGGGAGCTGGGAAGGGAGAACATTTTAGACAGAGGAGTTGCCATGAGTCTCTATTTATGCACAGAAGCATAGCGTCATGTAATCACATTCAGATTGCATGAGGAGTAATACTAAATATTTTTCAGATTCTCAAAACAGTCAATGATTAGTAATAGATCACATTACATAGGATGGTATGATGATGAAGAATAATCAATTATATCAGATAAGATTCAACGTCATGTCACATTTTCACAGCTCATTAGAAACAGTAGACCATGGGTCAAGAACAAGGTAGAGGATGTAGGAAAGGAACCCACCTGGGTTTAGAACATTGGTTCTGTGGCTGAATGGGTGGGTCATCTTAGACTACTTGTTAACTCATTTTCTCTGCATGTACATCTCTGAAAAATCATTGCTTGGAGAGGGAGAGCTTATTCAGGACAGAGACCAGGACACTGAGTCCAAACAATTTGATTTCACTTGAAAATTCAGAAGAAATCCCTGGAAAGTGATCTGTAGTAAAAGCACAGAATTTTATAGCAACGTGCAAGTAATTAATTCAGTCTTTTTACACTGGTAGTAAACACTCTTTCTGCCAAGATTCTGTTAACCAGTTGTAGGTGCACACCCAAAATTCATGATAATGGGAAAGGATACTAAAGGAGCCTTCTAGAATACCAAAGAAGGGTGGAATAGTATTTTTGGATGCTTTTAATAGTAAGTCAAAACTTACAGAAGTAATTGCATTTTAGAGCTGGGACAGTGTTTAGGGATCATAGATTTTGACTTTCAAATCTTGGAAAAATGGCATTCTGGGTACGGAAAACGTGCCAAAGTCTGGAAGCAGAGTTGATGGGAGCTGCCACACTCTTAGGTCCATTTGTGCATCCATTTTTTTTTTTTTTTCATTCAACAACTATTCATAAAGACCTTGCAACATGTAGGATAAATATTTAAATGAGATATTGGCTGTACCCTCCAGGAGCTTACAGTTTTATAAGGAGGTAAGACATGTAGTAAAGAATATAAATGGAAAGTTATTTTTAAAATACGATGAAAGAGATCTGTTAAAGTTCAGAAATGGAAAATTACTTCCAAGTGAAATGGATGACTATGCCTGAACTAGAGAATATGCTGTATTAACTCAGACTTAACACGGTCACATTTGTTTTAGTTAAGATGTTTTGAGCATCCAGCAAGAGAAAAATGTTAGGTAAAATTAAGTGTTTGGTTTAACCCATGTTTTAATGCTGGGGGAAAGCAGAGCAAGATAAAAATGAATTGTTGAATTGTCATTTGTTGATAGCCTAATAACAACATATTGTTCAAGTACAGAAACATCATCGACCTTCAAAATGTAATTTTGATAATTATATATCTATTTTTTAAATCAAAGATTTTTAATGCACTCTGTTTATTCATTCACTCATGCATTCTACAAGTGTTTGTTGAGGACCTACTGTGTAGCAGGCACTATTCTTGGCAATAAATGTGAGCAGTATCTAAAAGCATCGTTCTCATCCTAAGAACTACCCCAGGGGTAAGCTGAGGAAATATAGACTTTGAACCCCCTCTGGAGGAAAGAAAAAGACCCCTCCCCTTCTCGTCTGGCAGCAAATGGTTTCTTTTCTAAATGTCGCAAATGGAAAAAAGAATCACCTAATCAAATTGACTTTTGGAATTAACCTTATAAAGCAGAAGTCTACAGCCTTTTGCCTTGTGGAGAACTCAGTGAGAATATTTGCTTCAGCAGGCAACTTCAAAACGTCCCTCCTCTAAAGGCTTGGGAACACAAATGTTGGGTACAGGCTAATGATGATGTGGCAAATAATTATAATGGACTCAACAATTATATGTGTTTTATGAACATAGCCCACACAACCCGACACCACAAATATTTTATGGATTATCATCATTTAAGAAGCCAGCAAACCTTAAAAACAACCCCCCCAAAAATCTGTTTATTCATTCACTCATACATTCTACAAGTGTTTATGGAGGACCTACTTAAATGAGATACTGGCTGTACCCTCCAGGAGCTTACAGTTTTATAAGGAGGTAAGACATGTAGTAAAGAATATAAATGGAAAGTTGTTTTTAAAATAGAATGAAAGAGATCTGTTAAAGTTCAGAAATGGAAAATTACTTCCAAGTGAAATGGATGACTATGCCTGAACTAGAGAATTTGCTATATTAACTCAGACTTAACACGGTCACATTTGTTTTAGTTAAGATGTTTTGAGCATCCAGTAGTGTATCAGTCACTACTCTTGGCAATAAATAAAACAAACAGAATCCCATGCCCTCATCGCAAGGCTTAGATCTGAGCAGGAGATACTAAGAACCAGCTCTGACTATGTGCCTTCCCTTGGGAACAGTGTAGAATGAGTGAGGAGGCAGGGACGCAAAGGTCCGTGGATCTGGGGAACTCTCACGCTAGACGGTGCTGCACCCTTTAAAAAGCAATACAAAGCATCTGATTTTAGCCCCCCTACAAACTAAAAAAGAATCATCTACCCCGTAGACGATGAAAAACCTGTTACTATAACTTGACAGACTTGTTTTGGAAACTATTTAGAAACTTCAACATATCCAATATGCCCCAAAGCGTAGCCTTGCAGAACCTCCGGGCTGGAGGAATCCTGAAATAAAACTCACCTCCACCTGGACCAGTGTTTGCAAACTCTGTTATTGATGGGAAGCCTACGAGCACCATTGAGCTGACCCAGTCACGAAGATGTGCACCCAGACTTTCTTCTTCAGCCTCAGTGACTCGGGGCCAGTTGTCCATCCAACCATCCATGCTCTCTCCAGACAGGCGATGCTGGGAACATAATTGTAGGAAAGGTAGACATGGCCCCTGACTTTATGGGCTCTCTGTCCTGTGAGGAAGACACAAATAATCACAGCGCATTGTAAGAGGCAGTACCAAGTTACACTTTTGGCCCACTCCCTTCTTGACCGGGGACCACACTGCCAGGTGCCTGGCTGGTATGACACACATGGCAATCAGGTTCCGTCAGCCTTTGTGCATCACACACAACTTATTTCCAATGCATTAAGAAAAGTGATACTGTGTACACCCTACTTAAAGTGTGGGCCAGTTGAAGCTAAACTGTGTTAGTTTGCTTACCACAGCGTTTTGGTTTTGCGTATTTATTTATTTTGCACACATGCTCTCTGAGCGCCCCAGGACATGGCATAAAGTGCCTTAGTGAAGATGATAATCAGTTACCCTGCCCCTGGTCATTCTGGCATGAGGACACACTGTCAGAAGAGCAACAACCAACGAAGTAATTGCCTCCAGCACACAAAGGCTGCAGACACACAGTTGACATAAGAATCTAGTTTCAGCTGGTGGTTTTCAGGCCAAAGCAACTGCACTGATGGAAATTTCCCTGACATCTGATTTAAAGCTGCAGAAGACCCCAATTTATCAACTCAAACTGAGAACGTCCTTTTTTCTGACCTTTCTTGGCTATTAATAAGGCCCCCCCCAGCCAACAGTACAACCAAAACTCATAGTCAAGATGCCCGGGACCCGAAAGACATCAGAGTCAATATCACACGGCCATTGCAATATTGATAAGCCCTGGTGGGCAGTATTCAGAATTGCCTCAGAAGGTGACAGCAGGGCTGAAAGCAAAGGCATCTCTCTCTCCTTGCTTTCTGTGGTCCATCGTTTTAGAAGCTTATGGGAAAGAATCTCTGAAAAGAAACATTTAGGATACAGCTTTCATATGAATATTTAATTAGAACAAATAATTGTAAAAAAAGAAAAAAAAAGAAAAATGTACTGGGTATTTACTGTTGGGCCAGGAACTCCAGGAGGTAGCTGCTCTTATATCCTGTTTTACAGCTGAGAAATCTGTGACACAGAAAAGTTAAGGAGCTTGACCAGAGTCACAGAGCTCTGAGTGGCAGAAAGATTGCAGCCTAGATCATTTGGCTCCATAGACTACCCTCTTGAGTATTTTTCTTTTCTGCCTCTTGAAGGAACTCTGAGATACTAAAGTACTATAACACTAAATAAATGTTTGCTGAAGCATGTATTGAATCACAGGCCTTCCTTTACATAACTCTTTCCTCCACCCACATTGTGTTGTAGACTCCTTGAGGCCTGTTGAAAGCATAGGCCTGAAAGCACCCAAGGAATTTTCTAGTCTAGGCTGAGTTAGAATATTTGTCATGTAATCATCTAGAATCACAACAACACCTAACTAATTTTGATCCACCTAACTGAACTAACTTTAAAAGAACTATTAGAATTGACTAATACAATATTATTATATAGTATGACATTGGGTGTGAGCTCCTCTTAGCAACTTTGATAAAAGTATGAGAGAAAATCACCTAGAAGACCAAGAAATAGCAGAATAGTTATATATAACATTTAAAGGGGTTTATACCTTATCAGTTTCCCAAAATGAATGACTTGAATGACTTACAAAATTAAATATTTATAAAATAAATTAGATTTTAAAATATGTACTGGAAACCAGTTAGAAGAAGAAAGAGAGAGAGAGATTCCAGTTCCTGGGCCAAGTTGGTTGTTGCATTTGGACATTAATTAGGTTCTGCATTTTATTGAAACTAAGGCAAACGTATCAGAAAGGAATGAAAAGAAAGAAAGAAAAAAGGCGTGTGTTAGCTCTTAATGTGTGCAGATCATTCTCACGGTCAGTTTCCATACGTATGCCCTTTATCTTCAGAACAGATTCTTGCAGTGGGTGTCATAATTTTCACACACATTCAAGGAAATGGCAAAGCCAGGATTTGAACCAAGTTGCTCTGATTCCAAAGCCTGTGTATTTTTATATCGGGTTATATTATCCTCACCCTATAAATTGACACATGGGATTTGTCTGGAGACTCCTAGTCTTTCTGCCCTTTTTTTTTTTTAATGGATTCTTATTTAGGGAACATTGGGTAATAGCATAGTAATCTATAAATAGTAGGTGCTCGGTTAGTATCTGTTGAATAATGTAAATAAATAAATGCCTGGACAAAAAGATGAACTACATCTTCTTTAATCTTTATTAGCTACAGAAATGTTTTTTATGGATGCATTCATATCCACCTCTATAAAAACAAAGGCATACCATAGCATCATAACTCAGTACAAGGCGTTTAGCTACAGGCTTGCAAATAGAATGTTTTATCTTTTTTCTTGTCTTTTATAGTTTAAGTTTTTGAAACAATAGTGTAGACCTCCTTATTTTTACTTCATTAGCCCTTTGAAATGTACTCCACCTGTCCTCTGATTCTGTTCAAGGTCAATGATGACCTTACTCATTCTAATCCAACACGCCCTTCATTCTTTGTCTTTTTTGGTTTCTTCATCACCCTTAACATTGTTGACCACTCGTTCCATCTTTCCCCTCACTCTCTGGCTGCTCCTTTTTAGTCTCCTTTGCTGTCTCCTCTTTTTCCATCACTTATGAAATGCTGTGGTTCTCATGGTTCTATCACGGGCCACTTTCTGCTCTCATTCTACTCTGTGCCTCCTGGGGCCATCTCATCTGTTCTTATAACCCCAGTTGCCATCTTCATGCTGAAGACTCTCCAGTCTGAAAACCTAAACCAAATATTTTTCATATCCAAATACGAAGATCTAAACCAAGACTGTCTATCTTTAGAATCAGTGGTTTCCGTCTGTGGAGGCTTTTTTCAAAAAGAAAAATCTTATGTATTTCTGACCCATTTCTTGGTAAAAATGCACTTCTGTGCATTTTTAAATACAGCATTGAGCGACTCTTTGCATCGGTTGGTATTAGTGATTTGTTTGACAGAGTAGAAGGGAAACACAGAGATTTAAAGATAAAGCGTTTGTAGCCACTCTCAATTGAATATCATTCATGAAGGTAAAATGTGTCTGAAATTTTAATAGAAATCAATGTGGAATAAGATTCAATTTATAACAACCCAAATTACAAGCAATTTGTAGATGTGTATCTGTTGTATAAACGTGGGAATCCACACGAGCAGAAGATGATTGATTGTGCTTGATTGATTATGTAACATGAATTACCTTCTGTCCAACTTCATGTGACTATATTCACAACCACAGGTGGACAACACCCTCATCTGGACAGCAGACTCTTTCTTCTTTTCACACGATCCGTTCCTAGGAGCTTTATCAGCACAGAACTAATCTTTTCCTTATAATAATATCAGACCTGGGAAGTTTATTCTTAGCCACCGATTCAGAGTTAGAAAACTATAGTTGTAATTAACAATCTGTTAGTAAAGTTGAGGTAGCACTTTATACCTATTGACTACTTAAAATAATGTAATCATCCTCCAAATTCTGCAAAAATGGGAATCATTTAACTCAGGATTCTAATAGCTAAGAGGAGCCACAGCATAAAAAAATTAATTTTACCTATTGTAGATTTCACCTACCTAAAAATAAAATGCCCTCTAAAGTAAACGTTAGTTGAATGTTCAGTTTAACATAGCTGAAGATTTTATTTTTATGAAGTTAACCAGGAAATTTAAACTAACCCTTCACCTTATTTTGATAAATGTCCCTATTGCCTGCAGTTTTTTTCAAAGTAATTTCTTTTCTTTATATCAGTGTTTAATCATTTGATAATTCTTTTCAAAAATACTTATTAACTGCAAGACAAGAAAGAAACTATGAAGAATGCAATAAAGCCTTTAGTTGAGAGAGATGAATTACTTGAGAGAAATCCACTGAGTTATCGTCTTATTTTTATTTTCTTTATTATTCTTCCTGCTTTCGCCCTCCCTCCACATACTACACACACACACACCCCAAAAACTTGTGGCACAGCATTAGAATAATCTTAACAGGGGAATGGGAGGTGCGGAGGGAGTCCATTCTTAGGGGTCAAGTTCATGCCCTGTCAATGGAAACCTACCTCTAGGCAGGTCTAGGGCACCCCAGACCTACCTCTACCTCCTGCCCCCTTCCCATGCTACTTCATAGCATAACTGACCCCCAACTACAGAAATAAAAAGGCAAGTATGTGCAACAAAAAGTAAGTTACAGGTCTTTGTCGCAGCTCTGATGCAAAGTCACAAAAGGAATTGTCTGTTTAGTCTCAATAGGCCGGGATTCCTATAGAGCCTTTCTCCTTTCACAAGTTATTTTGCTTGGAGTAATCTCTCATCTGTACTGTCTGCTCCGTGGAGATCGCTTCTCTACTTTATTGAAAACAGAAGCTGCCTTCTTTCCTCTGCTTCGGAGCTTTTGAACATGACCGTGACGAGTGCACTTTATTGCCGTGTGCATTTGCCATGGTTTTCAGTGATCTGCAGACTCCATCCCAAGTGACTTGGCAGGAGAGTAGATAGGAAAGGGGATGTGAGTTTCTACCTCTCCCTCTAGTGGGGCTGCTGAGGTACCAGCATTTCAACTTCCTGGATCCAGGGCAGTCCGGCCTTGCAGCCGAGTCAGGGGCAGGTATTCTGGGCCACTGCTGTGTCCGGTTCATATCGTGCAAAGCAGAGACGCCATGCAAATTGTTGTTCTTTCAAATAACTAAGTATTTCTTCAGATTTCAACTATTAGTAAATAATTTGTTAAAAAGAAATATTGACGTTAAAGGGGGAAAAAGAAATGACTTCCTTTAGCAAACGAAACCAATGGTTATATTCAAATTTAATTAACCAAGAAGCCCCCAAACGACAGAGCGTGTCACCTCACATTGACAATTAATTAGCTTTGCTCTGAAAGAGCTACAGGTATTGAGTAAAGAGTTAGGGATTAAAGGCTTTATTTTCTCTGCAAACGCTGCCCATTTCTAGCTATCACACCTTGATAGCAATTTGCTGCTTCAAGCAACAACTTATATCTGAAGTGTGTAATTTCACGTCAGTTTTTAATTTCACATGATCAAAACATGGGGAAAGTGAGAATATTGCAGCGTTTCTTACAATATAAAGACGTTAAAAGTGAACAACGCAATTGCTTTTCAGTTTCTTATGCTTTTCAAGATAATTATCTACCAAAAGGCTAAGACAAATATTATGGAAAACTCCAAGGGAAATAGTGGTCACCTTTGGCTTTTAAATGGACTCTGTGTTCATGGTACATCATGCAGTTTCTTCCTTTTAACATTACATTAGCATATATATAAATGATTTAACTAGAAACTACTAGAGTTGGCATCTAAAAGGCAGCATGATGTAATGAAAAGAACATTAGATTCATTAGATTCTTGAAATCAAATTATCTGGAATATGCTTATTCCTTGAAAGAATCTTAATTTTAGTTGGATAGTCCTTGAACTGTGGAAGGTTTATATGTACATGTATTATGGACAATCGTTTCTGAGCAGAAAAACCAGGCACTGGTGGTCCATAAGAAATGAGCTTTAATTAGTCTATGATTATCTTTTTCTCTGTCTATATTTATAGGCAATTGAAACAGCTGGGTTGTAGTGGCATGGTTTCGTCAATTCCATTCAATAAGGGTAGCCAGTTCTCAATAATTGATGTTTATGAAAGATACCAGGAATGACAATGAACCAAAATCATATATATCTAGTTTGGGATGGATTTTTAAATTGCATTCGCCTTGACTTGGGTCTGGTGTCATAGGTGTTCACAATTCTTTTCACTTGTGTATTGAGCCCAATGTATGACTCTGGAGCAGGCCCAGCTGCCTTGCTTTCCTGGTACTAAGCAGGCGTGGTCTGGGCAGATCCGGCCAGGGACATAACAATCTGCAGACCAGCTACGTTTGGTCAGAGGGACTGATGACTAGGTCTGTTATAACAGGAAAACATGTGTGGGGACCTACGTGCAAATAAGGAAGAAAGTCCGCGAGATCCATCAAGGCTGGAGCGGAAGGCCTATAAGCAGCAGCCCAGATGCAAGTGATCCGGAAGCCAGGTTAGGAGGCTGGGAAGACCCAGCCCCAGGCCTCGGCACTGCCTACATAACAGGAACAAAAGCAGGGAGAACGGGGGCACAGATGTGGCTAGGTCGTCAAACCCAGGTGCATGGCCACTGGCACCAGGTCAGATAGCAGGCAAGACTGTCCCACAGGTACAGGCAGTGTGCCACCCTCAGCTTTCTCCTCACCTGGCACTATCCAGGCCGTCTCCTCAACACACTTCAAGCAAAGTGCCCTAAAGGCGCACCTCCAGACTTCTGTGTTTATTATGCATTTTGCCTCCCTGATAATCCAGTTGTCACGAGTGTGTTGGGCAGGTGGGAGCCCACCCCTCCAGGACAGCAGGGAGTAAGGAAGGATAGTGTTGTAGGTCTGTGTGGAGAGAAATAACAATGCAGTTGTAATAAGAAGCTAATAACTATGGAGTCACGAGCTAACGCGTATGTCACATGGCATCAAAGGCAGTTTCTACATCAGCACTATGTTCCTTTAGACTTTTCTATTATGCGTGAATTGAAAGTAAATTGGGCTTTATTCCATTTTCCAATGTTTTTGAAAAAGTGGAGACGCTCTCTCTTACAACGGGAAAGATTGCTGAGGCTGGAAGCAAGTTCAGGCCGTTGCTGAAGTCATCTAGTCTCAGAAAGAGAACGTCCCTCTTTCTAGGAGTTTTCCGCCGGGTCTTCACCTGGAATGTGTTGACTCACTGGGTTTGCTGGATGTACAGAAATAGAAAAGTGTAATAAGGCAGTCCACCTGTCCCCAGGCTGCCGACAGAGTGTGGCACCAACCTGTCAGGTTCTAGACAAAATTAAGTTCATTAGAGCAGAGGTCCCCAACCTTCTCTTGGGCCCTGGGCCCAGCCCCCTTGGTGACGGTGCTCCATCAGAGTCCCTGTCACACGGAATAATAAAGGAAGCCAGGAAGATCAGTCGCAGTGTCATGTCCTACTGCCAGGTGGCCAGAGGTGAGCGGGGGGTCAGGGACAGCAGAGGACTAAGCAGCTGCTGTATAATGAGCTGGCAGGGCTGTACTCCTGGCAAGACAAGTAGAAGAGACTTTCTGAAAATGTTCCAAATCCCAGAGCAGCTTACCTGAGCCCAGAGGAACCACAGCACCGGAAAGACAACAGCACGGGCACCCATCAGAGCCGGAGGCGGAGGCCGCTTGCTGCCCTCTGAGCTCTGGAGACACAGGGACCCCGCAAGGCATCGACTCTGCCACTGACAGAGTGTGTATGTGGTGTTTCTAAAACCCAAAAGTCCACGTCCAGGAAGCACCACATCCACGCTTTGTAGTCCTGCTCAGCTTTCCATGCCGATGGCTAATTCTTCTATGAATCATCGGCGTTATTTGGGCAGATAGAAGCGTTTCTATTTTCACACAAGGAGCTTGGCTCAGCAAACACCTTCCTAGGTACCTGGCCTTCAGCAAAGAAGCTTTCGCTTTGAATAACTGCTGTAGAAAAAGAATTAGTTTGTTTATGAATGGGCTCCTTTTTCTCCCACAATTTTTGCGTTGAGTCACTGTTTCATTTACCCTTACTATTCTCACTCTGGCTGTAAAAAAAACCCAGACCTAAGTGGATTAGTAACACCCATCAACAGTACGGTTTTCAAATACTGCTTTTTACCATTTTTTGTGCCTCCAGACCTGAGTGAAAGGAGTGCTCCGCAGATAGCACAGTTCAGGAAAAGCTTTTAGCTCCAGCCTGATGGTGAAGCTCTTTAGCTGGGTAGTGGGTTTACCTGCCGTGCATCAAAGGCTTCTCCCAGCTTTCCATCTCTGCTGCTGGGGAGCCAATATGACGTTATCAGTAACATTGGGAGGTGTGGGTTCTTCTCACTGTGCAATATGGGAGTCGACTCTTGAACACATAGCAATTGCTGGGTGATGCAAAGGTGACATTAGTGATGTGTTTAGCCTCTGGATCACATAGTTCTTTTGTGTATAGTTGTCATTTAATAAACATTGATTGATCGATTGATAGAGTGATTGATTTATTGAGTTTCCAGAGCACTGAAATGCATTCTAAGCAGCTTCCAGAATTCTTTTTGAGTCTGTGAGGGAGAGGCATGAGCTGGGATGTAACCGTGTTGTGTGGTGGTGATAGTTGTTGGGTTGTTGTTATCATCATGCACGGACTCACCCTGGGTCGGGATTGTAGGAATAGAGAAGCCATTTTCATATAATTTTCCTTTCACGTCCTAATTCTGGGCATGACCTAACTCACTCAGCGGAGACATTTTTCCCCTATGATATGCAGGTAGGTTGCTAAGCAACTGGATCAGTAATTGGTAAATGCTTATATATGATTTGATTTGAGTTACATACAAAAATATGTAACTGCTTTTTTTGTCTTCGTTATTAGACAAGTGATTATCATTTGGTTTTATTTGCCCCAATGAAATAAAATAACTGCTTTTATTTAGCAAATTGCATAATAGCATGATGTACTGCAAAGACCCTGGGTCTAGAAAACAGAAAACTTGAATCCTAATCTCAACTATGAAAATCACCAGTCGTGTGACTTTGGTTAAAATCAGGTAACTTCTGAGCCTTCATTTTATTTAAGTCTGTACTTTGCTGCACAAATACCTTCTCTGCTTGCCTCAGAGGGCTGAGTGAGGATGGATGTGATGATGTGTGGAAAGTACTTTAGGAAGAGGAAAACATCCCAAGCCCTAAGCATTATGTAGAACTGCAGACTACTTAACCTGGGGAGGTGGCGTTTGTTGGTGTAGATCCAAAGGCCAGATTGGTTAGGAAGTGCTGAGTGATACACCAGCCCGTCAATAAGGCACAAAGCCCTGGGGCTGGTCTGGGAGCTACAGAAGAAAGGAAACACATGGTATTGACCTTCAATGAGTTAATAATGCTGTGATGGACGCAACACTAATAACCTACGGAAGGGAAAGACCACATGGCAAAGCAGCATCTCGTTATGTGTTAAAACCTAAGATAGATACTCTCAAGATGAATTGCTGTATGTCTTCAGGGGAAAGGATGATGGTCCCTGAAATAGCTGGTGAGGGCAACTTGTACAAGCCCGTGAAGAGTGGGTACATTTTTAAGAGAAGAATAAGGGGAAATTCATAGCAATTACCACTATGGGTTCATGCGGTACATTAAGTTGCAAAAATCAATCCATTTTCAAATTATAACTGCCTGGCCGTCGTGTTTTAACACAATATTGTTTGAGGTTGATGGTCAGCCATGTTTTGCCTCCTAGCAGTAAACATTTTTATTTGAAGTTGTGTCATGAATTATTTTCCTGCACTAATGAAATGGATCATTTACATAAAAATCAGAAAAACCCCAAGACCCATATGCTTTCAGTCTCTGGGGACATGGAAATGACCTCGGTGACAGCCAATTAGAAAATGGAAAGGTGAAGGAGGATACTCTTATTCCCTGTTTGGAGAGTCTCTGAAATGACTAATATGCTCCACGGCAGTGCCAGAATACTTCTAAGTAGGTGTTAATTCAAGATGAAGCATAACTGGTGTTTTTTCACACGTAGATGGAGATCTTAACTCTTTCCAGAAGCTTGCCTCAGACCACTGGTTCTTGTCACATGTCCTCCTTATGTATAATCTGGTTTATTTTCTTCTACCCCTGCGTCATAGACCCCATGGATTTCCTGGGAGCTACTGTGATCTGTCATGTCATTGCTCATTATCAGAGAGTCTTAATCCTCAGAGCATTGAAATGTTTTATAATGGCACATAAGCCATTGGAGCCGAATGCAGCCCCAGCCATTGTCACATTAAATTGCAGCTTGGCTTGTCTCTTACATGCTGACAGCGGAGATTCTACCACTCCCGCCTCCCTCCTGGGTCAAGACCCTTTCTGTGCAGCAGATGTGGTCTCCTGAGTTCTGAGGGCCTCACCCTGCCTTCCTCTTGAGCAGTTTTTCAGTTGCTATCTCACCAATCAATTGCCTGGGTCCAATTTGTTGAGCTTGAATGACCTCTTAATTTTTATAAACCTTTTATCCACCTATCTGAGCATCCCCCATTTGAACACCTCCCTCCTCAGACCAGAAGAAATGCTCTCAGGATGTGGTTAGCAACACATGGTGCATAGAATTTTTAAAAGGATAGAGAATCCTTTAAAAAAGAAAAGAAAAAGACTTTACTGCCTGATATTTCTGCCTGTTCCCTAAGGGAAGTTCTATTCTTCATGAAACTAATAACTCTTAGAAGACTGTTAGGTTGATATTTTGGTAATCCCTAGACACTAAGGTTGGTAGACCCCAATTTAATTCTCATGAGATGTACTTAGACTGGGGGGCTGTCCATTTAAACACCCCCACAGTTCTGAAAATCAAAGGTCAAATAAAATAAAAAAATAAAAAAATAAAAATAAATAAAATAAGAAAATTAAAAAAAAATAAGTCAGAAAATCTCCGTAAGTTTCCCTCCAATCTATATAACTGAGATCTAAGACTTTCTCCCACCAAAACCAATAAAATTCACCAGATAATTATTTACCTCATTTTGTTGTAGTTGTTTTTGTTTTTAGATCTGGCTAATGAAAACAAGTCACCATCCTATGTGAAGGTCATCTCAATTCTAAACAGATTCTTGAATTCATATATCATCATATTGATGTGTTAGGATGCTTGTCTCCTGCACGAGATGAGCAAAGAGAGAAGGGTAGAAGCCAGAGGGAAGAATTGAGCTCAAGGTTTAAATTTTTGCCAAGTTCACACCATCGCTCTTCTCACAGCCTGATAATGCTTAGCATGGTGCCACTTTCTTTATAGGTGTTCAGTAAATATTAATTTCTTCCTGCTAGAGAGACTATTTTTTTCTTGAAAGAAGGCACAGAGAATTAAATGAAGCTCATGGATATTTAAAGATGTACGCTGGGATGAATAGCTTTAGGAAATATGTGATGCAATCTGTGGTGAGAAGGAGACAAGTAAATATTGCTTATGATAGCATTTTAGATTAATTTCTTATTGTTGGAAATCTTATAAAAATAATGCACTCATTTGTTTTTCTCCCTATGAAGAAAGAACATAAAGCATTAATTACACAAAATACACTTCCAGCCCAAAAGCCTTTACCTTTTTAATTATTTCTTTATGTCACTGAATAATACAATTATACATGAATGATTTCTGGACCTTAACCTTCTCCTATCTGCATGTCATTAAAGTACTATATAAAAAGAGCAGAAGCTGCTGACTTCCACGAAATTGGAACATATAAAAAAAGAGATAAAACAGCTGATTATGATGCTGTGGAAATTAAAATAAAATCTTATGGAATATGTGGCTATAAAATGTGATTTCCATTAATTTCTAAATTCTGGAATTCTCTTGGTATGTTTAGTTTCTAGACATGCTTTAAGAAGAAAATCATTTTTAAATGGATTTTCAAAATAACCCTCTCCATCAGTGTTTTACTGCATTGAGGCCAACAGAGGCTTCCCTAAATGGCATAGAGATTCCAGGATCATTCCAGAATCTCTGCCTGGAATGAGATTTTGGAAGTTATCTGATTTTTCCAAATGCATGCATACTTAACCCGGATATGCCCTGACTATTTCATGAAGCAGACCCATCGCTAGTGGTTTTTATAAACCCCTTACATTTCACCTGCTTGTTTTGCTACCTGTTCAGAGATATGGCACAATACTGGCACATACACTAGACTGAGTCTGGGCTCCACTACTAACCACTGTATTCCTTCGAAGTACCATGCATTAAGTTCTTCCTGTGTGGTAACCCCTTTACATGTACTCTTATTTAATTTTCATTAAAATTCTATAAAGCCTAATAGTAGGTACTATTTTTGCTGTATCTTACTATGCAGAAATTGAGGCTTGACAATAATAGGATGGAATTGCCATTTTCTGAAAGAAGGAAGGCTGAGGGCATTTAGTTTTTCAGGAAATGATTAGGAATTTGATTTTAGAGATGAAAGTTTGAGATTGCTATTAGACACCCAAGTGGAATTGTTGAAGAGGGAGTTGGAAAAATAAATAGAGTTTCAGAAAGAGGTCTAAGCTGGAAATAAAAAGTTAGGAGTCAAGGCATAACAGTGCTATTGAAAATGTGATCCGGGAAGAAAATAGCAAGAAATTGAGTGTAGAAGTAAGGGGGACCGAGGACTGAGGCTTAAGGGAACCCCACTCCTGGGAGGTTGGGGAGAAGAGAAGAAACCAGCAGAGGAAACCAGAAAGGAATGTCCAGGAATGTCCTGGAAATGTAAAGCAGACAGTATGACAGGGAGCAAGGATTACGCAGTGTTCTAATAGGTCAAGTAAGACAGGGCTGAGGACCATCACATTTAGCGGCCAGGGGTCATCGGTGGCCTTGACGAGAACAGTTTCAGAAGAACAGTGGGTCGATCACTTCATGGGAATGAGCTTTATAGGGAATGAAAAGATAGGAATTGGAGCTACCACGTTTCCCCGAAAATAAGATCTAGCTGGACTATGAGCTCTAATGTGTCTTGGAGCAAAAATTAATATAAGACCTGGTCTTATTTTAATATGATATTAGACTGGATCTTTAATATAATATATGATATGATATGATATGATATGATATATGATATGATATATAATACCGAGTCTTATATTAATTTTTGCTCCAAAAGACGCATTAGAGCTGATTGTCTGGCTAGGTCTTATTTTCACGAAAACACGGTAGCAAGTATACAGAACATTTTCATTAAGTTTCCTGCAAGGATGAGCAAGGAAACGTGACAGTGGCTGGCTGGGGAAGAAGAATCAAGAGAAGGATTTGTGTTTTAGTTTTTAAGATGGCAGAAATACCAGCCTGTTTGTATGACATTGGGAATGACCTACTACAGAGTGAAAGTTGGTGCTGGAGGAGAGGAGAGGAGAGGAGAGGAGAGGAGAGGAGAGGAGAGGAGAGGAGAGGAGAGGAGAGAGAGAGAGAGAGAGAGAGAGAGAGAGAGAGAGAAGTGATGTCCTTGGGTATGTCCTTCATATGCTTTAATTTCACGGACTCTGGCTGTCTTCTTCCACAGGGTCCATGTGTGGGGTGTATGTGGACATGGGTGGTAGAGATTAAAAAAAAGAAAAAGGCCAACAGGCCACTACCTCTTCTAAGGTGCCTTTTAGTAGCACCCCCTCCTCCTCCTCCACTCTTCTCTCTGTCTCCCCATTTGGACTGGGAGTCCCAACTGGTGGGGGAGTGGGAACCACAGTAACCCCCCCCCCATCCTTTAGCCACTGGACAATAGAACCCTAACATAAATTGAGAAATACCATCTTTCAGGTCACCAGCTTCCCCCTTCTTCCTGACTCTCCAAGACATAGGCAGCCTGGCTTGACATCAGTGAGGGGTCGCTGAGCAAAGGGTTGGGTGTCGGAAGAATGCGGTGCTGATGTACCCACATGGACGAGTCGCTGTCTGTTCAGGGAAAGCGTCTCAAAGAGAAATGGAAACTGCCAAGAGAAGCGCCAGACTCATCATTGACCAATAATGCTTCACCTTTAATTTTAGATAGAAAGTATCAGGCAATGAGATCATGAAAAACAGAATCATTCCTACTATTTTTCTTTTCACTGATTGGCAAAAGAAGCATTATGGAAGTCTCCCTCTGGCGCTTTTCCTTTTCCTCTGCCTTCGATTGAGTGACTGCAGAGTTCCCTGAAGGGGGCACATGGGATTGAGACTGGGGACGGGGCGGGGGGTGGGGGGTATCATTCCATCAAAATCTGTTATTCCTCATGTATCTCCTTTCTCTGTATTTCACGCTTGTGAAATCAATTTTCAGTTTCATGGCTGAGGAAAAATTAAGCTTTGAAATGGTATTTCCATTTGCTGTATTTGTGCGCGGCAATTTTGTAGCTCAGAGAATTTGTCAAAAGCATGATAATTACTGATACAAAATTAAGACTAACTTTTCCACGTCATTATGATGCGGGACGAGGGGCAAGAAGGTGCAAATGGTGCTGATTTTGTCTTTTCCACCTGCCTCTCCTGTGACCTATTATGTAATTGGTGAGCTCACTGGATGGAGTATGAGGTTTTGATCTGGAGAATCAAGTCATGGTTGTCTAGTTGTTTTAAGCAGCCGCTCGAGTGTTTAGTGGCCTTTGACAAGGAAACTGGAATTCTTCGAATAAGTATAATGTGAAAGCACTGAGAATTAATCCAGAACTGAGTATATGGTGGTCTGTGAGATGCTTTTGTCTCATATTTTTCTTGCCTTGTTTTTCCCTTCTTCTCCATAATAAGATTATCGTATTTTGAATGTTACAGAACATTTGAATGAGGGGAGATGTGATGCGAACAACCAATGTATTAGTGATGAGGCCACCTCCCCCACTCCTGCCTGTCCTGTTTGTACCCTCAGTGTCACCTTTGTTGGCTGTGATCTTCTTACCCCCACACTTGAACGTGAATTGCATTTTTTTAAATTAGTTTCAGGTGTACAAAATGGGAAAATATATTTGTCAATGTTACGTCTGATAAGGGGTTAATATCCAAAATTTATAAAAAACTCAACTCAACACCAAAAAAACAAACAACCCAATTAAAAAATGAATTGCATTTTGTAGTGAAAGACCGCTCCGGAAAATAAGCCTGTTCTCCACATGAGCAGCGTGAAGTCTGAGCCTTCAACATAACACCCTGGCTGCAGTTTCTCCTGATTTGGTGTGATGTTTGATTTATTTTTCCCCATTGCACGGGGGCGTGTGTTTTTCTTCCATGAGCGTGTACAGAACACACCTTGACAGCTCACCACGTGGCTCTTCATCAGACTGGTTTGGGTTTTACAAGGTGTTAGAATTTCTAAGTAACTCATAAGATCTCTCCCACTTGAGTTTATACTAGAGAAGTTATGGAGTGATTAACCTAATAGGGGCTGTTTATCCCCAAAGATGACCAGCTTCATTCATGCTTAAGTTGAGTGTTTGTGCATAACAGACAATTCTTTGTAAACCTCGATTGCAGAACCAGGTAGTTTTATGGCTTTCTTTCTGCTGTAGACATGATTGGGTAGCTCCTTTAGTTCATTGTGTTGTAGCACGGGGCTGCTACAGGGCACACGGAGGATGGAGAGAGGACTATTAAGCCTCAAGAAGACCTAGGAAGTGCTTTAAATGAAAGAAAACAAAGTCAACCTAGCACATCTGACTGTACCACACTTTTCCCCTTATTGTTCCTTTTCTGCATTTTTCCCTCCAGAGCTGCCCAGAAGTTAAATCTGTCTTCTAAAAAGAAGAAACATCGACCTTCTACTTCTTCGGTTGCCGAGACACCTCTCTTTGCCACCAGCTTCAGTGGCATTCTGCAGACCTCCCCTCCCCCAGCCCCACCCTGTCTGCTGAGGGCTGTCAACAAGGTGAAGGACACCCCCGGCCTGGGCAAGGTAGGCACCCCTGGCTCAGTGTGTGGGGTTGTGGATCAAGGGCAAGAAGAAAACCAGGGCTCCGGTGTGTTGGTTAAAACAAGAAGGTGACAGGGGAAGAAAGGAAACAAAAGGAAACTCCTATGGGAGTCCTGTAAAATTGTCTTTGGCTACATACACTAAATAGCAAATTAAGACTTGCCAGTTACTGGAGATCTGATTTTGGCAGAAAGGAAAAACATTTCTGCCTGGTTCACAGAACTGTAACCCTTTCAAGAAGACACAAAGCCACCAAAGAGGGAAGGCAGAGGCCAGAGACAAAGAGCAGTCACAGTTCAGGAAAAAGACATAAAGATGCTTCGTAAATTCCTGGTGACACTTCCATTTTTTTCCCTCACCTTCAGAGAAATCACTATTTCTGCTTTTGTACGAGACCACTGATGGGATTTCTGGGGAGCATTTGCGGTTGTGCTGTTCTAGCCAAGAAATGCAATTTTGAATTGTTACAAATACTTAGGAAGAGATGCAAAAGCACTATTGCGAGATGTCGTTCAGCTATGTTTGGGATAACTCAGTTTTCAATATCATCTTTAAACTGTCTTCTGAGATCAGTACCTCGGGGGAAGCACCGTATGGTTCCCTCTTCTTCAGTTGCTAAATAAGCTGAGACGTATGAAGCCATTTAGCTAGAGAAAGAGATGGCTGTGTTATTTCTTTTATTTTCATCAGAAGCGGGATGGTCCACACGACCTTTCCAGTCTCTTGCCAACTTACCATGAGTCACCCAGACTTCGTGTTGGAAAGTTGCAGGGCAGGCGGAAGGCGGCTAAACTCTGCAGCCTGAGCTTTGGTTTATTTAAATAAATCAAGCTTTGGTTTATTTAAATCCCTAGTTCACTTTCCCCTTGACCCTCAAACATAGTTATTCCTGGGTTCCTGGTCTTCAGTGGCCTCAGACTAACTCGGAACTCCTTCTGGAGTTCACCCTGGCTCCCCCTGCCCTTCTCCCTTGGTGCTTTTCTCCTTTCTTCATGTTTCCTGTCTCCTTCCACGCTCTGCCATCCCCAGACTTCACCACCCCATTGGGAAGGTATCGACTTGCTATGTTACGCTGTCCAACAGTATCTCAATTTTAAGACTCTGTTGAGTACAGCAATCCTTACTCTAATGGAAAGCATCCAACCCTGGAGTTTTCTATGACATCAGGTGAGGCAGGTAGTTTTCAGCTGACGGCTTTTTCAGGCCCAGAGGTAAAGCAGGGAACTAGGCAGCAGGGTAGTGACCTGGGCTCTGTCTGTGAGACCTGCAGTCGTTTCGACAACCAGGGAAGGAGATGCAGGTCATGGTATGGACCAGATCTCCCCTCCAGAAGAGGACTCACCTGCGTGGGAGCTGCTGAGAAAGGACAGTGACACCTGACGAGGGGCACGTAGCAGTAACAATGGCCTGTGGATATGCTGCTTTCTAAGGGTGGGGTGTATCAGTAACTGCAGGAATTCTTAAACTAAAAAAAAAAAAGATCTTTAAATATGGTAAGATACACATAGCATAAAATTTATATCCAAGCCATATGAAGTGCATGTGGGCTTTTGCTTTGCTTCAGAGAAGTTAGGAACTTTAGCATCAGAGCTGCACTGCCTGGGGCAAGGTGAAATCGAGCTGCCACTTGTGTCTCCGCATCTCGAGCTCAGAACAACACTCAGCCTCTCTTCTGAATAAATGTGAACAGACGTTTCAATGCTATCCCTTTGAAGGGGTACCAGGTTGTTAGCCAAACCGGGGCTCATATACCCCAGTGTGGCCCTGTCCAGGACCCTCACCATCAAACACTTAAGAAACTGTCTTTCTGCCTCTTTCGCAGCGGCCCTGTCTGTGGTTCCTAAAAGGGTCAGTGTAGACACACCTTCAGGATGGCCTGGGCCCCAATCCTAGGGCCTTTTGTCCTCTCCTTACTCCATCCTTATCTACCTCACTATAACTCTGAGACAAGGGGAGCAGGATGCCAAGCCAGGGCCTGAACCAGCAGAAAGAGTGTTACCAGCCAGGACGAGACTCAGCACTTACACCAGAATAGTTTGGAGGGCACTGATTCGATCTTGATTTCATAATGTACTGTGAGTAGTGACCACATATAATTATAAATACAATAAGCAGGTATGAGACCAGGTGCAACTACAATTGATATTATAATTGTTTGTAAACTAAAGCTTGCAAATCATGCACTTAATTTTTTTTTATGGAAGACGGTATCCCTCTCACTCATTTGCAATCCAATGTTTTTTTCTCAATGGGAGAGAAAGAGGTGACATTAACCAGCCAGGAAAGGTAGGAAGCCCTGAGTTTGTCCCTGGAAGTGTGTCATGGATGGGGTCGTCAGGCTGAGTGTCATAGAAGGTGATGGAAGGGGTGACTTCTGTCTGACCAGTGGCCACATGGCAGCCGTTCTGCTGAGCATGGGGGATGGGCATTGGTGGGGAGGAAATGGCCATGGGAGGGAGGGAGTGTGCTCTCTGGAAGACCGTACTAATCATATACTTATTACTGGAAAACATGTGTGTGATTGAAATAAGAGGTTGGTAAGCACCCCTCCCATCCCATCCCGCCTGCTACACACAGAGTGTCTGCTTCTCATAACGCTAGAAGGCCTTTGCTCTGCTCTAGGGCACCCATTTCCCAGGCTCATGCTTTTCCCACCCCCACCCTCCCAATATCTCACTATAACTAGGAACTGCCCTTCTGTTCACTCACATGGAGAGAATTTCCATCAATTTATCTGTTGCATAATTTACGTATTAACATCTCAAAGAAATACAAAGGAGTTTAATATAGAACATAAATAATTGACACGATTTATAAATCGGTATGTTTGAAGCAGATAAGCTTGACGAAATTGCCAAAAGCAACCTAATTATTTATACTGGAGCTAGGGCCTCCTGTGGGGGGGCGGGGTGCAAGCCCAGCCCAACCCCCACCTCTCATGCCCCAACCACCAAGGACTTCCTCAGGAAACCTGGGAGGTTTTCACAGGCATGGAAGGGCTTTTATGGGTTTATTTAGGGCAGCCCCTCTCATGTAGTAGACAAGAAAACTGAGACCCAGAAAAGGTAAGAGCGTTCCCGGTAAGAGAGCCTTCTGAATCAAATGAAGTCAGGATCTTTAAGCCATGTTATTTTCTACTGTCTCACTGGGCTGCCACGAGGTAGATACACATGCCTTTCAAATTCGGGGATGGAGACAAGCATGTCATGGAGCCATGATGGTAGCAAAGTAACACTGGGGACCAGTTGCCTTCATCCACTGGAGAAGGACAGGCTTCCCTTCAAAGTCATGGTTGGGAGAGAAAGGGCGGTGACGGTCAAGAGCAGACAGAGATCCAGGTCAGGATACTCCATTCCACCCCTCCCCTCTGTCCCGGGATTCCAGCAGCAACTCCTTCCCCACCACCCCCACCTGCCACACACACACAGACACCCAGTTATTGCTGGCCACGCCCCCCACCCTCTACCCAGAATCATTGCTGCCACTGAGCACTTCTTGAGGCAAAGTTTTTTCTGGAGGCCATGGTGCTGGAAGAATGTGAGGTCACTTCGGTATACTTGGAGGTGAAACCGCACACGTACAACACAAAAAACACCTCAAGATACTCAGCACCGAAAGCCGTTCTTGGCACACAGCAAATATTTATTGAGGACCTACTGTGTGTCAGGCACTGTACTGGGCAGTAGGCTTGCAATCATGAACAGACAAGGCGGAATCCCGCCCTCACAGCACTTGTAATTTAGTGCATTATTCCCATTAGTCTTAGCTCACCCACCTATACCCATGTGAAGGACAGCCTGATTTATGGAAAAGTTGAAATTACAGACTTACAATAACTCTGTCTAACTTTGAAGTTACGTAAAGAAACTATACTACTAAGCGGCCTTGTGAAGACATCCTTAATGAGTGGATAAAGATGATTAGTAGGATCGAAGCAGCTTAGTCCCTGTTTATATTCCATTGATTTGGCTTATATGTAAATTATACTTCTAATCTGTTTGAAAATGGTTCCTTCTCCTAAGTCAGTAAATGCTCTCAGTGAAATTTGTTTGCACAATTAATTAACATCCATGTTTAAGGTTCATTTGTTAGTGTGTCACAGCTTAATGTCAGAGCTCTTTGTCATGGGTTATCAGCTTCTAGAGCAAAGCACGTTATCTGTTTAACTCACTGAGTATATGACTCTACAGCCATGCCACGGGTGCATAACTGCTTTTACTTATGTTTTAAAAATTTATTTTTCAATTATAGTTGACATACAGTATTATGTTATTTTCAGGCGTACAACATAGTGATTAGACATTTATATACTTTATGAATTGAATATCACTCAGCCGTAAAAAAAAGTGAAATCTTACCATTTATGTGGGCAACATGGATGGACCTACAGGGTATGATGCTAAGCGAAATTAGTCAGGTAGAGAAAGAGAAATACCCTATGATCTCACTTATCTGAATTCTAAAATACAAAATAAATGTACAAACAGCACAGAAACAAACTCATAAATGCTTTTAAAGGTGAGAATGGTAACAGCAACAATCATCTTGATGATGGCAATCCCCCGTTTGTGGTTAGTTCTCTTCCCAGAAGAATACCTGAAGGGAAATACATGAAGCATGAAGGGAAGGAGAGCTTTTTTTTTTTTCTTTATAATCTCCAGGAATGCCTCAAAAGGATGGAATGATTAGCCTTTCCCCCCCGCCCAAACATGTTTTGAGAATATAAGAAAATGCTTGTAGGTGAATGTTAGCAGCAAGAGAACAGACTATAGAATTTGGAAAGATTATAAAATTTGGAGGGAGGCAACATAGAGGAATTATGGGAAATTAAGCTGGGAGAGGTTGAGGAGGGCTTGTCATGCTTGATACATTCTTCCAATAGCTATACACATGCTGTGTTCCAGGCACTGCAGTAGGTGCCACTGCAGAGACTGCCCACAGGAGCTGGTTGGTTACTCTGAGCCATATCTATGCAAAAGAAGAGGAGGGAATATTCTGATCCCTATAAACTCTAGGCTCCCATGAAAATGTTTGCCTGGCATTCGGCGTCGACCACCACTCCTGTGCTACAAATGCTTTTCCTTCTGCTCGGGATCCCAGCTTACTGTAGTCTGGGTAGAAGAAGGGTGTGTGGTGTCCATTTTGGGGGATGCCCATCACCACCCAGGCCCATCCACCTGTGCATTTCTGAACGCTTCATGGAGATTTCTCCTCTGTGGGCAGAGGATGCAGGGGATTTGGTGACATCCTCAGACTTGCAGTTTGGAAGTAGACTTGCTTGTCTAGCCAGATTCTCTCTTATGCAATAAAGGCTGGAGTCTTAGATCTTCTCAGTCCTTGATTTGAAGCCATCTGTCTCTTATTCAGCACTTTTCAAACCCAGTAGCAGTATATTTTGGCCTCTATTAAAATATGTAAGCATATGTTCTCTCTCTCTCCCTTTCTCTCTCTTTCTCTCTCTCTCTCTCTCTCTCTCTCTCTCTCTCTCACACACACACACACACACACACACACTCACATACTACTTGGCTTATGTCACCAAGTCCTATTGTCTACATTTCTAAACGTTCTCTTCTTTGGTGTATAAACTAATAAAAGCACACTATGTGTGCTTTTTTAGTAGACTATACAGATTTATCAACATTTTTAGGGTAGAAGGCACTCAGTTACTAAGCCCTTGCTAAACACTGTATGGAAGAAGAAGCTAAGATTCTTGTTCAATTGACGTTTGATTACAAGAAGGGGAAACAGCAAGATAGAAAAATTCAATTAAAATAAGATTTCTTAAAAGGTTAGTACCTTTGTAGTAGCTCTTGCTCATTTATTCAACAAGTACAAATGGCTGGGACAGGTATCCCTTGTTCAAGAAGAGATGCCAGCCTGTATTGAGGAGAAAGTTCCATGCCTTCCAGCCCACCAAGGTCCAGGTTATTTGAACAATATGCAAATTATCGACTTACTCATTACCATCTCTACCTTTCCTCATCCTAAAGCTTTATCAGAGTGAAGAGGGCAGATTTGCGCCAGCCTTTAAATTCATTTCAAGTAGATATGAAATAATGAGTTCAATTGAGATGGAAAATTCTGGATTCCACTTCTCACTCACCAGTGACTATGCCATCCTTAAAAAGCTGGAGATGGGAAAAGTGAATTGTGAGTTTTCTATTTTGGTGGGGGGGTTGGGGTAGGGGATAACGCTGTCAATAACGCATACATTCTCCGTGAAGCAGTTCATCAGGACAGCTAGCCTGATAGCTCTGCAAATTAAATTGTCAGCTGGGAAATAAACTTGTGTGACCTTCCACTTCCTAATTACAGTTGTTCTTTTATGCACTCGGTTGGTTTTGGTTGAGTCTGCTAAGGTCATGTAGCTCGAGTTTGCTTTCTCCTCCTTCTTTTCTTTTTTTATTCTGACCTCTCCTCCAACCCATATCTCGAGAGAAAGGAGACTTGGGGAAAATGTTCTGACTCATTAATCTTCGTGGTTTCTTTGTCCCCCGACGGAGACAGATGTGTCCGCACCAGTCGCAGAGCCCTCCCACCGCTGGGCCGCACATGCGCAGTATGCAGCTGCGCCATCCCTGAAACCCAGGGCTCAGCAATGCACATGCTGCTGCTCCAAGGCCTGTGCTGCTTCTGGAGCTAACCGCAGGGATCTAAGTCACGGGGACGTTTTCCTACACACCCAGCTGTACCACTCTCGAATTCAGCAGTCTCCATTCTTGAAAACGAAAGGGAAGTATTAGGCGGGTGTTCTCCATTTAAGGCCACTGGACAGAAAAGTCATAGTACCAGTAAAACATGTCTAAAGAACGTGCTGTGCCATTTTCGTTTTTCATGACTGCCTTTAATACTGCAGATCAAGCTGTATGGATATCATTTTCTGTTGACTTCATTATTAGATGGGGAACTAGGAGGGTAAGCAGCATAGTTCAGCTTAATTAGATCCGATTTCTGATAGGATGGCACATTAGCATATATAACATACTCGTTTTCTGGCTTTCTTTGCCTGAGAGAGTTACACAGAGCAGACTGAATTAAAGGACTCCCGCTTAAGTAGAGAGGAATAGTTTCGTCTTGCAGCCTAGAGAGTTATCTGTCTTATATCCCAGGTCCATTATTGTAGTTTTCAGAGCACAGGCGGAGGAAGAGAGTTTTACATCCATTTACTCTATGAGGGCTTCAGATCTCCCAGTTCTCTGAACTACCCCTGCCTGCTTTAGGTGAGGAGCTGGGAGACTTTTGAAAACCTTCTGGTTTCAGTTTCAGGGACGTGAAGCCCTCCAGACACTGAAACCTGTAGCTGCACGGCACAGGAAATGTCTGTGGGTAAGCTAGCATTGAGGGCCTCCCATTTCTAGTGAAAAGTCCCTTTCAGTTTCTCTCACTAGGTTGTAAACTTCTGGGGAGAAGGAATCATGTACTTTCATCTTTGTACCCCGTCGGTACCAGCTTCCATAAAGGACACTCAAAAAATGGTGAATATTCTTACCTAATTCTGTTTAGTTCTTGTGAAGTACTGCTCAGGCCTTCAACACTGAATGGAATCCATCTTGCATGATGAGGCTGTGGTAACAAAGCAGAAACCTCAAGAACATCTAAATGACAAGACCCTACCGTCCCTTGGCCCCACTTAAACCTCAGCATGTGCGTTGCCCGAGGAGAGTGACATCAGAGAGATACTGGCAAAGAGCAAATACAGTTGACACCCTTACGGAGGGACCTTCTTCAAAGGTCATCTGGTCCAATATTCTCGTTTTGAATGTGAGGGAACTGAGGCCCAACAAGGTGAAGTAACTCGTGGACCCTTTTATGTGGGAGAATGTAAACTTTTGAATGTAAAAGATGATCGGTCATGACAACTTTAGGAAAGAAGTTGAATAAGAGATTCTTAATCTGTTCCTATTTTGTGACTTTCAGCCTTAATTCTGCTGGCTCTGTGTTTTTCGGGTAGTAAGTGGAGATGGTAGGTGTGTGTGCGCATGTGTGTGCATGCACACTCATAGAGGAAAAGCAAGGTGATTTTTCTCAGGGGATTTTTTAAAGACTAGAAACCTTGACCGTAATTAGAGGATAGGTTTGGGGCCCCCTGGAACACCTGTAATCCCTAATTAGCATCCTGACTTATGGAATGAAAACACGAGATAAGATGAGGGAATTCTCTCTGGAATAAATGCCACTTTCTCAATTAACCAAAGGGCGATAAGATGGATTATAACTCGCCAGAACAGGGCTCTTGATCATTCTTTGTCCAAAAACCACACTTTAGTCAGGCTCAGCACAATTAGACAATTACTGATACGAAGACAAGGGGGAGAGTAGGTATATTTTAAGCTAATATTTCTAGCATCTTATCTTTCTATGTCTTTCTCTTGCTAATGGCTGAAAGGAAAGTTAATCAAGATTTGCTCTAATTATCCCATTAAAATGAGATTGATAGTCATGTTTTATAAAAAATGGTGAGTCCAAACTGCTGAATTAATTAGAAAGTTTTCCTTTGTGCCTCAGAGTAGAAAACGCCCTTCTTGTCTACTGAATGACTTGCATAGCAAAACATTTGAATTCCTTTCTAATGCTTCAATGAACTAAAATGTATCATTATGGAGAGTAAAAATCCTGCTGGCACATTCTTAAAAGCAAAACATAATTTTCTTTAGATTGTTAAATAGTTTCTGATTTAAAAATCCTCTGGCTGCTCAGAGCCCCAACATAAGACCTTCTATGTTCTCTCGTATTGCTTTACAAGTCCATCTTAGCTCTGTTCTGTAATACTGTCTTAATCCATTCCAGCTGCTATAACAAAAATACTATAGACGTTGGGGTGGGGGGGGTGGGGGGACTGAAACAACCAAAACTTATTTCTCACAGTTCTGGATACTGAGAAGTTCAAGGTCAAGGTCCTGGCAGATCTGGTGTCTGGTGAGAGCTCTGTTCCTGGGTTGTAGACAGTCATTTTGTTGTACCTCACATGGTAGCGAGAAGAGGAGAGAGAGAGAGAAAGCCAGCTCTGCAGTCTCTTCTTCTAAGGCACTAATCTCATTATGTACCATCACCTGGGGGTTACAATTTCAACATATAAATTTGGGAGACATATATGCAGTCGACAACACTGACCTTTAAATTCCAGCACTGAATTAGAGTATTTGACTTTCCAGAAGAACCAGAAATAGTACCATTCTAGTAGCATTTTAGCGCCAGAGACAAAATTCCTTTCAAGTTGTTGTTTTTGTTTTTTTGTTTTTATTCCTGTTTCTTTGCTCTGCTCTGTGTTCCATGCTACAGCCAACTACTCAGATAGAAATTGTATCCGCTTGTAGCTCAGTTGAGATCTCTTTACCACCAACAGTGAATATTTGGGGGATGCTAGCGGGGCACTGTACCAGCTATAGCTAATCAGAGATTTTTCTTGCTGAAACCACGGGTGGTAGAATCGATCAGTTTCCCAACGCTAGCTTCTTAGCTTTGTAAGTTCAGTTTTCTTTGGGAGTGAGCTCACAATGGTATGCCAGGATGCTGGGGGAAGGGTTGCCTGCTCCATCCTGAGTGCTTGCTGGTGGCCCAGCTTACCACCTGTAATCCATGCTCAGCCACGCCCACCCTCGGGGCAGCACCAACTGCGCAGTATTTAAGACCCATTTGTATCTGAAAACCCACAGGCGCACTGTTAGGCTTGGAGCAGTTCAGGCCAGCTTGGGGAGAAAGAAAGGCAGAGGGTGGAGACCATGTAATGAGTTTGATTCAGCTGGTACTGATGGAGGAACTGCTGGGGGCCAGGCTGGAAAAGCCTTGTGTGTGTCGTGGAGTGAGGTGAGAACGGGAGCAGGAAGTGTGGATACAATCTGTCAACTCCTGACACACCTACAGCCGTCATCATTAAACAAGTTGCTACTGGCCTTTTCTCTCTGAGACTCAACACGGAGGTTACGGTTCCATTACCTCTATGGAATCTTTTGATTTCTTTGCAGGAGAAAGGGGACACTTTTTTCTCAAAGGTTATTTCCCTCAGCAGCTTGACCACATCCCCCACCCCTACCCCAACACACACACACACACACACACACACACACACACACACACACACACATTGAGTTTGAGAAAGAGGACACGAGGCCTTTGGGAACGCCTTATCTCACGGATGACCAAGGGACAGAGTCCATTTATCCTGCCCTTGTGGACTTGTTCTGTTCCTTGTTTTAAATATTTGGAGAAAACATTTTACCACGTTTGTACCAGAAAGTTTTCAGTGATGGGCAAAGTGTTAAAAACCCACTCAATGAAATATTCCCTCGGTCACGTTTTCGTGGAAAGTTACTCACCAAAAACAGGAAGAACTGAGAGCAGAGATTGTTAGTCTGCCTTCCCCACTCCATCTCCATTTTATAAAAAAATGTTAAAAAGTTAGCCCCTTCAGAGGCCTCAAAGGATTCCAGAACTAGTAAAGCACCATTCAGACTGCGGCCAGCTACCCAGCCTGCAATCAGGCTGTCTGCTCCCATTACAAGAGTGAGTGTGAAGCATGGGCAGGGATGCAGGACACCCGTGGCCTTATCCGCACCTCATCCAGAGAGATTGCTCTGGTCTAGGGGTCCGGTATTTCTCCTCAACCTTCAACTGGCTGATTCCTGCCCATCCCGTGGGTATCCATGGCAGTGCCACTTCATCGGGCAAGATTTCCCTGGTTAGATGCTCCATTACATGCTTCCATAGCACCCTGTTTCTCTTCATTGCATTCCTCACCCTTTAGATGACTGATCTCCATAATTCCATGTTTAATGGATCCTTTTATTGACTTTACGCTTCGTGAGGGCAGTGCTACATCTCTCTTGATCCCTTCGAGTCCAGAGTATTACACAGGTGTGTTAGTCAGAAAAGCAGAACGAACAGGACTCTGTGTGTGTGTGTGTGTGGGTGTGTGTGTGTGTGTAGGCCAGCAGACTGGAGACCCAGGGGAGAGTTGCAATGCAAGTTCCAAGGCCATATGCTGGTAGAATTCACTCTTCTTCCAAAGAGGTCAGTCTTTTTCTATTAAGGCTTTAGCCGCTTAGATGAAGCTCACCCACATTATGGAGGGTCATCTGCTTTACTCAGACACTACTGATGTAAATGTTACTCTCATCAAAAAAACCTTCACAAAAATATCTAGAATAATGTTTGACCAAATCTCTGGGTACTCCAGCCAAATTGACATATAAACTTAACCATCGCACTAGGTGAATGGATGCAATCATGATCTAGGTCTCCGTTCTGCTCTGATGAGCCTTCACATTTGTATAAGGCCTGACGGTTCGTACCCCTTTTCACCTATATCACCCTTGGTCTTTAATGCAGCCCTGAGAGGTGGGCAGTAAGGGGCAGGGGGGGTGTTAGACCTCGCTGACAGAGGAGGACCCTGAGATTCACGGAGGACAAGAGGATTCTCAGAGGTGACCCAGCTTTTCAGAGTGGGTAGGGAGACCCTACATCTTAAGGTCCAGGGTTCTGTTCCTGCTCATACAACATATCTTGGCGACTTCCCTTGGCCAGGCACTGTTCTGACTGTTTCACTTGTTAAATCCTCTTTACAACTCTGCGGAAAGGGTCTGTTCTAGTCACCCCCATTTCACATCTGAGGAAGGTGAAACAGACTTAAGGAATCTGCCTGAGGTCACACACGGGGTCCGCGGGAGAGCTGGGACATGGACCCCACTTCTGGAGCTTGTCCTCTGCACTGCACACGAGACAATGGGAATGTCTGAATTTCAACTTTCGTTTAAAGACATACGTAGTGTTATTTATTGTGCTGGGCTCTGTGGAGACATCGCTGGGAGAGGCAGCCGTCCCTGAACCCGTCGTGCCGCCCTCCCTGGCCGGCCTCTGCTCTCAGGCTTCTCTCGTCATGGACCATCTATCCCTTCGCATCCACACCCACATGCTCTCCAGTTCTGGCTGAGTCCCACTTGCGTCAACATCCCGCATTTATCCCCAAACCGGCTCCCTCTCGTCTCTGATGTTTGCTACCACGTACTTCCCCACGAGTAGATCTTCTCACTAACCATTTACTACTTTATACGGTATTGCTCTTTTATTTATGGGTATAGTTTATCTCCTCCACCGAGTCTTGAGGGTGGGGACCTTGGTTTATATGCCTTCATATTCCCCCAAATGCTCAGCCATATGCCAGGCAGACAGAACTCCGAGTTGAAAGACATTTAAATACAGGGTATAGCAGAGTCATTTTATGATCATTCCCCGGCCTTCGCCAACTATCCCTTTTTCATTTATCCATCACCCATCCATCCACGTCTGTCCTTTGATTCATTCATAGGGTATATTCTACGTAATCTGCTCTCAGCTGGCTACATTGGGATATGTACACGAGTTCAAAATGGCCTCTGGCATTAAGAATCCCAGAAATTGCTGTTCGAAAGAGTTTAAAAGCCATGCTTTCGGTAGACAACTCAAACTGAAAATACCCATTATTATTATCATCACTCTGGCTGATCACGGCAGGTAAGGCTGAAATTTGTGCAGGATAGTTGGCTTCCTGGTGAGTTTTCTCCTCTTTACTGAGTGCACCGTAATATTCCTACAGTATTCATCTTGCATTGTGATGACAACGGACAGTGTAGCAGGTAGGACAGGATGTACTTTTGTTTAACTTTTAACACTTTGGTGTAGTACCTGCAATTCCCTGGCAATTAGTTCGTATGAATGAATCACGGTGGCGTGAAAAGCATTCGTCTTCATATAGAATCTCAAGAGAAATCACACGTCTAATGCTTATGGATAGAATTCCCCTGAACATACCTGATATGGAAGTTGTACTTTTCCTCCCTTGAAGTGGGGTGAAGTCAGGGGCTTGTTCAAGGTCATATAGAAAGCCCTCTACCGTCCCGGGCTATGCTCCCCCACCAGCTGTGCATTCTGCATTCTGCTTTCACCACTGAGGGGGAAACTTCCTGCCTTTCAAAATCCCAGTGTTGCCTAGTTTCCTTTGAGATATGAGATTGGCTTCAATGAGAGGTGAGATTCTGAAGTTGTCTTGAAAAATATGGAACAGTCTGGAAGGGGGATGGGAGACAGGGAATAAAGGAGGATGAAAGGGGTTTTGTGTTAATAAGAAGGCTTTTTAGTTTCAAACAACAGAAACTCAAACTGTCAGGAACTGGAAATAACTGGAGGGATATTGATGTTTGTGGGACCTGATCCAGACAAGTCAGGGAGCCCTGGAACTAGGAACTCCTGAGTGCTCCAGGTCTCTCTCTCTCTCTCTCTCTCTCTCTCTCTCTCTCTCTCTCTCTCTCTCTCTCTCTCTGTTTCTCTCTCTCCCTCTCCCTCTCCCTCTCTTTCTCCCTCTTATTTGTGCTTCCTCCCACATTTTGCGTCATTCTTCTTCAGTTCACACCAGCTTTTCCCCTTACATAGCTGCTGACAGCTCTAGTGTCATATCTTATAACTTCCACCAACGGACTGGACAGACTCCTGCCCTTTCTGGCCCCAAGCTCAAACTTCCAGGGAAGGGCTGGGTTGGCTGAGATGAAGTATGGGGTATGAGAAAGTAGCTACTCCCATTGGCTCCACAGGGTTGGAGTGAGGCCCAGCATGTCCAATGAGAAGAAGGTGCTGCCCTTGACAATGTTGGGCGGACAAATGAAAGTCATCCCTGCATTTTCAGGTGATTTGCAGGAAGCGTCACTGAGCATTTAGGAAAAAAGACGAATGGAGAGGATAATGTGCCTCAGACACAGACCTAACCCATGACAAATCAGTCAGTATTCACTGAGCATTTACTGTGAGCTTTTGCAATAAGGATATGTTTGGCAGTCCCTTTGCTGGACCATTTATTTCACAATCATTTAGCAGTTTCTGGGGGAGAAGAGCGACATGCACGTTCAAGGGAACTTAGAGAAAAGAGACCATGCAGAGATTAGCCCAGGAAGTGAAGTGGGGAGATGTGCTTTGGGGAGAAAATCTGAGACCTCGGAGACCTTGCAGGAGGCCCTCGGTCTCCCTGCATCAGGTAAGCACCATCAGCCTGTGGTTCTCTCCGGACAGACAGATGCAGCCGTGAGTCAGACTTTGGCACTGATTCCAGATGGACAGTCTTGCATCCACTAGTTAATGCTGGCCATGACCTGCTTAGTCTATAGAACAAAAATGCCCACATTTGAACACATTAATCTTTATGAAAATGTTCTGTTTCTCCCATTACCCCACTCCCACTATGGCTCACCACAGCCATCCCATTTCCCTAACACCATGGAACTCACGGCCAGAATGGCCCCGTCTCCCAAATTAACCCCACCTAGGAGTTGCGTTGTGAAACACACACTTGAACAAGATGTCAAGGTGGTAAGTGACATCTATTTCCATCTAAGCCATAGTCGAGCTCCCTATAGGACCCAAGAAACACTCATATGCCCAATACTTTAAGTACATACTCAAAAGTGCCAGGCATTGTGTGGGAAATGCCCACTGTGCAGCATAAGCAAAACAAATCCCGTTCTTTTAGATTTCTAGAATTTTCCAAATGACTCGGATAATATCAATAGTTGGTGTCCATATATATTAATCTACAGCTGGCAGAACGTCTGACAAGTTCATCAATTTTCAGTGGACTTGAATTGGAAGTCTGAGACATAATCCAGATCTTGCAGAGGTGGCCAGAAGGAGGCTCTAACCATCTTTACTTTCTCCACTGTCATCACCACCAGCACGGTGATGAGTTTAGGACGTTCAGTGCAGTGTCTTCTAATTCCCTCTACACTCCTTATCTGGAAAATGGGGAATTTCTCACAGGGTAATTGCAAGGCTCCAATGACCGTGCTGAAAAAAGCAGGCAAGAGGCCAGTTTGGGTTGTGGAAATGCCTTGTCTGTGGGGCCTGTGGAGCTTAGGCCGTGGGGGGATGTTCCAGACCAGAAAAGGCCAGACTGAGTTTCCCTGTGATCCTTGGGTGCAGAAGCTTTAGGTGGCTGTTCAAGCAATGAGTACAGGGCGATATGAGTCCATATTTAGGTCCCAAACTAGAATTTAAACGTAACAGGAGTAGGTTTTTGTTCGATGAGCACAGGTGAGATGCAGGTATTTTTGGCTATAGGTCCAAATCAAGGCCAATGTCAGAGAATGTCCATCCAACCAGAGGTGAGGCATTTAGTCAACAGTCCTCCAGGGTCAAGGGGGCAAATGGTGACATTGAGGGGAGTGATAGCAGCTATTACTAGGACACTGGTCACTGACAAACTTGCGTTTCCGGGATAAGAAATCCATCTGGGATACTCAGAAGGCCATTGATTCATAGCATATTAGGGTCCTAGGATCAGAGCTAGAGCAGCTTGGAAAAGATGACCAGCTGATGCAGGACCAGCCGTGACCTCCTGCAGCTTCTTAGGCTCCTCTTGTGAAGGACAGGAGTGGTTCCCACACCCCGCAGGGGACTGAGCCTGGATTATTGCCAGTGGCTGCTTTGCCTCTGTTCCAACCCCAATTCTTCCCTCGCTTCTGTCCAGCTAACCACATGGCTTCCGCTTCAAGCTCTTCCTGGCTGCCCTTTGCCCTCAGTAGAAACTCCAGATTCCTCAGCCCCGGGCTGCCGAGGCGGCTCCCTGGCCTCCAGCCCTGCCTTCCTCCCCTGCCCCCTTGGACTCCAGTGAATGAACAGTTTTCGGTGCTGCGAGGACCTGCCTCCTCTCACTTCCAGGCCCTTGGCCTTGCACCCCCATCTTCCTCCTTTATTCTTTATCTATCTTACTTCTTCAGGCTTGAATTTGGGTGTTATTCCCCCAGGAAGTTTCCCTAGGGCCTCCTGCTATCCCTGCCGTCCCCTGTGTGGGGCCCCAACACAGCATTTACTTTGGTGCGTTGAGTTTGGCCTGCCCCCCTCTTCTAAGAGCCCTCTGAGGGCAGGGATTGCTTCTGACCAGGCCGTAACCCCAGTCCCTCTCAGCACGTGGCAGGTGCTGGATAAATGTTTGTTCACTCAGGATCTGAGATCAGAAAGTTGTAGAGACAGGACGTTCCCCCATGTTATTATCCTGCCTGCCCCCTCAGAACATTCAGTTTGAGTAATTTCAGTCACTATTTCCTTGAATAGCAGCATAATGCTCGGGAAAGACACATTTATTTGCAAGGCAGAATGCGTGACGGTGTCACTCAGAAGACCTCTGTCTCTGTGTCTCACTTACCCCAGGCTTGGGAAGTGGTGATAACGGGAGAGGGTTAGTTCATGCATTTTCTGTCTAGGCGATTTAATATTACCGAAGATGCTCTCAAATCATTGACAGGAGTTGAGGCAGAATTCTTGTCAGATTATATAAGAAAACCAACTCATCATTACACTACACACGCTGGAAGCTATTATGTGTTTTCCCAAAGCCTTTGTGGATGCATGCTCATAGCATTTAAGGTAAAATTTAAGGAATTCTGTTTTTACTACCAAACGGACAGTGAGTAGCAATGGTTTTTGATTTGTTCTTGGGTTGGTCTGTATATTTTTCTTTTTCCAATCAATAGTTTCACATTTTGGCTCCAGACAGAAGGTTTTAATACCATGTCATATGCTACTGGCATACCAGGTCCTTTCTTGCCTCCTATCTGTCCGTCTGCCCCCATCTCTGCCCGGGGTGCTCATCTCTCCATCATTTGTTGGCCTGGGAAGATGCTGCTCTTCCCTCCAGGCCCAGCTCCTATGTCACCTGCCACCTGCAGTCCCTCTGCCTGTCCTAGGTCCGTGCACTGTGTATGCGCCCCCATACTGACCATGACTGGAGGAAAGGCGCTATATCTTATTTACCTTTTTTGGTGTTTATTCATTTGAATACACCGATGCCCATTCACTGAGCATCTGCTGTTTGCCATCTCTGCTCCTGGGAGAAGACCCACATGTCCCACAAAGTGCAGATCTTGCTCTTAGCAGAGGAGGGAGGCCCGTTGCACTATGCAAGCAAAGCTGCACCCAGCAACTGGCTACTTCAGTCTTTCCTATGAAATAAAAATGCAGCTTATGGTATTACTTTATGTTAATTCCACCGTGATATTTGTTTTAAAATTCAGAGATCACTGGATGTTAATCCTCTTACTATATTCTGTTCTTCATTATGTTAGAAGAACAACTGAAAGGGGACTTGGGTTTTGTGTAGCTTTCACAGGATACAGAGGTTTAAAACATCTCGCTCATGTCACGGAGGTTCTCGGGACCCCATATGTTTCTGGGAAATGGGGAAATGCAAACCTGTCAACCTGTCAGTCTCTCCCCTCCCGAGGAAATCCGACATGTGAATCTCACGTTGTTAAACGTGCTGTCAGGTGAGCTATCTCCCCTGAAGACACTTTCCCCCAGCTGCCAGCTCCCTCAACGCCACCCCTCGCTCCTGTCCTGTTTCCACCAGGTAGCCTTCCCCACACTCCCCTGTGCTCTGGAGAGAGTAGATTTTGGACTTTGGGGTCTCACCTTCCACATCACAACCCCCAAGGGAGCCGTGCTCAGGTACAATGCGAGCTATACCCATCTAGTCCCACGGGAGGCCTGGTTGACTTCAGCCTACACAGGTGCAACAGGGTGGCCCCAGCCCCTATAGGACAAACCGAAGCACCTTAGGGAAGGGACAAGTGCTGGCGCCGGAGGCTAGTCTACAGGTGCCCTGGGGAGCTGGCATCTTCAGCTCCTGGGTGGCTGTTTATTGTGAGTGGCATTGGGGAGACAGGAGGCAGTGCTGAAACCCAGCAGCACGAAGCTATTTCCAACTTGAGCTTGGCTTATTAACAATGAAACGGCAATGGTGCAGGCACAAACTGTGAGTACGTAGGTGGTGGAAGGGGAGAGTTGGACATTTGGGGAACAGCCTGGGCAGCTGCAGATACAGAGGGAAGCCATTTGGTGTGTGCAGTGCTCTGCTTCCTGGGAGAAGAGCAAACCTGAAATGAGAAAGGCAGAGTCATCTGCGCGTGCAAAGCCGGTTGGTGAACAGATTTTAATATAACTAAGGGGTCACGGAGGGTCACTCTGTGAAAGGAACCACTTGGACTATTCTCTGTATTCTGGTTCAGCATTGATATTTGAATCCCAGCTAAAAAAGGAATAGCATTCATTCCTATTTCTGATGTAAGAATAATAGCAGCTAATAAGAGTAGTTGGCACATTTGTTGTGTGCTGAGTGCTGTATATACATTAACTCCTTTACATACGTAATACATTTATACAGTCAACTCACATACATGGCACATTTACATACATTAACCCATTTACAGATATAACACATACAGTACATTTACATACACTGACTCATTTACATACATTTGCATACTGTCTTAGTCCATTCAGGCTGCTATAACAGAATGTCATCGACTGGGGGCTTAAATAACAAACATTTATTTCCCAAAGTTCTGGAATCTGGAAGTCCAAGATGAAGGTGCCAGCAGAACCCATGTCTGGTGAGAGCCCACTTCCTGTTCACAGCTTTCTTCTTCCTGTGTCCTCCTGTGGTGGGAGGGGTGGGGAGCTCCCTGGGGTCGCTTTTATAAGGGCGCTAATCCCATTCGTGAGGGCTCCACCTTCATGACCTAACCACCTCCTAATACCATCACATTGGGGTGAGGTTTCAACTATGAATTTGGGGGGGCACATTTAGTCCATAACACATACATTTACTCATTTACATACATGGTATATTTACATTCATTAACTCATTTAAAATATGTTTGCTCAGGAAATGTGTGTGAGGTCATCAGGGGATAAAGTGGAAATCAGCAAAATTCACACGACTTGCATTAAATGCCACTTGGCATATCTTTCTGAAGACACCCCCTGAGTCCCACAGCATCCATCATGGGGACGTCACCACAGGTTCCTGTTTTCTCTCCTTGTCAGTGCACATCGTCCTGTTTCTGTTCCTTCTTCAAAGTGTCCTCCCAGCAGCCAGAATCAGATTCCTAAATTCCAAATGTGATCATTACACTTAACAGCTGGATTATGTTGACTAGTTAAGAGGGTCATTTTCGGCTCTGCATAGTTCAAACATGGGTCAGGCTCCCCACAGCCCTCTTATCCCCAAATGCCATCTCCCTTGCATTGCAGCCATATGGAAGCCTCTGTGTGTCCTCTGAACAGGCCAGACCCTCTTGTGTCTCTGAGTCCTTGCATCTGCTCCTGTGCTAGAATGCGCTTCCAGCATTCTCTGCCTGCCACACGACCTGCTCGTCCTCATGGATCAATTCTTTCTTCCTGCCTCTGCCAGGACCGTCTGCTTTCTGGCCTCTGTCTGTCTCTCTCCACTACACCCAGACCTCCTCCAGGGCAGAAGCTGTGCCCTGGTCACCATCGTGTTTCCAGCTCCCTGCTTGAAGCAGGAGTTACTTCCCCTTCCCTTTTAAATGTTACCTGCTGTGCGGAGGGACAGCATCTGTTATTGGAAAGCTTCGAGTTAAGTACTGCCTACAGGAATTCAGAAAGGTAGGACAAGGGCTACCTCAGGTGTGTATGTTCAGATGAGGCATAAAGACTTTTCCACTGAAACCCGGACCTCAAGACACACACACACATCCCCTCCCATGGCCGCAGATGTCACAGACTCCAGGAAAAGTCTCCTTTCCAGAATAACATTATAAAGAACAAAATTTGAATTCCCACAGCTTTTTTGGAGTTCACTGTTGCGAAATAGTATACTCATTCAGAGGTGACCGTCAGGAATGCTGTCGCTATGGGTGCGCCCCTAGAGCATATTCAAGTCTAGGGTTCTGAGGGATTCTTGCTAGTAGTCACTTGTACAGTGTGCCTTGTACGTGTGTTCTTGTTCAGGTAAGAAATTAAGGCCATGACATCAGTACTGCCAGCCATTGTTCAACCTCTGAAACATATGTACGTGGAACAAAGGAGCTGACTTCATTTGCCAATGGGGCCTTCCTTTGAAGATACTGCAAGTTAGTTCATGGAGATACCGTTTACATTGCCCACAAGAGGTCAGTGAGCCCTTTCCACAATCATGGCCAGCCCCAGGCCAAGTGAAACAGTTTAGTTGTGGTGCCGCCCTTGTTCTCAATTCAGCCTTTACCCCCTTTCCCTCACCTCCAAGTGCCACCTCCTACCCAAACAGCCACAGGTTCCACCATCAATTTTCCTGCAAATGAATGGCAAATTAAATGATTATTGTGCTCACTGCACAAAATCTTTTCTGGAACAAGGGGAATTACGAATGAAGGAGTGAATGCATGGATAAATACCCAGTGAATAAACACATACAATTGCTTATGCTGAAATTTAAGAAAAAAGGGGGAACAAAGAGACATTAAGGGCAAAAGTATTGACGTCTCATCCTTCTCTTTCCCCAAAGTAAAAGCTTTCAAGTGCAAAACACTGATTTCTAAACTTCCTTCTCCAATCAAGAGCACAGGGTCAAACCGAAAATGGCAATGTGTCCTCGCCCAAATCCTGGGTTCCCAGAGTGGCTAGCCCGGCCACTCCCCCCGACCGCCCCCCGCAGGGCAAAGGGTCAAAAATAGCAACGGGTGATTAATCAGGTGGCTCCTGTCTTAAGACACAGTGAACATTTATTGTGTCTGCAGACCAGACCCCTGACGGCCAGCAATTACTATTTCCCCAGAGATATTCCAGATGCTCCTGGGTAACGGGGACATGGCAGCTCTCTTCCTGCCCCTGATTTATTCCAGCGTGGAAGAGCTCTCCTTACAAGGACTTTCCACAGAGGTCACCCCTTGTGGTTTTTCAGGAGCTGTTTCAAGGCTTTGTATTGGGCCCCCCTTTCTTTCAGTGTCTGGTGCCCCAGGGCCCCACCTTCCCAATAGGTGAAGTGGCCTTCCGGCTGGACTTCTCCAGCCAGAATTCCCACTCGGGACACCCATCCCTCCTCCCATTCCCAGGAGGGGCCGACTAGGTCCGTGGGAGAGAGACAGTGGCTTGAAGTGACCCATCCCACCCCCACCCAAGACTGACATTTTATTGTGGCCTCCAGGGGCCTATAGGGACGGCCAGCAGCAGGCATACAGGCTGTCCTTACAGAGAGGTTTCGGTTGGGCGGGCTTTCTCGCATCCTTTACACTAAACCATAATAATGCAGTGGTCCACCATGAAACACTCTGAAAAAGCAGCTTATTTGTTGAATGGCTCCCACTAACTGACCTCTGCCACATTTGGGGGTGTTGTGCAGCTGGGTCTCAGGACAAAATCCCTCACCCTTTAAATTCTAAGAGTGCATATAGGCTAGGATTGTGGGAACATGTGTCACTGTGTCTGTTCTTTGTCACATTCCCTCTTCCAAAGTTTTCGCCTAAATTCAGGGTCTTGGGTTAGAGTTCCAAGGGGAAAGAGGCTCTCAGAGCCCTGTTTAAAAGGCTTCAAAGACACAGGAAACATCATATAGTTCAAGGCTTTGCACTTGCTGAGAGCAAAGGCAGAAGAAGGCACAGAAAGCTACAGGGAGTGTTTATTGACTGGCTGTTGGTCCAGACCGGCCATATCACTCTGGCCCTTGAGGGTCACGGGGTCTCATGGGGTTTCCTTGAGGGAATTCTTAAAAGAAATTGAGGTCATGGAGAATTAGTTTATTTTGTGTCGTCTCTTGCATGTTCTGACTCATCACTCAGTGTCAGGGCAAGGGTCAAGGATATGGGAAACCATAAACAATCCCAAGAGTTTCACGGACACTGGGGGTTTTAAAGCCGCTCACCCAAGCTGTGCCTTTGCACGGAGCTGAACCAGAGTGGACACAAAGTACAAAGGGTTTTAAAACAGGAGATAAAGTTCCGTGATTTCCCTCTTCTGCGCGTGAGGAGGTTACAACTATTGCCAAGTTTAAGATGATGCAGACGCTTGGTTCTGCTCCCCGGTCCCTAGACTAAGATGAGAAGTTGGTGCATCAAGAGAGTTCTGTTGGGTGTGAAGAAGAATGTTCCTTGTGATCAATGAATAAGTGTCATGAGAGGCCACCAGGGGAGGGACAGAGCCTCAGTGCTGGGAATTGTGTGGACTTTGGAGCTAGAGGATTAGGCAAATAGCCACCTGAGTTCTCTTTCTTTCTTGCTGTATAATTTACCCCACTGCGTATTGACTCGCTTCCCAAAGTATCCCACTGGGCCTTAAGGAAGACGTCCCCTTCCAGAGAACAGAAGTGGGGATCCAGCTTGAATAGTCAGGAGTTCTTCTGTCTTTTTATGAGCCCTTTCATACGATCATGTGTCTTTCCCCTGAGGTGAGCCTATGAGGGAGATAAGGACAGATGTTTTCAATGCCCACTTTATAGATGAGAAAACTGAAACAAGGATGTCAAGTGACCGTGCCACCCAGGTTTGAGACTTCAGCATCATTTTTGTGTTTCTTCGACTCATTTCACGTTCTACCCGTCACCAAAAAAAACACCACGCCCTCAAACCAGCCACACCTGATCAGGCAGCACCTCTGTTCCCATGAAAAGCTCGCAGCTAAGTGATGGGTCCCCAGACTCTCAACACCCTCATGTCTGAAATACATGTTTGAGGGAAAAAAATCTGTTTCTTTCTCTCCACCTCCACTGCCCCCCGTTGGGGCTTTCATCACCTCCTGCCTGGACTGTAATATTGGTTTTCTACGTTACCTTCCAGATGCCAGTCTTGCCTCCTCAGTGACACCTGCCCTGCATTTCTGGACCTTGGGAATATGAATCCACATCTGTCCAAGCATTTGGCCACTTCCATGGCTTGTGGGTACAGAGCGGAGGTGGTGTTAGGATGCTTGTGACAGGAAAGGCTTTTCCGAGATTTCTTAACATACTTGTGCCCCTTTACCCCTCAATTCTAACTCACAATGTCTCTCTATATTTGTGTTTGGAATGTGGACCTCTGTTTAGGGTAGACATATGGTCGTATGCATCTATATTTCACCCTTAGTGTTATATGATCACTAAAGGTCACTTTACAAAGGTCAGTGAAAGCTCAAAAATGGTTTTAGTTTTGTTTTCCCAGAATGAGGATTCACTGGTCCAGTTGTAAACTGGGTATTGGGGCAACATATTCATACTTGTAATATCACATTCACATTGCTGTCCAGATATCACCAAATCTTATTACAAGTAATTTATAGCCTGTCCTAGTTATATCTAATATTTTAAAATCTATCAGAATCAGTTAAAATGTATCAATCAGAATGGTAATTCTGCCTGCCTTATAACCCACATTATCAGTGTATGAAATGACAAAATTGCATTCCATCAGATTTTGTTTCTATCATGCAGCCTTCTCCGTTTAGACTGTAAATCCCTCAATGACGCAGAACCATATTTGTTCACATGACCGTTCAACGTGAACGTCTTTGTTCATGTTTTCAGTTAGTCAATAAGACATCAAGTAACTACCCGTTATGTGGAAAGCCCGGTACTTAACCCCTTGGTCCTATAGGAGTCATGTCCCTTGACCTGCGTGATGTGTCCTGGGTGGGAGGTAATGGTGCTGGGACTGAATGGGGCTTCTGCTCCCACATCCTACCTGTGTTTCTACCACGACACCACACTGCTTCCAAATGTTACTGACTATGAGCGATCTCCCCAGTTGAGCAAAGTTCGTTGATCTCTCAATCGAGCAGCAGATACGTCAGACTTTCACATACAGTGTTTGTCACCCTACAAGCCCCGCTGTTCCTTCACAGATGAGAAAGTGGTCAGAGATGACACAGTACAAACTATTCCAAAACTCCACACTGACTGGCTTTTCTTGAGAGGTGCTTGTCCGTTAGCTTTTGCCTTCCTTTTGTTTAGCTCTCTAAACACTTTAAGTAATGGAATTCGTTAAGCCTTTCTCTTGATTTTAGAAAAGTCAGCAGAAGCTCAGGACAGGGGTCCTTCTGACACATTCTCTGTGTATACAATGGATTCCAAATTGTGGCCTCTTCTGTCTCTCAAAGGCTTGGATTCTGTGCTTGGTCGCAGGTTACCAGGGTATCTTTATTGTATTTACACAGGTTCCTTTGTGAGCCCCTGGATCACACCCTGTAAGGACATTCGTCCTTCTCTGCCCTTGATAGACATGAGGAAATTATTTCCTGGTGAGAAATCAGGCGTTTGTAAGAGGCAGCCTTTCAAAGACTATCTACCACCAAAGGGGCTAATCGTCCAAATGACAGATCCGCATGGCTGGCTTCCCTCTTTACACCTCTGCCTTGATTGAGACAAGATGAGCGGCTGCGGGCCTTAGCAAAGGAGAATTCTGTTAGAACAACATCCCCAGCGGATAGCCTTTATCTGCTAAGTATGACAAGTGTGGCCCAGATCTCTTTGAAAAGGCTACAAGACCAAGGGCCTGTGTATCTGCGCCAACAGACAGGGCTGGAGCCCACAGGCGGGGTTTGCTCCTGGGCAGGCAAGAGTTATTTACCTTTTGTCATTTGGCCCAGAATACTCCATATTGCCTTTTCACACTTGACTGTGGCTCCCGTGCAGTAATCACTTTTGGAGACAGAAGGAGGCAGATGCAGGGTTATTTGTTGTTGTTGTTGTTGTTGTTTTGTATTTCAGACACGAGGGTGTTGAGAGTCTGGGGACTCATCACTTAGCTGCAAGCTTTTCATGGGACCAGAGATGCTGCCTGATCAGGTGTGGCTGGTTGAGGGCATGGCCCTGGAAAGGGGGCTAGGGACACTCCTGTTGTTTCCGACTGTGTTCAGGCATGAACTCCTATATGCTGGCACTGCAGCTGCCACTAACTGCACAGAGGACCTGCCCACTGGCCTAAACCCTCAAGAAGTCTGCCATCCTGGCTCCCCGTGCCCGTGACTGTTCCCAAGACAAATGGGGATGTCGCTGTGGCAGTCACTGAAATGCCCTCTCAACATTCATTCTCAGGCATCACCATAGAGACAGAAAGAGGATTAGTGGTTCCCGAGGGGTGAGGGAGGGTGGGATTTGGGAGTCACTACTAACAAGTATGGGGTTTCTTTTGGCGGGATGGAAATATTCTGGAAGTAGTAGATCTGAGTCTGAGATAGTGGTGATGGTTGTATAATACGGTAAATATACCTTTTAAAAACCCACTGATTTGTACTTGTAATGGTTAAAATGGGACATTTTATGTTATATGAATTTTATCTCAGAAAACTAAAACTAAAATTTTAAAGATGAAATAGTCCATCTCGTCTCGTGGAAGGGACCATTGCAACAATACTATTCCTTAATTCCCACATTCATCCCACTCTAGTGCCCAGGTTATTTCAAGGTATGTCACATGTGTCTATTACACGTTTGTTTTTCTTTAGTGTGAAATTCCCATCTGACCTAGCGGGAACCAAGTTAGAAGGCCCTTTTGTGGCTCAGATATGTTGGCTGTGAGGAAATGCCTCCCTCCGTCTCCTCTGTTAGAAAGGGTGTCTGCCTGACACAGAAATGGAGAAACGCGTCCTTACCTCTTCCTGCTACCCCTCTGAACACTTTGGGTCTGTAGAGTAAAATTCTTTATCAGATCAGGAGAATTCTTGACCTTTTGCCCAATACCTGAGGAGGAATAAAACCTTTCTATCCCAACTGAAATGCACATTGAATAAAATGCAAAAACAAAAAACCAAGTCCCAAGACCACAGGTGAGAAACAAAGGGCTAGGCTCTGCCACTGTCCCTGAGATGATTACAAGTGGGACCCATAGATGAAAATTTTATCTAAATTAAAATACTTATTTTTCACATGAAAGCCCCAAAGTTTGCCTAGGCCACAATGCTTTTAAAAGTAATGAATGAAGGTTCTTTTCTCCCTGAAGTCAGTTCCTTTTGTATCATCTTGTTGCTGATTTTTTTTCTTTTAACTTATTTGAGCTCTCACTGACTCCTCCCCATTCAGAGGTTTTCTCTTCTTTATTGAAAATTGGCTAAGGGAAAATAAAAAAAGATCAATTTTTTTCTACAAGTGTTTTCTTATGAAAAATGAAGGTTGACATGCGTTGGTTTGGGGCCAGTTTAGATCAAACCTCAATAGTCTTAGAGACCATTTGATGTGAATAATAGCTGCAGCCAGGGAGATACTTCTAGAGCAGTTGGAGAGGGAGCCTGTGGCCGAAGGACAGTGGCCAGGAAACCCAAGCAGGCTCACTGCAGCCTTCCTGCATCAGGGCAGGTATCTCCCCACTGAGATTCTGGAGGTCAGGCTGCCGTGGAGCCCACCTTTTGCCCTCTTGTTTTGTGGCGGGGTAGTGACTTCTCTTGCCTTAGTTTCAGTGGTGGCAAAAGCCAGATGAGGTTCTAGCTACACCAGCATCGTGGGCGTGAGGGAAGCACGGGGCTTTGCTCTTGTCCCAGACAAGCCTTTCCCTCATCCTTGCACACTTGTCACCCTCCTTTTCAAAGAATGCTGAAACTACAATGCTGACGTTTGGGGAAGGTGCTCTCTCTGATAGCTTTTCCAAAGTATAAAGTAAAGATAAAACAACAGCCTCTTCACGGCTAGGTGGAAGTTAGATTTTGCTCAGTGACACGTTTCTAGGTCCTTTCTACACTTCAGCTCCCCAGTGGGTCAGGTTCCAGGAGGTGGTGACTACACTAGCGTCTGCATTCTCTATCTATCCCCTCAGAGAGTGACTTTGTTCAAATCACGGGGACTTTGTCACGTGAGTGAGGATGTTAGGGAAATGAAGATTTAAAATCCATAACATTATTAGTGCTGTCAATATAATAATTGATAAATGTTTCTAGGAGGAAATCTGTCATTGACAGAGGCTACCTTTTGCATCAATTTTCTTTTGGGGTGACATTTTCCCTGAATGACTTTTGTTGAATTATGAAAATGAGGTAGTTGTCAGCAGACAGTCTGGGATGTGAACTCTCTCATGCCACTTACTATGCCATTTCCTTATGTGTGCCCGGGGCCTTTCATGTTTGGGTCTGAGTGCCCATTGCAGGATTACGTCCTCCCCCACTTACAGGTCCTTGGCAGGTGCCGACACGCAGGTCACCAAACTTCAGAGAGCATCGTCCTGCACTGGCAGCCATCTGACACATCAGGGAGTCAACATGGCCATCACCTTCTAAGAGCCAGTCTCTTCAGACCCTGATGTTTAAAAAGGCCAGCTGACTATCGTTTGCCCCATTTCCTCCCAATCTGAAAGTCAGGCAATGAAATATAAAAATTTAGCCTCAGAGACACGTAAGCACAGGATATCATTGAGGAAGCCTGTCTGGCGTTTCCAGGTGATCTAGACCTGCCTTGAAAACAGCCCAGCAAGTTACCAGGGCACCTCTCTTCTGTTCCAGGGGGCACCCATCCACACGTGGGGTGTCATTGCTGGGTTTTTGTCTCTCTCTTAACACTTTTTTTGCCCTTAGTTCCCCCGTAATCATATTTGCCGTCAATTGTCTTTGTGGAAATTGAATGACTTTTTAAGGGACAAATACCAACGCTGAGGCCTTCCAAAGAGACCTGTGATATCAGCCTCTCTGTGTGTGACAGCCCCATGTGAGAAGTGCACTGAGCTAACGGCATGGGCTGATTGTCACGTGTCATGGCCAGAAGGCCTCCCGGCCACCTCTGAACCTGTACTCCGAGTGTCTGGGCATCAAGCACGTTTCCCTGGAGCCTTCCTAGGCCTTTTCTGCCTTGTTACATTGATTATATAGCAAGCATTTATTTCTTTAGGGCTTGGGAAAGGGGGTACTTTATTGCAGCTCCTCTAAAAACCCATTTCCACATGAATCACCTCTGGCCTTTTTCTGTTTGGCACATTATTTAGACAAAGAGGAGTTTGTATGTATCACTTCCCACCAGACTCTCCTACATGGAAGCCGGAGATTTGGAACTCGGGTTTTTTTTCTGTCCTCTAAATGAATGCCTTGTTGGGCAGGTTGTTGACACAGTGCAGTTTCTCACATTTTTATAGCATAAGGGGACTGCTTTAGCCACAAGGACACATTTCCTTGTTCTTATTGATATGAGCAAACTTATTTACACTTACATACTTTGCGGGACTAATTTTTGCTTCTCTGCATCGTTTATGGTGTGATGCATATCTAAATTTAATATAAAATTATATTGTACTTCATGAACAGTTCAGAATTTTGTCTTTTTCAATGATCTGATCCAAACCTCTTATGCAGAGGAGAAAACAGACACTGAGAGCAGGGTTTCTCAATAGTGACTCTGTTGACATTTTGGGCCAGTTAATTCTGTGCTGTGGGTGGGACAGGGTCGGGGCGGGGCGGGGGAGGGGGGAATGGCGTGTCCAGTGCATTGTAGGGCGTTCAGCAGCATCCCTGGCTTCTACCCTTTAGATGCCAATAGCATCCCCCAAATTGTCACAAACAATTGTCTCCAGACATCGCCAAATGTTCCCTGGTTGAGAACCACTGGTCTATAGGTATATGCACAGCAAGGCTGTGACGCAGTCAGGAGTAGGACTCAGGCGTCCCGAATCCCAGATCCATCTTCTCTAAGTTGGGCCACAGAACTAAGCTGTTGACCTGCACAGAGCTCACAGTAATGACCCTGAGCTCTTCCGCTCTCTCGGGGGAGGTAAGAGGGCTTAGAAGGCTAAGGATCCAAGGTCGAGGAAGAGCTGTGTGGAACTCTGTACAGATGCGTTTCCTCTATCCCATCTCCCATCTCCTCCTAGAACCCGCCTGGTGATTCATTGCCTCAACGTCTATGAGTGAACGTCTACCAGACAGTATTTCTTGGAAGTTCATAAGATGTGTATCCAGAGTGAACAGATTCAGGTGGGAGCAGGGCAGAATACAAGAGGCAGAACAATGTTCCTTCATGTGCGTTGACCACCCACACAGAACCTGGGACTAGCCCCGTGGCAGCCGCTGCACCGGCCTGACGGTGGCCATGACTGGTTCTCAGCTGGGTGGCCATTAATTTGGCCCTTGTCTCCTTCCTGGTGTGGAAGTCCTGACGCACAGTCTCTTTGGCACTCTTTCCTAAGCTGTAACACACACCCAATTAGTACAGGGCCCCCTTCTGTCTTTCCCTTTAAACCTGTATCACTTTTCTCTCCTGGCCACAGGCTTAGAGGACACCTATAGCACGAATGTACGGAGTGTGGCAGGTAATGACTGCCTCAGGGTTTTCCCGGTTCTGATGGAGAAAGACAAGTGTAATCACCAGGGATTTCATAGGTGAGAGATCAGACGTTTTCATGCTGGGCCTGATTCTGGGGCCTGGTTGAACCTGGGTTTCCCCTGTTTAAAGGTAAGAATGGAGACCGTTCTAACATTCGTTTACTGAGCAGTGTCTTTGGCTGAAAGGCTCCACGGAGCTGGCCTGAGGTGCCGTTCCTCTAAACACAGGGTTTCGTTAGGTGGCTGCGCCTACCTGCAAAGCAAAAATTTCACTCCACTCCCTGAGTCTATTGTTGAAATGATGCTGGAAATACAAAATAGAAATAGAACTTTTCATGAAATTACTTTCGGGTCGTTAAATAGGCTCTGAGAACAGAGTTAATGAACTGGGGGATAATAGGTTCTGGTTATGCTACTCGAAATTGTGGTTTTAGTCTAATAAATCAGTGCTGCAGAGAAAAGCCCTGTCGAAACTTTTCCTGTCCTATTTCTTTTTCTATTTGTTGAATGAACAGTAGGGTATTCTCTGTTTCTGAGTTATTTCCTTCCCGGCCACCTGGTCATCATCCCAAGGGGAAAAACAAATTAGATTGATTCTGTGAGCTGTATTTCCTTGCCGTTCACATGTGAACCACAATACTCCATTTTCCACCAAATAAAGGAAGAACGTTCTGGAAATTTTGAACAAAGAAAAAAATTCATATATATGCCTACAATTGAAATGTACTAGGGGGTAAAAATAGCAGCAAGTCCAGTAAAAAGGGGCCTCAATTTTCACTAATACCCGTCTGTATTTCTGAGGAAGAATTGTGGCATCTCGTTCCGCTCAGTGAGCAGACTGTATGATTAAAGAACGTGACTGTGCCACGTTTCTCCAGCTATAAAGTGGGGATAAGAGCTGTGTCAGCCATCCTGACAGTGATACTCTGAGCACAACTGCTGTAATAGTTGGAGTTTTACGAACGAGCGTCGTATCGTAACAGGCCAAAATTCCAACATGCCCACCCAGCATGTATTATTAAGTGGCTTCTTCCCATCCCACCACGGATGTTCTTCCCTTAGCCGATGAAATATCGAAACTAGAGTTGCCTTTCCCTTTCCCCTCCCCCAAGAGCAGCATTGCCTGCAAACTGAAGGAAACATGCGAGAAAAAGGTACTACCTGAGCCAGCAGGTCTATCAGCCAGGGTCCTTACAAGAAAAATAAGTATCACCCTCAAATTGAGTATTTTGAGAAGAGTGTAATGAAAGAATTGTTTATAAAAGTATGGCGGGGGTATAGAAATGTAGAAGGGTTAATACAGTAGCCCAGGGCTAGTAATACAGAGTGCCAGTATCCCCTAGGTCTGAAGGGTCAGAGGGAGGGAGCCGTTTCTGAGCCAGAGAAAGGGAAGTATGGAGTGGCCTCCTGACTTGCCTTCCTTCCTCCCTCCAGAGGATGAGCGAGTGTGTTGATGGCCCACCTCCCTGGCGCTGAGAAGGATGGAGAAGGGGAGAGAGTGTGTCTGGAGGGCATGGAAGGAAATTGGCCCAGCATGGATCAGACCAATTCTTTCAAAATAGCCCTCTTCACTCTCTGAGACTAAAAGGCATCCCTGCGTTCACTCCTGCCATCCCATCCCTCTTTGTTCTTGATGGCTTACCTCCCGCGCCCTGCATCATCTGTCATTTTCTGTCCTGTTTGCTGCCTTCATTCCTTCTTCTGTACTGTAATAATGGATGGAAGAACTAGAGCCTATTTCAGACCATCTCTTTTGCTGCTGACAGCATGAGGTTTGTTCTGCCCTTAGAGTGGCACAGACCTAGGGCAAGGGTTTTACTCTGAGCTCATTGCATCCATTTTCCTTAGGACAGACCATCTCTCTCAGCAGCCACTGCAGGACCCAGTTCTGCCTGTGTGGAACACAATGGCACAGTGGCTTTTGAACCCCTCACCAGCCAGGTTGCGAAAATGTACAGACTCCACACGTCAGGACGTGTCAGACTGCACCCCCTTTGGATGTCAACCCTTTTGGTCCTTTTGAGTAACATTTAGAAAATTGTTTCTTCAGATAGATTGTTGATACACAGGAGACCTAAGAGAATTGTTGATACCTGGATGGATATTCACCAGGCTGTCTACCCCCAGTTTTTTTCCCAAGTTCAAACCAAGAGTTATGGATGAGACTTTGCCCCTAATCAGAATAGTGTTGCATTCTGTTACAAATATATTCTTGAACATTATAATGATAAAGATAGATAGATAGATAGATAGATAGATAGATAGATAGATAGATAGACAGATAGATAGATGTGTGTGTGTGTGTGTGTGTGTGTGTCTTTTAAAGATTGGGGTCAGTTTACTTAGAGCCATCCATTCTCTTGCCTTGACCTACATTTGGTGAAGCTTCTATTGGCAAGATGATTGACTGGGGTTTCTGTCCTGGGGTCTTCAGTTGCTATAAGAGTCCATGACCAGACTTGTTACACCTTGCTCCCCGGGGGGAAGCCATTGAATGGGGAGGCAGGAGGCATGGATTCTATACTGGCTTCACCACCTCTAACTGTTGAACTTGAGTACATCACATTACCTCTTTGGGTCTCAGGCGTCTTATCTGTAAATACTATAGTAAGCATGAGGCGGCCATTACTCTGCAAGTGAGCAATGTGGAGTGACTTAGCCATTTCACTAGAGCTGTCTTACTTCAGGCACACAATGAGAAAGTAGGGCTCTTTGGAAAAGACAATAATATGCCAGGAAAAATAGAAGGCAGCAGGAAAAGAGGAAAGCCAAACAGGAGATGGATTGACTCCATAAAAGAAGCCATAGGCATGGGGGCGGCTGGTTAGCTCAGTTGGTTAGAGCACGGTGCTCTTAACAACAAGGTTGCTGGTTCGATCCCCCCATGGGTTGCTGGGAGCTGTGCCCTTCACAACTAGATTGAAACAACTCCTTGACTTGGGGCTGATGGGTCCTGGGGGTGGGCGGGGAGAGAAGAAGCCATAGGCGTGAGTCCACAGGAGCCGGGCAGGGCTGTTGAGGACAGGACGATGTGGACGTCCCTCATCCTTGGGGTCACCAAGAGTTGGAGACACTCAATGGCATGTCACACAGGTGTAACTCTTGTATCCAGGCAACTACTGAGACTTGAGCGAAGACCTTTGTGGTCTTTGGAAGTCAGATCTGTTGGACATACAAGGAGGAAGTGTGCTAAGCTTCACGCGACCATAGTATCAACCCTAGTCCTGCCTGATGTGTCCGCTGAGTGACTAGCGGGTCCTCTATAGGGAAGACTCACACAAGCTGTGAATTTACTGTGCACACACCAGTCGGGTCATTGTATTTGGCAACCTGTCAATAAACTACACAGTAAAGATTTGAATAATAGAGCAGAACAGTTTCAAAAGACTTGTTACAGTCTATTGAGTCAATAACTTACCATTTTCAAAAATCCCTGAATACAAATTTACACAATTTTGAGTTGTTTTACAACTTATCAGGCCATTAATTTAAGTTTTAAAAGTCCCTTAATATACTTAATCATAGCCTATGCTTTTTGAAAGTACTGAAATATGTTTGAGCGTGCTGGAGCACAGCAGCACCAGGAAAAATGACTTTAGGGAGTTCCATAAAACTTGCCAAAGCAACCATAAATATATTCAGTGTGGGGTCTGCTTTGTGTACCATTCACATGCATTAGGTTGGGCTTGATCTAAAGTGTTCATATCTGTCCTCTTGCGTTGTCTCAGGAAAATGTACATGACCTTCAGCCAGAGGTGGGTGTGAATCCCATATATGCTACTTCCATGACACCTTAGGGAAGCCATTTTGCTCCTTGGAACCTAGGTCTTACATTACAGTGACAGGCTTACCTTATAGGGTAGCCGGGAGGATTGGCACAGAGCCAGGTGAAGGTAAGTCCTTAAGGAGACTTGTTGAATTGGGATCATTGAGCATGAGAGTCAACAGCAGTCCCTAATCCCTCCCCCCAAAGAAACCTCTATATACCGCCCCCCCCCCCCCGCACCGTCAGAGAAGCCAGCAGTCAGAATACACTTACCTCTGTATCTTTTCTAAATTCAGTCACACCCACTACCCCACAAGTCAGCATAGCTACCACCTCCTACCCACCCTGTAAAAATATAAGAAGAGTTTAGAATCTGGGCAGGTCGCTTTTAAAACATTTCCAACCCCTGATCTAATATGTACTATTATTTATAGAGCCTTCTTTCTCTTCCGTCATATCTCCTTTCCTTTCCCTTTGTACCCTCATCTAGACCCTTCCCAGAAGATCCCATTTCTGAATGCCTCCATCTTTACTTTCTAACTCTCAGACTGGAGAAAGGAGCTCCCGCTGGGTGAAAGGCACAATCAGTGATAGTAAGGACGTAAGGATAAACAAGATACAGGCTGTTCTTCAAGGCACTCACAGGCTTACGAATCTGAATATGAGGTTTTTGCCTGGAGCATAACCGCCATGTGTAACTGCCAAATCTGTGTCCCAACACTGGCTAAGAGGGTCCCTCTCAGCTGCCACCCAGATACCCCCCACCCTAAACTCGACCTTCTGGAGAAAATTCATTATAGTCTCACTGACTTCATTTTTAGAGAGATATGCTTCTTATCATGCACGAGAGTTTATTAAATCAGTTCATTCGGAGTGGAGTTCACTAGAGCCCTCTCCAATGCTGCCCGAGGGCCCTTTGCCATCTGGACTATGTTATAGGTAGATAGTATCATAATAAGATCGTCTGGTACCTAAATGGGCTTCAAGATGGGTCTGGGTTACATCATCATCCTCACTCTTAGTGGGTCAAAGCTGGAAAAACTGGCTGGAAGGTTGCCAGTTTTCACCTACCCAACAAAGCAAAATCCTCTGCCCCACCCAGGGAGGGTCACGTGTCGTTAGTGACTGGTTGATTCTGAAATGCTTCCATCAAAGTCAAACACCGGGCTGAATGAATCATGACCTAGAATCAGAGGATCCTTCCTCTGAAATGAACCTATGTCTTCTGATTTGCATAACTATTTTCCAAATGAAATAAGTATTGACTGCACTACCCAACCATACTTGCTTATTGATTCTAGAAATTGTTAAATGAAAGTGTTAAACATTACCCTCACAGACACTCACACACACACACACACACACACACACTCACGCACACGCACACTCACACACACATCGCAGAGTCAGCATTTGTTCTCTAGGAGCAAACATGGTCTTGGAACGCTTGTTGATGTCCTTTCATGTTGATTTCCCAATAAGTATAATTTTAATAAGCTCCCAAATAATTGTTTATTTCAGGAAACAGGAAAAGAAAAGAACCTGTAGGAAGAGTTGGTTTGGGTTTTATTGTGGGAAGTTTATGCTTCCAACGATAGTAATAAAAGCAATGGAGGGGAAAAGCTACAGAACCAAATAAGTATAGACGCAGGTTTGGGTTACTCTAGAATAAAAGTTCTTTAAATGATTGATCCTACCTAAGGTTGACACATGCTATTTCACTTTAGAGCTCAAGAGTTTTCCTCAAGTAGAACTACGGAACGGAGTCAGATGCCACTTCTATTTTGACAGCAGAAAAAGTTCTTTCTCTAGCTACCAGAATCTTTAAAATTAATAAGACCGTCACTTTCCCAGGATATAACATTCACATCAGTTGTGTTTTTGGTCACAGTGGAGTTTGAGGGAAAGTGTCCATAAGGAAGAAGCCAACATACCTCCTGAACAGCGGTTCTCCAAGTGTGAGGTCCAGACCATCAGTATGAACTGGAACTTGGTAGAAATGCAGATTCTCAGGCCCCACGCAGACCTGCTGAATCCGAAACTTGGGGGAGGGGGCGCCCCAGCAATCTGGGTTTCAACAAGTAGTTAAAAGTTTGAGTAGTTTGCTGTTCTTAGGTAAGAAAACATGAGCTTTCCTTGTGTGCTTCTGGGAAACCAATTCCTGAGAACCTGTAGTCACTTAAACAGAAAATATGCTTCGGGAAACCATATTAGATGGCTAACTGCCTGGGAAAAGTTTGCAAAGGAACGGATCTGTGCTGTTCCTCCTATGTGACAGACACCCAGTCACTCACTGGGAATATGAGTCAGATGGAGGAAAGAGAAATATCCAATAGGGGAGCTAATACACGATCCTGAGAAACACTGCTGTGTCTCCTCCACTAGGGAGGAAAGAGACGTTTCTCTATCAGGCGACTCTCTGACCACCACCGATGGGCTGCTCCGTGGTTAGGACAGGCCAGTCTACATCCTGTGGATTTGTGTACGCTGCTATAGAACAAGCCTTCTCTTCTTAAGCGTTCTGAAGCAGGTCTGTCTTTGGCTGTTTCCTTGAACGCAAATAGTTTGGCATGCTTGTTTCCCTAGGTAAGGAGAGTGCCTTGCTCGTTGGCATGTTAATAAACATTTATTTGTTGGGTGACTGAGTCATTGTTCTCCTTGTCAAGTCACGTGGCTGCTACTCACACCAAGGGCACACACATACAGTTGTGTCATCTACACAATCCCCACATTGAGCAAGGGGTCAGCACGTTTAAAAATGTTGTGCTATACAAGCGCAAGTTGCACAAACATGTTTTTTCCTTAACTTTGTAACAGCCCAATTTGGAAGAATGTTGGCGGTGTCGTTAGTACTGTTTAACAGATGGAGACATCACGACCCCTGGAGTTGTGTTCTACGGCAGAGCAATGGAAAGCTCTAGTTCCTTTCACTCTCTGTCCTTTAGCGGCTCTCCACTGTCCCGGTGAAGTACACCGGACTTTTAGTTTGGAAGAGAAGTCTCTCTACAATCTAACATCCACCTCTTTTTCCAGCTGAATTTCTTACACCTCTTCCACCCTGCTCACCCTAAACTACAGAAGAGTGAACTCATAAAACAACACTCACCGAGCCCTTACCAGGTGCGGGGCTCGTTGCCAAAAGCTTCATTTGCATCATGTCATGCAATCTTCATCACAACTCCCATAAGGTACAGGCACTATTACCATGTCCACTTTACAGATGAAGAAACCGAGGCACAGAGACGCTAAGACACTACCCAAGGTCCCGTAGCGACGTGCAGTTTCCGGCACAGCAGCCGACCTCACGCCCCCATGTCCTTGCCCACCTTCACGCTGCCCTGTGTGCCCGCGTCCTGCCTTGGGTGCTTTGCTGACACCGCCTCCTCTTCCCGGTCTCATGGGACATTATGAAACCTTTCCTGCCCCTGCTCCCCTAGTAAAAAGTCCCCCCCCAAACAATTTGGGCCTGCCTTGTTCCCTAGTGCAGAGCTCTTTTGTATCCCTCTATTAACCTTTTCTGTTTCACCGGACACTATAAGCCCCTTGATGACAGCAACTGGTTTCTAAGGTCTTGCTAACCCCGGAGCTTTGCAAGGTACCTGGCCCAGGTTAAGAGGTACTCAACCGGTGCTGAATGAATGCAGGAATGGATTCTCGACCTAGTTTGGGGGTGGGGTGGCCGGGAGTCTGGGAGAGCCACTGGCCATTGCTCTGGCCAGTCTGTGTCCCTTGGGAAAAGTCTCTTCTAGCCTGAGGTTTCTAGGTCCAAACAAGATGAACGGTGCACCATGCTCTGATAGGGGACAGCAGCTCGGGCTCTGAGGAAATACAAACATGGCAGTTTGCAGGCTCACCTGGAAGGCAAGTTCATACAGCCCTGTGTAAGCTGGAAGCCAGGAACTAAGCTGCACGATGGGGCACCTCACAGACATAGAGCCCGGAATAGATAAGGGAAGCCCATTCTCTGGAGCCATAATTAAAGCCTCCTCCTGCATTTGCGTCTTTGAGGAAAGCTGACTCCATACGATACAACAGGGCTTTTTGAGGGTATTTGTGGGAACTGAACAAAGTTCGCTTTTAGAGTTTAGCAGCGGGCACACCATCCATCCCAGCGCATGATAAATGCTTCTGGCATTTTCTTCAGACACAGCCTGCTAGGGAGGCTTTTCAATTCTAAAACGCAGGAGTCCACCATATTGATCAGGTGCCTTTCATCAAAGGTTGCCGAAGCCCCTGAGCCCAGAGGGCATGCTCCCCTCCCAGGCGCCTCCATAGTCCCAGCCTTCCAGGCAAAGAGGATTATCATTGTTGGAATGCGATATATATCTTCATTTGTTGGGTTCTTTTTTTAATCCTTACCATATGCTCACTGCAGAATACTGCAGTTAGGTAAATATCCCATTTACGTGGTACTTCCTTCCCCGACCTCCATCCGATTCTCCATTTTAAGAAGAAAATAAAGAGAAAATATGTCCTCCAAATAATCCTCCATATTAGAATTTACCATTCTGCTTTGAACTTGTGTCCTGCTGCCATCAAGGGCTTCTCTGCCAAGGTACAGCAGAGGTTAAGGTAATTAGAGGCGGCCAGTGGTTTGCCTCTGGCCAGAGGTGGCAGGAGCGTCTAGTTAGCATTTGTTCCTTTATTCCTAACTGGGCTCCTTATCAGCATGTCTTGTACTTACCTGAGCTACCAGGTTTATCAGATCCCATTCAGTCCTTCCAACAAGCTCGGGGGTTCATTGACACTAAGTCTAGAATTAAAGTTGCTTTGGTTCTAAGCCTAAAACTTGAAAATAAAGTAATCTGACGTAGAAATGCCACCATCTCCCTTTTATTTTATACATAATCCCGCCTGTTTCTCCATCCTCCCACCTAAGGACAAGGAGGAGTGTCCCTCGCTTCCTCACATAATATGGATTTCATAATTATTTCGTGAAAATGGACAGATGCACTCCTGAGTATGGAGGCCTTTTGAAGGAACTGACAGAAAGAATTGGGGTATTTGTGGCTAATGCTGCTGTTACTGAATTTTCTCAGTTATCTTATTGAATGAGAATGAAAATCTCTAAGATTTACCAAGGGTCCAGGGATTTGGGATGGAGATACTGGCATACCGTCTTCCTTCCTCCTGCTTCCTCTCTCTTCTCACCTCTTTTAGTGTGAAGAGGTCATGAGGATGTAGCGTTGAGCATAATGATCCATTGAGCCCACGTCGACTTCCATGAAAGTTCTGTTCACCTAACTTCCTGACTTTTAGCTAAGACCGTTCCAGAGTTCAGCCCCTTGGCCCCAGGCCCCTCAGATGTTTTTCTCACTAGCACAAGTCCCTCGTTCTCTTTCCTGCAGCTAACGCTGCAGACTTCCAGGCTAGAGAAACAGCCCAGTCTTACAGTGTATATGCCCGTGGCTTTTCTAAGAGTTGACTCACCAACCCTGCATCGCACCAACCTCCCCAGGGGACCCTGAGGAGGATGCCTTCTCTCCCACCACGAAGCATCAATCCTGTAGGCCTGGAAAGGCCTCAGTGCTGAACTGAGGGAACTCTGTACTGGCTTCCCTGACA